>NC_051155.1:108498929-108798929 GCF_013339745.2 Dermacentor silvarum
CGTCTTCTCTTTCTCTGAGCGCGCCCGCAGTCCGAGCACCCGAACCTAGGTGTCTTTTTCTTCATTACACTCGGCCACGCTGCTGAAAACAGCTCTGGTGGTTGTGAGGGCGCGCTGATGCTGCAAAATCGCTGCATAGTCATTGTCAGAAGTAGTCGTTGTTGAGACCGTCCAGCGCGCAACCAGCTCCTCGGGGGGTCGGCACTGACTGTTGCGCTCTGGTCGCGCGTCTTGCCGTCGATTGTCTTGCCGCTGAGCGTTGTCGTTTTCGGGCGGGGTTGGGGAGATTCCCTTGGAGGGTGCTCCGTTGATTTTTGTGGGTGGTGCTGCCGGTCTTCCCCTCTTCTCCTCAGGCTTTCGGGAACTGTCACAGGGATAGCTTGGGAGGCTGTCCGCGAGTGGTGGTGCTCTGGGTGGCTTGAGGGCATGGTCGGAGCGATTCTGAGGCGGCGCTTCGTTGCGGTGGCCGCTGTGCCTTGGGAGCCGCGCTGACCCTAGGGGGAGCGCCTTGACGCCTGCGTGGATGCTGCGCTTGACGGCGATGGCCCCGGCGGGGGCGTTCCCGGAGATGGGCGACCATGGTGGTGGATGTCTCTGGTCAATGGCCGCTGACGCTTGCCTGAACACCGGGTCGTGATCTCTGGTGGCGGGAGTCGGTGCTGAGGGATTGCCACCGCCACTGCTGCTGGAACCAGGATGTGTTGGCGTTGGTTGCAGCTGAACACTGGAAGACACCGCAATACCGCCACTGCTCCCCTGGTGCGGTGTTGGCCCCGGGCAACAGGCATCCCGAGGTGAAGGCTGCCCCGTGATGACTCCCCTGCGACCCGGTACAAGTGAAACTTCCGAAGACGAGCACGAGGACGGCACCGGGTGGAGGGGGCATGCAAGCGGCTGCTGCTGCAGCCCAGGGATGAGTCGGACGGGGCTCTACACCATTCGGTCCAGGCCCTGGTTGGGTTCTCGCTGCTTGCGACGTAAGTCGAAAGCCGCCTCGTAGACGGGCTGGCGGGCCACCTCGTTGGTGCATGGCGCCCCCTTTGCGGCAGGGGTGGCGTGTGCCGGACTGGGGCTTTTGCGATTATCCTCGGCCCTCAGCAGCCGTAGAGCCACGGCGGCTTGGTCCGTGTCCCAAGGGTCGCCGTACTGCTGATTGCCCGCATCATCACCGCATGCGTCTGCTTCCGCCACCGCTGCGGATGCAGCTTCATCTGCTGTCTTGGAGGCCGTGCTGCCGAGTACGCTATGGAAAGCGGTGGACGCCGACGTGGAAATGCACGAACCGGAGGTCTGTGATTGATGCGGGGGTGGCTGAGGGATCGACTCGCTGCCGCTGTTGCTGAACCGGTGGTTCTCGGCCGCGATCTTCGACGACGACGAGCCGCAGCTGATGTTCTGGGATGTAAGGTCAGCGCAGGTATACGGGAGCGGGCGGAAAGCAGCTATAAGAGCTGCACACCATTCAAGCCAGGACCCCTGCTTGATGCCGTCGTACTTATCCCAAGCCTTGGCGGCACCGCAAAGACGGTTTGCCGCAACCTGCCATCTTTGTTGGTCTGACCAAGCATGACGGTCACCCATGGCATTGATAGCACGAGTCCAAGGGATGACGTCATCTTCAAAGCCGCGAAACGTCGGTATTTCCACGAACGCCGGCGGCAGGGAAGCGTGGACGGCGTTCCCAGGCAGGATGCAACCGCCGACGGACGCGAACGCGGTCGTCATGCCCTGGAGCTGTTGTGTCAGCTCGGCGATGGCGTGGACGAGGGCATCAGTACATCCCTGTCCGAGAGCCACCGAGGAGGCTTGGACGCCGTCCCCGGATGGTGCAGTGGGTACCTGCGATGGTAGGGTGGCGGGCTCCACACCGGGGAAAGCGTGAACGGCGTTCCTGGGAAGGAGGGACCCGGCACGCCGAAGCACCGTGCGAGGAACACTGGACGCTGGAACACCTTAAGTCAGGTCCGTTGTAGTCGGCTGCGCCATTGTAATACAATAAGACACAGAGACAGCACCCGTTCCTGGGCCGGCTGTTCTATTCTCTGCCTCGTCGTCTTCTCTTTCTCTGAGCGCGCCCGCAGTCCGAGCGCCCGAACCTAGGTGTCTTTTTCTTCATTACAATATATATATTTTTTTCTGTGAGAATTATTCATACGCTTCATATTCTCATCTGTACAAACTCAACAACACCGTTTTTGGGCTTGGTGGTGGGGCTCTCGCTCGGGAGAATAAAGAAGAATCTGATTACCTAAACCTTGTCTCGCAAGTGGTGGAGGTGCTGTCTGGCTCTTCAGTCCTCTCCTCCCGGTCTTTCTCCAGCTTCACCTGCGCTACATCCCTGGAGCTCCACTCAGGTCGCCGCATCTACCAACTGCAATCGACCATGTCCCAAAACAGCAGGCTAATACCGCGACATCCACCTTGCCTGCTCCTGCGGGAACCCCTTCTTTGACGGTCACCACCCTTCAGAAGGATCCACCGGTGTTTACTGGACTTCGCGGTGAAGACGTTGAAGACTGGTTAGAGCTATACGACCGCATGAGTGACTTTAATCACTGGAACGAATCTGCAAAACTTGCACACGTCGCCTTCTACCTAACCAGCGTCGCAAAACCTGGTTTTACAACCATGAGCTCGATTTCGTCAACTGCAACACCTTTAAACACCACCTACGCCAGATTTTCGCGAACTCTTCAGTCTGCTCAGATATCACCAAGAAGAAGCTTGCTGAGCGTGTTCAGCACTCGAGTGAGTCGTACACTTCGTATATAGAGGACGTCCTCACCCTCTGCTGCCGCGTGAACAACTCGATGGCGGAGAGTGACCATGTACGCAACCTGCTCAAGGGTATTGGGAATGTGGCATTAAATGCCGCTGTAGTGCTGAACCCCACTACCGTCGCAGACATCATCAGTACGTGTCAGTGCCTCGATGAGCTGAATATGATCCGCTCACACCCTGACCCATATGATTTCAGGGCGTCCAACGACAGCGAGCTACGTGCCCTGATTCGCTCCATCATCTGTGAGGAACTGCACGCCCAAGCTTCGTCAAACCCTCCTGAGGTCCACATGACGCCTCCTGTGGCCTCCGCCATATCATGAGGGAAGAGCTGTTGCCGTGACCTGCCCGCAACTCGCGAACCCGCACCATATCCCTACACCAACTTACCCTCAGGTTGCCTCTATAGTACCACCCTCCCAGCAGCCACCAGAGCAGGCACCTGCACCGCACGAGTCCCTGAATCCGATCGCTGCAAGACCACCACCTTTTCCCTCTTACAATGCATGGAGCCCACCCCGGAAAACTGGAGCCCGAAAAGCTAAATATTGCAGTTTCAGGAGGGAAAGCTGCATTCTTTGGACAACGTGAAACTGCTTCGGCGCGCCCGTCAAATGTACTTTTGGTATGAGTTGAAGGTGTACAGACTGACGCCTTGGTTGACACGGATGCATCGCTTTCCGTTATTAGTTCTGAATTGTGTTCTCGATTGCGAAAAGTGAAGACACCATATAATGGCCCTCCCCTTCGTTGCGCAGTTCTTGTTCTTGTTCAGCCCTCCGGTGTTTGCACTGCGCGTGTTTTCATTGATGGCATCCTTCACCACATTCAGTTTGTCGTGCTATGTTCGTGTACATGCTAGATGATTTTGGGATGGGACTTCCTGTCCTCCACCCCAGCTTTCATCTCTTGCCGTCAGCGAACTATTCATATGACGGACACTGAATCTTCATTCACTGTCGATGCTCACAGCCTACGATTTGTCACGTCTACCGACTGTTTCATTCCCGCTGGCTATGAGCACATTCTAACACTCACTTTCGACAATATTTTTAATGGTGATGTGTTTCCTTGCACCGAGCGGTCGCTACATTTCTGGTGGGCTGAGCATTACTCCTAGCCTAGTGCGCTTTCAGGGCGGTAGAGCGTTCGTGGCTGTTCGTAACCCTACTTCTTCGCCAGTTCTGCTCTCCCAGGGCACCACTGTGACTTGCTTTACTAACATTGAACCTATTTCGCAGGTACCACTTTACACCGAACCACCGCCTTCGTCTACTACAACTGATGCTCATGCTGCTGTCTCTGGTTTAACGGCCGCTATAAATCCCGATCTCACTGATGCGCAAAAAGAAGATCTTTTGGCCCTACTGCAAAAACACAGTGCCTTATTTGACGTTTACTCCAAGCTTCTGGGGCGCACTTCCGTTGCGGTGCATCGCATAGAAACCGAAGGCAGTTCGATTGTACGCCGCTGCCCGTATCGCGTGTCTTCCGAAGAATGGAAAGTTATTGCGGACAACGTTGATGACATGCTTAAAAGAGAAATCATTCGGCCATCACCCAGTTCTTGGTTGTCCCCTGTTGTGTTGGTCCGCAAGAAAGACGGCTCTGTATGATTTTGCGTCGATTATCGAGCACTGAATAAGATCACGCGCAAAGATGTATATCTGATGGCAAGTCCCTCCAGGGCACTGAATATTTCTCAAGTCTAGACCTCCGATCCGGGTACTGGCAAATACCCATGCACGAAGCGGACAAGGACGAAGACAGCCTTTGCAAGACTGGACGGACTTTACGAGTTCAACGTCATGCCCTTCGGTTCATGTCATGCTCCTGCAACATTTGAACGCATGATCGACACAGTTTTACGCGGCCTTAAGTGGAAGACCTGTCTGTGTTATTTAGATGACATCGTTATTTTTTTACAACTTTTCGTCAGCATCTTGAGTATTTGGACGAAGTTTTCACATGCACTTCCAACGCTGGACTGCAACTCAACACAAAGAAATGCCATTTTGCCCGAAAGAACATCAAAGTGTTGGGCCACCTTATCCGTAAAGATGGCGTTCGACCAGATCCCAACAAGGTTGCTTCGCTTCCCTCGCCCCGAAAATCAAAAACAATTAAGAAGTTTCTTGGGCCTGGCTTCTGATTTCCGCCGCTTCATTAGCAAGTTTGCTACCATGGCGTCGCCGCTGCACAAGTTGCTGACGTCGGGCACTGCTCTCCCTTGGACAGACGACTGCGAACTTTCTTTCCGAGCCCTCAAGCAAGACTTAACAACTGACCCTGTCTTCTGTCACTTCGACGAGAACGCACCAACTTGTTTGCACACTGACGCTAGTGGCCATGGGATCGGTTCGGTCCTTCTACAGCGTGATACCACTAAACGAGAGAGAGTTGTTGCTTATACCAGTTGCGCATTAACGGCTGCCGAGAAGAACTAATCAATAACAGAGCAATAATGCTTTGCAGTAGTTTGGGCCATACAAAAGTTTCGACCATATCTATATGGACGCCAGTTCACGGTCATAATCGACCACTACACCTTATGCTGGTTGTCGTCAATGAAAAAATTGTATGGACGCCTTGGTCGCTGGGTGGTCCGATTACAAGAGCACGATTTTGACGTTGTCTAGAAGTCCGGGAAAAAGCATCAAGATGCCGATGCTTTGTCTCGCTGCCCCCTGCCACTACTATCTTCGAGCACGGCTCTCCATTGCTCGCCACTTGATGATGAGACTAACTTTCCACTTACGTTAATAACGCTAGCGGTTATTGGCAAGTTATTTTCTAATCGCGTCTCTCAGTTCGCCTAGTGTCAACGTTCTGATCCCTACTGCAACAGCATTATCCAACGCCTGTGCAGAACTACTTCTGCACCATATGCCAGATTACGTCGACAACTGCGACTATTCAAGCTCGACAACGATGTGCTGCACCGCTACATTTACAACTACGACGGCCACCGCTGGGTACCTGTTCTGCCCCGTTCGCTGCGCACACAAGTCCTCGAAGCCGTTCATGACCACCCAACTACTGGCCATTTGGGTTTCCACAAAACATACCACCGCGTTCGGAGCCGTTTCTTTTGGCCCGGCATGTCTACCTTTGTGGCCAAGTACGTCGCTTCTTGCGTCCAGTGTCAACGGCGGAAACAACCGACTTCGCCTCCTGCTGGCCGTTTTACAGTACATCCCATGTACCAAGACGCCTTTTGCCATCGTTGGGATAGACCTAGTCGGCCCTCTGCCCGTAACGCCGGCAGTTCATCGATGGATCGTAAGAGCTTTTGACCATCTCACACGTTACGCAGAGACCGCTCCTGTACGCTCTAGTTCGGTTTCCGACGTTGCCGACTTCTTTCTGGATGTGCTGCATCATGGTGCACCTCGTGTACTGTTGAGTGATCGCGGCAAGACTTTCATGTCAACAATGATCAAAGAAGTACTCAGAGCTTGTGGCACAGTTCATAAGGCGACATCCGCATACCACTCTCAAACAAATGGCTTAAGAGAGCGATTTCATCGCACTCTAACACATATGATACCAATGTATATCGGGCCAAACCACGGCAGCTGGGACAAACTTTTACCTTTTGTGACGTTTACTCACAACACTGCTATCCAACGAACTACGGGCTACTCACCTTTCTGCTACCTAGTTTACGGCCGTTCGCCGACATTCACCATCGACGCCGCTTTCTAAATGCCCCAACTAACAGTTCGGCCAGTATACCCAAACAGTTAGCCTCGAGACACGACGAATGTCGTCAACGTGCTTGCTTCAACACAAAAGTCAGTCAGCTAGATCGCAAGCAACGTTACTACATCTCTCGTCGAGACGTCTCCTTTCGTCCTGGAGAGGAAGTGCTCCTTTGGACGCCCATTCGTACACCAGGTTTGTGTGAGAAGTTTGAATCACGCTTCCTTCCACCCTACAGTATTACTGAAAAAACATCCCCCGTGAACTATCGTGTTACTCCCGTCGCGGTTTCTTCCGACCATCGTTATCGTGGTTCGGAGATCGTTCACGTCGCGTGTAGAACGATTCGTTCGGCATTTCCCTCCTGGGTAAGTCGCGGCCTGGCTGGCCGCTTGCGCGCAGGGAAATTAGTGTGAGCATTATTCATACGCTTCATATTCTCATCTGTACATATTGATCATCACCTTTTTGGGGATCGATCCATAGCATCGATCCCTTAACCGCAGCCACAGTAGTGCCTACAAGTATGACAGGTGACAGTGGTCTGCCTTTTCCCGTCCTTCGGCTATTCCTAAATAAACGCATCACTGTTTTGATGATCTAAATATATTCTTACTATCAGGGAGGGAGTAGTCTACGTGACTGGAGCAGTATTTTTTTATTTGGGGTGTTGCAACGCTGTTCTCCGCAACACGCCAATGACCACCGCTTCGGGTCTGCGCGCGGCACCGCGGCTTTCGCCGCGGCACCGGAGCACAAACAGATCCGAGGCGCCGCCGTAGTTCACGTTCTCCCGTGCGGCGGCGCCACAGTCCGAGGGCCCAGCTGCCATGTAAAATGAATTACGCGGCGGGGTTAGACTAGGAGACGCGCGCTTTTTCACATCACCAACTACACTGGGCGCGCGGAAATATTGCGGACAGCAAGCCACAATCCTTCACGGCTCACCCTCGCACGCTTTGCCTCGCCACAACAACCTACAGCGCTCGAAAAGATCTTAAGTCTCATGGACTTTACATGCAACATCACGGCGACGACGACGGCGCAAATTCTTATGGCGTGTCCATATAATTGCTACCGGAACAAAAAAATCTGCAGTAGGCATCGACGATGATTGTCAACGTAAGCGAACAGCCCGACCGAACGAGCGAGCGAACGTTTTCCTTGCAGATTCCGACCACCTACCATTGAACATCAACCGCCGACCAACCGCGTAAACAGGCGAAAAAGGCAAAGAACAGTACTCCTTAATATACTCAGAAATTAGCGGCAATCAGACATAGGTTCAAAAAAGGCGCAGTTTCGCGCGAAAGGCGAAGCATCGATTGCGATAGCAAATTAGTAGAGAGCTATACGAAGATAGGATAGGTAGTTTAATTGGCCGTTTAAAGTTGTAAACATTCGCTTACTATTTAAATAGACAAGCACGGTGTCACGCGCGCACAGGTACACATGAACACATCTCGCTCGATGACCGCGGAATCTCTCTGTGAAAACGCCGGAATGAGAAAGTGCGCCAGCAGCAGCGGGCAAATTGACCTTCGCGCTGTCTCTCGTCTCGCTTCAACGCGAATTAAACGTCGAAAGCAGAACGCATACGAAGCTACCGGCACTCCGCGCATGCACTTTGTCCCCATCGCAGATCGCTTTGAAGATGAGGCCCGGGCGGGCCTCATTTCGATACGTTGGCTCAAGAGGGAGATACCTCTTGTTCGGACACTGTTGATCACTTTCAAATCCTTGGCGCCACAAGAACGTCGTCAGTGACGCAGTTTGGCGCGCGATATTCTAGAAGAGTCCGGCATTTATTTTTTTCCGCCAGTAATAAATTATTCGACTCCGAGGGGAAAAAAAGTACGAGCGTAATTCTGAGTCTAATGTAGCAGTGGAAACTTCCGACATTGTTCTCGTTCTTTTTTTAAGTGTTTCAGCAAGACAGGCCGACATCTCGACTGATGGGCTTGTCATTGTCAAGGCGACCGTGCCATCCTTTGCGCATTGTTTTGGTATGTTTTTGAAAAAAGCTATACAAGGCGTCCAATCTAGCGAAAACTTTGTAAAACATGCGCTGCAGTGTCAAAAAAGCACGAAACTTCACTCGTAGAGCTCCGATAACACCATCCGCTTGACTTTTGCCGCGGTTTTTCGAGGCAGAATAAATTGCGGGTAAGCCTCAAACATTGAATCAGAGATGGCAGCACCAATCCGTAGGTGCATTTGTTGGACGAGTGTCGTCTCCCAAGATTTGGTGCAGCAGGTACTACTAACTCGAGGAAAACTCAGCAACGTCAAGAGACGTCCCATTTCGAATCTACAGCCATTTAGCTATAGCCAAACAATAAAAGAAATGTGGACAAAATAATTAGTACGCCCTATCATTTTCGCCGTAGCAATGTTCAAACACTGCTGCTGTGATGCGATTTCATCAGTGTATAGAAAGGTCACTAAGTTTGACCCATACATACCCTTGTCATTATTTGTTGATGTCAACATGGTTGCTCCTACTTGAGCGTTATTACAGTATTTAATAATAAGAGATGATTTTCAAGTTCGGAAACCAGACAGGGTATGGCTATTGGGTAAAGAGCAGTGGTGGGAACGCCGTTAATTATTCCCCGTTGTATATGGAATGTATAGGTACATGCAATGTGGGTGTTGAGGCCTGGGGTCAAGCTATGACCTCATGCACGACAGCTGAACGGCATGGCCAAGAGGTACCGAGGTTGCTTGCGCTCTCTGATGTACACCCTTTATCGGCAGAGTCCCGACAGCATGCGAAAGAGTTGCCAGATTTAATTGAGATAAAAATTCACTTGGCCTGATGCATAGCATCCGATATCGGGTGGTGACGCTGTAGTTTTATACTAACGTTGCTAGGGTTGAATCTGGCGCGCCAAGCGTTTGCTAGGGTTGAATCAGGCGCGCCAACACGAGAGTCATTGGTAGTACATGGATTGATATAATATTTGCCACGAATCCCGTGAGACAGCACATTGGATCGAGCTTCTGCTTTTGTTCCTTGTGGTACAATTGTGCTGTGTTTATCAGGTTTCCTTACAGCACTTAAATGTTTCGCGCTTCATCATGATGATGATGATCATCATCATCATCTACAGCAGCAGCGGCAGTAGTCACGCGAAAGCCAGAACACGAAAGTTAGGTAAATTATGTATACTTTCCATCATTCCGGGTTGGTGGAAGAAGCCCGCAGTGACAGTAGTGCCACATTTTCCTCGAGGGTATGTATTTAGATACATTTAGGGCGTGTTTATTTAGCCGCGAGATATCAATAATACTGCCTCATTCATGCTATAGCTAGCGCGCTTCATATTTGTTTACGCGCATTCATATAAATTATGCAAAGCATGAAAGAAAAATGCGCCTCTTGCAGTTAAACATGCATGGAAACATCTTTTCTTAAAAGATGAACAATGTGTGGAAATGATGCCTTTAAACAAATTATCTGCTGAGTGCCTGAACACTGTGCTGTTTAATTATTAAAAAGGACCAACAATTTAACAGAGTTATGGAGCGTCCAATGTTTACTGTCCCCCAGTCTTCTTCATGCAGCGCTTCATTTCAGATGGGGCGGTGCCAATAGTGCAGTCCTATCCTAGTGCTCCTTGCTAACATTTTCTTCTTTCCGAGGTGAATTTATGGTAAAGCTTCGAGGTTGGCATCTGATAAAGCTGCCGGAGAGAGACGCAGGAGCGGTAACAGGACGCGCGGGCCGCATTAACAATCGATGCCTCCCCATTTTCTATAGAAGATAGCAGAGATGTGGATGCGTGCGCGAGCTTTTTGCTCGGCTGTAGCTCATGCTCATTAACAATCGCCCAATGACTGGCGTACGTCTATGAGCTCTTGCGCTGGCTGTGACGTCAGTGACTGTGGCACCGCAGGACAGAGCATGTGATCGCGGCATGAGTGATCGCAGACTTCCTACTGCATGCAGCGGAATGATAGTTGGAACGCAAGCTCGCGGCAGCATTATGCACATTACGCGAACGTTTTCTTACCGACTTCAAAACGTGTCGCAGTGGCCCTATAAGACGGAGGCGGGTGTTTTCCCAGACCACAGAGATTTCTACAAACCATGAGATCACGATGGTAAAGACTTACCGCATACGGATCGAACGGTCCAGTAGAACACGCCGTCCTCGTATTCCGGCAAACTGGACCGAAGACACTCCGTCAACAGCGACTGTAGTCTGGGCATCCTCCTCCATCTTCTTCTTCCTCTTCTGCCTCATTGAGTGCTTGCCTGTTTGCGCCGACCGCGTTTGCTTGATTGAAATAAATTGATATTTAAATGCCTGGGCTAACTAGGTTCTCTTCTATATAAAAGTGGGTACAGGTGTCACCTTGCAACCTAGGGAGAGTTACGAGTATGCGATTCGGGTCCTTGAGATAGCTGTCCTGTCCCTCTCCTCCTCCAATCATACAGCTTCTTCTTGCTCATCTCTGCGCTCTGCCTATTAGCTTAGGCATTGCGATATTGAAATCCAAGTGCTTGCAGATGAAGGAAATTACGTTTTGTTGAAATATGTTCCGTCGTTGCTCTGGTTTGCATACAGAAGCGGCAAATATGTTTTACACTGCCGTAGTTTGGCCGGTAGCGTTTAGCTCTCAAGCAGTCCTAGTTCTATACGTAGTAAAAAGCTCGCCTTAAAGCTGTCGAAGAATACTTACATTTTAATTGATTCATTTACCAGTCCATAGAGTGGTAATATCCATTCATCTTGCACTCTTGTTTTCCAGATATTCTTTTTTTTTCAGAAAAATCTTGCTAATTCAAAGCAACACCTGATATATAACCAGGGACAATGGCACGGATTGTGAATCGCTTGTACAATAAAGTTCATCTCTTTCTTGCTCTCTCTGATAACCTCACTTTCTTTTTCAAGGTAACCGTGGTATTTCGTGTTACATAATGCATTCTGCATTATTCTTCCTGCTGCAGTGTGCCACAACTCGGCTCTTTCATGTGACCATTTGCCTCTCGGTGATCTGACTGCGTCCAATACTTTGTGCTTTAGGTTATGGACAATGGAACTGATTAACTTTTGTAACAGCAACAGAGCATACGCGGATCTTTAAACCTGTTTAAAATTCTAATTTAGTAGCGGTGTGGGATGCGCCATGTACTAGTCCTCTCTTATACGTTAATTACGTTAATAAAAAAAGATACAACGAAAACATTCCCAAAGTTTACAATTGATACCGTGGGAGTCCAAACGAAGACTCTCATGAAGGTCATAGGGCAAAGACATTTCTCACGCAGACAATTTTGCGGAAGCAGTGGGAAGCAATTTTTACACCAATGTAAAAAGTCTTGTTGATATTCTATTGAATTCCCTCTGAGCTTTTACATGAAGTCAATGAAGTTTTCATTGCAAAGCTACCCAATAACCATTTATACTTTTGTAAGAGCAAAGTACCGTACTAAAACCAATTCGTGCTCATAAAAATGGTTGTACGGATGCGTCCCATGTTCACAACCATGTAGGGTTCACGTTGAACCACTCGCAATGTTGAGAAATTATTCGTATATCAGACCAAGATCGCGGCGCTTATGAAGCGACAATCTACAGTCTATAAACTTAAACGAGTGACGCGTCGTGGCGTCTCTGCAGACATAGCGCAAAAACACAAAATAACTCAAAACATATGCAGCTCTGGAGATATGTCACTATAAGCGCATTTATGAAAGCATGAGGTATGCCCAGAGTAGTATAATAGATACCTTCATACATAAAAAAAATTTGAACACCATCACTACCGAGAAAATTAGAACTAGGTGAAAAGTATATAATAATAATTCTCTCTTACTTTTAGAGGTAGCTGGCTTTTCAAAAAACTGTGATTGCACGTCTAACACTCTGTTGCGACTTCTCCGATGAACGTGCACCGGACGTCACTGAAAAAGAAAGAATACCCACCGCTCTCAATTCAGGAAAAATAATCGACCTCCTTTAATAGCATTTAAAATGTTGGGAAAAGCTTTTAGCCGGTATGTTTTTTTATGATAAATGATTCTAAGGTGAAGCAAAACATGGGAGAGTGAGAGTAGTACGGGAAGAAAATCACTTTCAGGAATTTCGCAATACCTGAAAGAAACCACCGAATTTCTAGCACACCATTTAACAAGCTACTTGCAGAAAGTTACGCATGAGTTAGGTAAAGTTTGAGTGAGCAATCCAAGCTTGCGGGCTTGACGTCTTTATTACTTTGATAATAGATAGAATCGCCACCAGAAAGACGTCTAACCGCACTCGCTACTTATTTATACCTGCTGGTTCTTGGGGCCTGTTTGTTTTACATACATTTACAAAATAACTTACGGCTCTCGGTTTTGGTCCGTGTTTTCGTGAGTCCTATACACGGATTATATATATATATATATATATATATATATATATAAAGTATAATACTTTAAATATGCGCGCGTACGACAAGAAAATGTCGTGCAGTGTTTCACAATGCGCGAACGTGCATTCAAAGCAAAAAGATGGTTTTCTGGCTGAGTTCCTTCCCACTCTATCTCAATTGCGCGATGTCGAGCGGATCCGCCCAGTGCATCTCTCTGTGTGGCCGTGATATATCGTATGCAATCATCGTCACATTTTGCTCGCGTTTGTGCCAGCCTGCTACGCTTTTGTCCCCTGCCAGCTGTCGCTGCGACTATACCGGGCGCTCGAAACCTTCGCGCCTCCATCGCTGCCGGCAGAACGCCGACAGACACCGAACGGGCGGCGCACGTGCTGACACCTGACGGTGATCCGAGCTCTATCGCGCCTTCATGCCACCATCGCCTGAGCGCATTTCCGGCTGCCCGTGTTGCGCGGATCAACGGACAAGTACGTGTATACCCAAGCAGGCATTATTACGCCAGAGTGTGTACCCAAGGTGAGAGCACACAAGTACGACAAAAGAAGACAGAGGCGAATGTCAACTGACACCTTCCCGTCAGGAGGGATTAGCGGTTGGTCGATCGCGTCAGTTCCCCCCCTCGTCTTTCAGCAGCTATGACAGCGGGAGTATCTCACGCGCTCACGGATTGGTTGCATGCTGAGGATAATGGGACAGGCTTACGGGGGATCAGAGCAACACCGTTGTGCCTGATCAATTGCAGGAAGTATGTGGAAGTGAACGTATACCGCCCCTGGTCGAGGCAGCGCCGAGGCCGAAACAGAACAAGCCACGTGGGAGCAATGCGGCAAAGCACCGCTCGTGTTGGCTCACTCAGTATCTCGGGGATCGGTGACTCACTGTGAACGACGAAAAAGGCGTTGGCGGTGAATGCGTTATTGTATTTTCCTCCCGGAGTAACGCGCAACTGAGGCGGGCCGTGCTTTAATTGTTGGCCGGTAGCTACAGTGCAGGAACGGGACGCATACGTGTAGTTTCACCGGACCATCCAGCGGGCATGCGTGCTGGTGTACTAGCCACTCGGAAGAAGTCATACTCCCTAAAGTTGAAGCTTCTGACTATTTACATCTCGGATTTGGACTTTTCGAAAAAAAAGTAGCGCACGTACTCTCGCGTTAACTTGTTACCTTCCTACTGTGGTGCCATAAAAAACGAAAGAAATTCAGCATACTTGAGTGATTTCATCTGCACGGAACTCATCAAACGCGACGCAGCAGGCGCTTACAGCCAGACACCGTTCTTAAGAATAACTTCTTTGCGACGCACATAACATCGTCCACATCCGCTACAGTTATTCTTGTAGTGGTCTCCGAAAGGCGTGCACATTCACTGCCACCTCTAAAAGTGTGTGTGCACGATGTTTTGCACAAGATATTATGCGTGAATATTGCATCAGTAGCCTCGTGTTTAATGTGTCCTGCTCCCCTGTGCACATTGCCCCAGGCACATGAGTTTCGAAATCCAATAGCGATAAAGGCCAGCTTATGTTCGCACGAAATTCTGTGCTAACACAAGCCGGTTATTGGGTTGTCTACAGCGCGCGCAATGCAGTTGCGACGGCAGGCCAGACGCTTTTTTTGTGTGGATTTTAAAGCGTTTTTTTTAGCGAACCTCGCGAGGTTTCTTTACTTTGGCCCAGGCCTACTTCTTCTCCGGCCTAATAGGGCAACCAATCATGCACACCGGAGTACGCGCGCCGCAGTTTCTTGTAACACCACCAGATGGCGCGCGCATCCGCGGCGGCGGCCCTGCAGAGGAAAAAAAAAAAAGAACCAGAATGCTCGACCTCGCGTATCCGAGGGGGGACGGTAATGAGGTAATAGACGCTTCTTGGGGATAGAATGGATTGGCATTGTGCTACGTACGTATGTGCATTCTACCTTTGAAACCAAGATGCGTTCAAGGCGTCCTCGCTAGTAGTCAGCCACTCCGCTTAACGAAAGGCTCGGTATAATTTGTGTGCGCCCACGCTTGTGTGTTTGTGTGTTTATGTGTGCGTGCGTGTGCTCGGGTTTCGACTCTTCATGCTCACAGAATGCTTCGTTGTATATAGGTTCCAACTCGTTGGATCAGCTGCATTTGTTTATTATTCGCCTTTGCGCATGCATGGGTGTAGCTGAGGGCGAGTGTCTAGCCAGACGATGACACGATAACGACGACGTCGGTCGTCACTGTCTTCTTCAGCGTTACAAAATGACCAGGCGATAAAAGCAAAGCCAGTTTTGAGATACGAACTGCTGTCAGCACTAGGCATTCCCTGCTGCTGGAGAAGATCCGACTGGTGGAAGTTGTCATGTTGCCGCGAAACTGTTGACGTTTCGTCTTTGAACGAGGAAGTTACCATGTCAGTGGCAGGGAATCTCCCCACTCTTAGACCACGCCTTAAAAAAAAACGATGAAGAACGGTGCGATAGGCAGGAAACATCGACTTAGTGAGACAGAAAAAGCCTGATGTTCCAGGTAGTGCACCAGCGGCAATTTCTGCAGGGCATAGCCTAAGTGAAGCTCGTGGTCTGCGATACACGAAAATTATCAAGTAGAACAGGTTAACCAGTGGTAATTGGAATTTATTACTTAGGAATAATGTCTCTTAGCTTCCCTAGCACCGGTAGCAAGAACAATTCACTGTTTCAGCACCGCAAACTAATTTTGCCTGTTATTGTGAAAATCCGTTGAACGAAGCTGTTTACATGTAAACTTCCTACTTTTGTTAATAAAACCTACTAAATCGACACCCTATTCGCTATTGACAGCGGTAGCATAAATCAATCGGCAGAATTCTGTAGGAGGAGCGGATTTACGAAGAATGCCCAGAGCAGCTGCTCACCACTAAGACCGCACTGGACCAAGATATTTTGTCTCACGAGAGAAAAAATGGCAATAATAGTTAAAATGCTTACCTGTTTGCTGTCATAATTTCTCACAAGTCTAAAGTGCTGTGGTCTGGAGGCAGCAATATTACCCGCCAAGTGCTGGCGCTAGATGGTTCTCACGCGAATATGCATTGCGCATTGCCGGCACATGCAGTTTGGATTGCAAACGCAAAAAAATTCATGCCCAACTGCAACTAAACGAAAACCCGCACTTCCGTAGTCTGTATGTTTCCGACAAGCTTCCCGTCCTACATGTCGGCTGGGGCTATGACCAAACAAGGATTACAACCATTGGCAACAACAGAACCTGGCGTAGCCTGCAATGCATCCTGAAATAGACGGCAGGTATACAGTCGGCTCTGCGGATTATGCAGTTTGATAGCGGGGCTGAAATGCAAATGCAGAAGTTCTGCCGCGGGCCGTTAAAAGTCCATGCGTAGCGTGAAGATCCACGGCGGCGCTAAATGCGCAATTCGCATAATGACTTGCGAACTGGACTTCTTTCTTTTCTTTTTTAAAGGTTTACCTGGCGTTCAGACTGGAACAGTTGTACATCTTGAAAGTAAAAAAGAAATAAACTTTGCTGCAGGCGATCGAACGTCGCGCTAAGCTCGACGCCCGCGCCGAATCCAAAGTCGCCCGCTTAGTCGGCAGCGCGACTTTCAACAGTGCACATTGAATACACGAGCCTACGACCCAGGGAGCAAGCAGGGCGAGCCCTGTCTAGTATAGAAGCCGCTTGCGGCTTGATAAAAGGCCGCCGTTCGGCGCGTTCAACTCATTTAGCTCGCTCGCGACATAGCTGACGGGCTGCTTGTGCTGGACGCTATTATAACTTAGCCCCTGCGTAGGAATTTGAAACGCACTTACTTTAGGCAGCAGTTCGGTCTATTGCTCCGTGCCCGCTTAGTTTGTTCTGGCTCCCCCCCCCCCCCCCCCCCCCCCAGAAGCGTCGGTGTGGTCACGGCCCCGCGCACCTACGTTCCTTCGTTTAAAATGCTGATTGGGTTTGGGCCACTTTGCCAAGGGCCGACCGCTCTGAAAGAGAATGGGTGAAAAATGCGTTCGTTTTACTTGTGCCTCGAGCGCCGAAAGACTTGGTTATGTTCCGAGCGCGCGGGCTATATGTTAGTTGATTATACATGCAAGACTTGGGCGCTAACCAATGCAACGATTTTTTATGCAAAATGAGTTGGTTCGAAAATATAGCGCCACTCTTGGCGTCGGGCCTGAGGACGAGAGTGCGCGTTACGCCAAAGGAACAATAAAAAGAAAGAATAAGAGTGTGGTCTTACTTTTTCTCCCGTCAAGTTGGATGCCACTGAGAAAGTGGTTTCCGATCATTTAGTATACCGGTTATTTCCTGCGCACTAATGGTGTCACCACCGTGATTTCGATCAATGCGAATTACGATCAGCCGATAAGGCATTAAAGTAAAGCTATGCTTAGTTCGTCGTTACTGCTTTCACGGCATGACTATAAACTGACAACACCGACATTGGGAAGCCGTCCACGATATGCAGCGTTCGAGTGTTTACACAAGCGAGGATCGTGAATAGTCTAAGGCACGCGTTTTTGGAACAATTACCTTTCAAACACGCGCATTTAAGCGCGCCGTATTAATACTTTTGCACCGCACGGTACCCGTGAAGAACCAACATTACTTACTTTGCATATATGAAGATATAAGATTGTGATGATCTGAAGGCGAATATATTGTTTGCTGGTCGACCGCGAATCAGTTTAGGAGCTTTTCTTTAAGGATGATTTCAGCTATTCTTGCAGAAAAAGATAAAAAGATAACACGATAGCATACAACTAAAAATTGCGAAAGCGCTGTGCATATTATTGTCGCAGTATGCATAGTGTTCAAGAAGAAGGCGTGGAGTCGACAAGACGACATACATATATACATAATACATCCTCCCTTCTGCAGTATGTTCCAAAGACTCTTTCGAAGAAAGTGTTAGCACTTCGTCCAGGTGACGCGCAGGTGCCTGTACGCGCGTAATTACCTCTAGAGCACTCTGAAACATTCGATTACTCTATAGTTAGCATATAAAGAACACGTGATTGAAGTGGAAGCAAGCACCGACATGAGAAAGCACTAGAATATATAATGTGACGTAACCGTGAATTTTATGTCACGTGAAGCCTGTACTTTTCCCTAACGTCAACCGCAACGGACTGCTATTTCTCGATCCTAAATGAATGGACAAGGCATATTAAAACGAAACTTTATACACCATGGTGGCTTAGCAGCTATGGTGTTTCGCTGCTAAGCACGAGGTCGCGGGTTCAAATGCCGGCCGCGGCGGCCGCATTTCGATGGGGGCGAAATGAAAGAAAACACCCGTGTCCCGTGTATTGGGAGCACGTTGAAGAACCCCAGGTAATCAGAATTAACCCAGAGGCACTTCGATTATGAGGCACTTCAGATGGATTGATGGATGGATGTAAAACTTTAATAAAAGTCCTGAGGTACGCGACTCAGCGTGCAGCGGGCCGCTCCCACGTTGGGACAGTCAGGCCATGCCCGACCGCCGCATCGTGGGCCCTCTGGACAGCCCATAGTTGCGCCCCGGCATCGGGGCTCCTGATAGCGGAGAACTTCAGATGATAAATGTTTAAAGCCAAGCTTTTTTTGCATCTTCCTTCGACTATTTCTTGCTGCTGTTGTCAATGTCTTGCACGCCGCATTGCGAGGTGGCTCCGAACGTGCATATACGCAACTACAATGACGTCAGGGGGCGCTGCGAAGTCTCGCTACACTGTGCAACATGGCGGATGCAGCCAGGTCCCCGCGTCTCCGCTACTACTTTCTATGATAATTTTCTTGAAATGTGATGTCGGTTTGCACTGTTTTGTGAAAGGAAAGCGGGCAGTCGACGCCGAGCGCATCATTTTAGTCGATATGGGAGAGGCACAGTGGGTAATGAGGCTGTAGGGGTCGAACTGTGTGTGCAAACCTCCGGCGTGACAGCGGACCCGCACGAGATTCTGATGAAAATCTACGATGTATTCCGGAACCCACTGGTTGCGGAACCTAAGTACTCGTGCACTTATGGATTGTAGGAAAAGTACAAGCACGTTTTCTGCTGTTTTGATTCACTGCTAAAGCTCGAATATAGTCTCTAGTCCGGCGCTTAGAACGTGCGAGACAGCGGCCGGCGAAGTCGGATACGTCACGCTGGTGACACCAGGGTTGCCGAAAATTTACTACCTGTACAATTTGGCACGTTGAACGCGGCCCGCAACAGCGCAGCGAGCGAGAGCGCTTGTTGTTGTTGTTGCCGCAACAGTTTTTCGTTTAGCGAAGGCGCAAACTCTGCACGCTCTTTTCAATCTAAAGAGCAAACGAGCCTAAAATTGAGCTTTGTCCTTTATCGTGACACCTAGTTCGGCATGAACTACGAGGCTGTGGTGAAGCTTTCACGCTGCTTTTACGTTCCTGTTATCTATTTGACATTCAGGATTTGCGCAAGGTGACTGCTGCTCCGCTTAGCCGTGGTTCTTGCACTTGTACAGTAGGAGAGTTAACATTAATTTCCGCAGAATAATTTTTTTCTCTCATTAGTTTCACAGCAGCCATAAGCGATGGTACGAAGGGAGCGGGGAGTAATCAGTCACGGTCAGGCCACGCACCACAACTAATACTTGCACATGGTGTGCAAATGTTTTTTTTTTATTCCAGGAAAAAGGTACTTTGGTTTCTTATTTATCGTTTCTGTTCTCTACGAGAGAAACAATAGCCAACCTAGTGCTGATAGCAGGGGCGGTATTCTGCAAGAGTCTACCTAGTGGACTGTCCATTTCGGCGACCGTTGATGCGCTGCTGCTTGACGTGCAGGAAGAAGACTGGCTGGCACCTTCTTGCACGTCAAGCAGCAGCGAATGAATGGTCGCCGAAATGGCGAAATGGACAGTCCACTAGATAGACTCTTACAGAATACCGCCGCTGGACAAGTGTTGAAGTCAGGGAAGCTTAGAGTGAAATTGATGGTGAAGAATGGCTGAGAAACATGGAAGAAAGTAAATGGGCTGGTATACTGTTCAGACATTTGCGCAAGAAAAACATTGATTCACACTGGGAGAAAAGAACTGGGAAGCTTACCAGCAAGTATGCGACCGGCATGGTGTGCAACATGACAAAGAACATCAAGCGGAAATTCAGAGAAGCTGAGATAGTGTCATGGGTGGCGGCAATGGAAGAGAAACCTGTTATGAGTAACTACTCAAGAGGAAAAAAACGAAATCAGGAAAGAAACAATTTATGATAACCTTAAGGGAAGCTCTTTACTTTTCGAAGCGAGATAAGGATGCACTTATAAAGCAAGGTACACAAGGAAGAAGAAGCATGAGCTTGCTGCGGCAAAGGTATGGAAATGGCGGAGCATGGTTTTTTGAAATGTGAAAATATCTACCCAGCTGCCAATTTAGGCTCCTCTGGCCTCCTTGAAGCCCTTTGGTCGAGCGAGAGCAGGGGGAATGCAAACATGTCTGCAATAGGGAATAGTAAAGAGGCGATTGGAAGATTGGTGGAAGAAAAGTAGGGAAACTACAAACGACGGAGGCGTACAAAAACAATGTTCCCAATAGGAATTCAGCAAGCTTGGTGAGGGGGATTCTTAGTGTTCTTTTTTTGAATATAGGTAGATCAAATAGGAACACATTGGCCGGCAAATCATTCCACTCAGATTGCAGTAAGTGTTGCAGCACGTTATTGAATGCTATATTTTTCCCGATTCAGAAATTGAAAAATAAAAGAAAAGAAAAACTGGGAAACAAGCAGGAAAAAGAACAAACAAAAAACAAGAGAGTTCTGGCGAAAAGTAAGAAATCTTGAAAATTAACTGAAAGGTGGCTCGGTGTCTTGAGATACTGAGCCTGACATAAATGAAGGAAAACGAAAAGGAAAGCGCCATGTAATACGAATTAATGCCGTACAGTCGAGTATGCAAGCACTTAACAGGTAAAACAGTAAAAACAAAGAAAAGAAAAGAACAAAAGAAAGCTTTGAGATGTAGGTATAAAATGAAGAGAGTGTGGAAGAGGACGCGTCTCTTAATTGCCCTTCTTAATTAATACTTTGAGGGGTTCAAGCGATGGCTATAGTTGTCAAAATAAAGCCAACTTTGCGCGTCCCTTACTCCCAACAGCCAATTAAAGGAGAGGTTTAATGAGCAGTCCTAACTTATTATTCGCGCCGCGTGGACGGGCACGGGAACAAAGGTTGTCAAGAAGGCCTTCATCACTGCATGCGCGTAGGGGGAAAAATGAAAACGAAAAAAAAAAAACCCACGAGCAACAAAAAGCAAAACAAAAAGAAATTGACGAAAACAAACGCGCAAACGTTGACTGAAGCATAAGGCTGAGCGTTCATTACATTAATTTACCACCGCCCAAACTCCCGGCTATATTAAAAGCAAGTAAAAAGGACAAGGTCTAGTACATGGCCGAAACTGGATTACTGTGGGTAAACTTTAGCTGGTTCTCGTCGCAGTGAACATTTCGTACTACCTCACTTGTCATTTCAATGTACGCTTGCGGTGAGAAAACAGAGAGCAGTTCTTTTTGGAAACGCTCGATCTAGGCGCTAACGTTAACGCTCGCTGATGTAGGTAGGAACTCCCTGAATGCAAATTTAACTGATCCCGTCCGGTTCTGATCTAATTTTTTTCATCAGCTTGTAGAGATGATGTTTATACTTGAAGATGTTCAATGGGCGTATGACTATAGGCCTTACACAAGAAATAACGGTAACAGTTCCGTCATGTTATGCTCAATCTCAGATTGAAATACCATGGATAGTCTTTACTTTTGCACCCGACAGTAAGTGGCCGCAAGCGACATTTCCCTGGTTTGGGTTTATGCAGCTGAAATTATATAGCTGGCTATAAGGCCGCGCGAATAATGTCCCCTAGGGTAACCATTCCTGCTTTTATAGTTTCGACATGGGTTTAATTCTTGTTATCCCAACGTTGTGCTCTGTGCGCTTAAATATATGCACCTGGGAGTGCTTCTAAATAACTTCGCGTAAAATGTACGTCGCCTAAGTCGGCGTATGTGTTTTAATAAGGGAGTTGTGCGTAATCCGTACGGGAAGAAAGGTTACTATGTTTGTCACAGGGGTGGGCCGTTATTATAGAGAAAACGTTGCCAATATAGACATATTCTGATTTTAGTGGGAAGCTTGAGATGTTAGCCTGGCTGATGCCCGAAGGTAAACAGGCGTCAGTTTTGCGGGCTGCTACCACTCGTGTTGTATGTTTAAACAACTGCAATCTAGCAATAACAAAGTTTATGCACACGCAGGTGGTGCCTCTCGACCAAAGCAGCCCAATCAATTATTCATTGATTCTTTGCAAAATTTAATTGAACGAGTCCCCCCCCCCCCCCCCCCCCCCCCCCCTGGAAAGAAGGTCACAGTTTCGCCGGAAAGGCGAACCATCGATTGCGAAAGCAAATTCTTAGACAGAGACACGAAGTGAGGATAATAGATGTATCGGTCGTGTAAACTTGTTAACATTCGCTCACTAACTAAATTAACAAGCATGGTGTCACGCGCGCTTAGGCAAGCATGAACACATCTGAATCGATGACTGCGGACGCTCGCTGTCAAAACGCTGGCGTGAGGAAGAGTGGCAGCTGGAGCGAGCGAATTGGCCTGCGTGCTGCGACTCGCTTCAACGCGAATTAAGCGGCTAGAACACAGCGCACACAGAGTCATATCGGTCCGCAGCGCACCCACACTCTTCACCACAGAGTAAACTATACAGGAGCACCGAGCTTCCTCTCTTGCAATGTATTTGGTGCGGCCGTGTAATGTCCCAGTGATAACACGCGCTCGATATTCCACCGTACTCTATGGCTCCGCTCACCTCTTTCATTCTCCCTGGTTGTCCAAGCTACTCTCCCGCCTTTCTCCCTTCCCTAGCTGTTAGCGCCAAGTATGTGCGCCGTGAAGCGGTCTCAAGTCGAGAAACGAACGTGCCTTTCAGAAATAAAAATAGCTGGTCGAATGGCGCGCTTTCACTGTTGTTCTCGCTTGAAGTGACATATCGTTGTGGTCTGTTTTTTGATTCCGACTGCAGCGAGTAAAGGTAGGGTCAGTAAATTCGAAGAGTGAAAATTATTGCGTCGCCGAAGTTACCCATCGCTGCTATACTAGCGAAGAGAAAGGCGGTAAAAGCGCGCTGTTTGACTGTCGCAGTTGACTTGTCACTTACTTGCGGGCACTGAGCTTTATAACCTAAGTCAAAAACAATATGAAATGGCTTGTGCCCGTGGCTGCCAGTCTGCTGCTACGTGCACGACCGTCACCTGAATAAAATTACCGTTCTTTTAAGCACAGTTCCAGCATAAAACAAAAGTGTGCTGATGTTCACGAAGGCCCGCGGTGTGCCCTTACTAACGTTTTGCTACTGCTGCCACCAGTCGCCGATTATAGTGGTGTAGTGTGTAATAATTAAAGACACTTGAAAGCCTTAATTGTAGCTAGACATGATCACCTTATCGCAGGACTCATATGACGTGTAGCATGCCGGCTGAAGTATGCCATGACAACGGCCGACACGTGCCGTACATTGAAGGTCATTAACACAGACAAGCTCGGAAAGCACGCTCAGAAGTAAGCAAATGCATGCATTAGATTTTCTCTCAGGATATACTGTATGCACACAAACGTGAGGCAGTTTACAGCTTTTTGTTAGCAAATGCATCTCCAGTATAGAAGCATACCAACGTGAAAAAAGGGATTGTTTAACAGCCACTACTATCACACTGGCAGTTATAGCAGTACGTTTGCTATGTATTTAATAGCAACGAAATGTGCCGCGAACTTTAGCAGGTGACACGCGGTACTGTCTGTGCAACAAACTATCTGTGCAACAAACTAATTTGTCAACAACCAGAAAACTAACTATGCCTCGCTGCACGCCACGCCGTGCTTGGGCCGTTGCAGACGACACAGGAAAACGGTTAGATAGAAAGGCACCCTGAAAGGGGCATGACCTACCGAAAGAATGCGAATCGCGTTAATAATATATTATTAGGGCTTGAGGCCTATTTGGGAAAGTGGGTAAGGGCGCTATTTGTGGCTCGCTACAGAAGCTTCACGCGCGAAGCTCCACAGTGAGTGAAGTAGGATTTGTTGGTTGTTCCCCAGTGCAATGGCACAACCCACTCTGGGATATCGGCCATGAATCGGCTGGTACGAGGGTGGAACAAGAATAAAGAACGGAGGAAACATTTTCAGAAATATTTCGAGGAAGCACCCGAACTTGGGTTCCCATCCAGGTTCGCGCGTAGCGGGTAAGTGCCACCGTTGACGGCAATCATCATCGTCCGCGGTAGTTGCTGCAGGCAGGCAGCTGCCTCCGCCACTGCATGGTGCCCTCCCTCCCGCGGGAGACCCTCCGGGGCCGCGGGTGACGCCAGGGAAGGCGGCCAAGGGCAGCGACACCATGGCCAGCGTTGCCATCACCATGGGCGAAGACGCTCCGATGCCCGAGGTGCGACAGGCCATGTGGGACATGCGCTGCTCGGGCACGCTTTGCGACGGCCTGATCAAGACAGTCGACGGAGGAGAGTTCGCGGTCCACAAGGTCGTCATGGCCAGCTGCAGCGAGTACTTCAGGTTGGTCCCCTTGACTGTCGGAACACCGCCGTACACCTCGTGTCTGAAGCCATGCCTCACTGGGAGGACCGCCTGACCGACGTATGCTTGCAGGCAATCAATGATATCATCGTGAGACCCGAAGACAGTTCATTGAAATTTGATATCATTCTCATTAGCAGCGATGACTAATCATTGGTTAACGTCACGCCGGCAGGCGCGTGGTTATATGGAGAGAAAAAATACAGAAAGTTTGTATCTTTTTGCAATTACACGTGGCGGACTTTGTTGGGACAGTTTCTTGCGCCATATTAGACTCCTTTTCCAAAGGTTTTCATGCACCTACATCAAGCACATTTCTCTGCGTAAGAACCCATGGAGAGCGAGCGTATGCTCTATTATTAGCAAATGTGCTGAGTACGGTGAACGCCACCTTGGCGTTGGTAGTGCTTCTTGATGCCAGCGTCCCTTCGAATGCTGGCATCGAGGCGTCGTAGTGCTGAGACCACCGAAGCGTTCACTGTCGGTGCGCGTTAGTGTCATAATGCAGTACTTCTCTTTTCTGCTCGTAGGCGGCGGCACCGCCCCGAGCAAGAGCGCGGGTACACGGAGGAGTGTTAGATATATAAGGCGCGTCTGTGTAGCTCTCTGCAAATGCGTTTGTGGCGCAATGGGTTAAACGCTCGGCGATCTATCGTCGCGGACCGAGAGGTCGTGGGTTCGATTTCCAAATTTTGCATGTTTGTGGAACTTTTTCTTCTGGTTTCTTTCTTTGTATTATGTTCTATGACGTATTTCCGTGACGGAAATTATGACGTATTTCCGTGACGTATTTCCGTGACGGAAATACGTCAGTGAAGTCTTGGTGGACCCCGGCATAAAACACTTTCGTGTTAAAATAACGTAAAACATTCGACAAGGAGTTACTCCAGGAGGCGTACACTTAAGTAAAAAATTAGAGCAGGGACATTTACAAGGTTGTATCAAGCAGGGGGCCCTCATGAAAACAAATAGAGAACGGGAGTCCGGGTGGGAGACACACTCACTGCACGTTCAACTTAATTTCATGAAGCGCAACGTTCCAAGCCACGGATATGTTTCGGATATCCCGGTGTATTAAAGCCTGAATTATCATACACTTGAGATGCGAAGGTGTTGCAGAAACACTGCAGAAATCGAGAATTTTTACACGGCTGCTTCTGCATGGCTAATATGTCAGTGAAAATAATGTCTGCCCGACAGAAACAAAGCACAGAGGCGTGTCGCATTCGCGAAATGATACGACATGGTCAATACGAGATGGTCAATTCAAATCGCTGTGCAGTCTGGATCAAACCAAGCATGTCTGTCTTCAATGTAAGAGAGCTGAACTCTTGGCAGGGTTCAAGTAACTACGTATCTTTAAAGACGTACCTGGTAACTTGTAGCCCAATTCCCGTCTCTCCACGGAACATCTCATTTACATATCAAAGCAGTCCGTGGCTTTTCTTGGCATTCAGCTTGCACAGCTCTCTTCGTAGACGAATGGAACGAACAGCTACAAGCGCGAGGGGTCCGCCCCTTCCCTCCCCCACCGCCCCTCGCCCCGTTTTTATCCGTCAGTGGCAAGCGTTTGTCGCGACTCCTTTTACTGGAGACTTC
The DNA here is from genome assembly GCF_013339745.2 of Dermacentor silvarum. NCBI lineage: Eukaryota > Metazoa > Arthropoda > Arachnida > Ixodida > Ixodidae > Dermacentor > Dermacentor silvarum. Next base: position 108,524,979 of record NC_051155.1, read on the forward strand.
AGCAAAACGAGTTGAGTGGACGTTTGTTTTATTGCGATAGCAATTATATGGACACTCCAGGTGTGTTCCTGCCGTGGCTTGAGGTTCCGTAAAAATTCCAAGGGCGATAACGCCGTCGCTGCGCGCCCTACGCTGTATGTGCGAGTGAAAGCGTGCGAGGGGAGCCGATGATCGCGGCTCAATCTCACCCGCAAGAGCAAGAACGGAGGAGAGTGGAAGCGCGCCGTCTTCCGTCACGCGCGAGGCATCCAACGTTGCGATGCATCGGGGGGGGGGGCAGTGGCATTCTACTCCGGCTCCAACTGGGAATGTGGTGGCGGCACGCGGTCGCGCGGTCGTATCTTGAGAGCGATCTGCGTTGTGAGCAGAGTCTAAGCGGTCTAAGTGCGTCGGCGGCTCGTAGCTTTGTGCGCGCTGTGTGTTCTCGGCGCTCAGTTTACGTTGAAGCGATAGACAACACGAAGGTCACTTCGTTCGCTGCTGCTGCCGTGTTTCCTCGCGCCAGTGTTTCGACAGCGAGTGTCCGCGGTCATCGAGTGTGATGTGTTCGTGTTTGCTGTGCGCGCTTACGCCATGCTTGTTAATTTAGTTGGCAAGCGAATGTTTACAATACGGCCGATAAAAGTACTGTCATTACTTCGTATGGCTCTCGGCTAATTTGCTATCGCAATCGATGCTGCGCCTTTCTGGCGAAACTGCGACTTCTTTTTTTATCGTGCACGTCTAGCTGTTGCACTAGTTCAGCCGCCGTGAACGTCCTAATTGCTCTCCTCAGGGCACTATTCGGATGTCGCTTGAGCAAGGCGGCGCGTAGCGATGTTCTGGTTCCCGGTGTGTTAAAGGCGACCATGGCCATCATCGTGGAGTTCGCGTACAAGCGCATCACGTGGGTGGGCTGCGACAACGTCGAGAGCCTGCTGGAGGCTGCTGACTACCTCTGCGTCATGGGCATGGTCAAGGATTGTGGCGACTTTCTTCTCTCAATCATGACTCCCGAGAACTGCATCTCCATTCACAACGTCGCCAAATTGTACAATTGCTTCGACCTCTCTACGAAAGCCTACAAGTGAGTCAGATGTCGGCGTGCTGCAATGGAAACCGTTGACGGGCCGGAAATGAACTCAATAGAAGGCTTTGGTTTGGAAAGTATATTTCAAATGATATCGTTCAGGTAGTTGTTACGAAAGGCATCGAAAACCATTAAAGACCAACAGCAACGAACTTTCACTTTGGCTGAATTAGTTTTAATATGCAAATGAGCAGTAGTACAGTACTGAGACAATTTTGTCAAAATTGCAGTGCTGTTGATTGCCTAAATGTTTTTATTAAGAGCCTTTAAATAGCACTTTTGCGGACGACGCGCTCCGGTTCACAGATATAGCACAAGTTCGAGCAGATCGCCCCCGAGATTTTGAGCGCTCTAGGGGCGCTGCCAAATCTCAGAGGCCATGCAAAGGAGCCACGCTAGATTACAAAGCTCTGGGTCGCGCATCATTTTTGGGGTGAAGTTTCTTGTAGTTCCGATATTAAAAGCGTCTATTTTGCAGCGTTTTACTGACACATACACTCGCATTTCAATCGTAAAATTGTTCACAGAGACTGTTGTGTATGTACACTATCTGAAACTAGGCTTTTTACGCACACGAAAATTTTGTTGCAGTGGGCCGTTAAATTTCAACTTGTCCATGAACGCAGATAAAGCACCCACTTGCTTCGAGCACAGAGCCTGTGACCTTACTACCAATGTAAATTCTAGCAGACTTTGGTGCTCTGTTGAGCTCTCGACACGTATTGCATCTACGCGGCAACATCATGCACTCAGAAGACCTTCAAAAAAATTCCCAAAACGCCCTCCATAAGTCGCTCTCTAAAAACCTACAAATACACCATAATGGGAGGTTCTTGACTCTATACAATGTTGTTTTGAACAATTACAGGTAACTAGGCTAGTTTGTTTGGTAACTGTACGCGGTGAAATTTATTCAGGAGCCCCCGCACGTGAAAGCTCTTACCTATATTTGTTAGCTGAATTCTTCGCGTGTATTAGCGTTCGTTCACGTGTCTTGCCGCAGAGAATATCGGGCCTAAGTCGTTGAAAATAAGGTCACGCAGGGATGTAGCCGGCTGTTGTTCACATCCCATGACTCACTGAGTAAACTGGGTCAACGAAGTTAGCGCAGTGCCGAGGGACGCTCAGTATCAAGGCAACATCCTTGTTGCAAACACTCCGCAGGTATCTAATGCGCAACTTCATCGAAGTGTCGGAGCGAAGCGAGGAGCTGCTACACCTGGAGATCGACGAAGTCGAAGCCATCATGTCGGACGAGAACCTGAACGTCATCAAGGAGGAGACCGTGTGGAAAGCGGTGATTCGCTGGATCGAGTTCGATCCCGAGAACAGGAAGCAGTACATCTCGCGCCTGTTCAAGTGCGTCCGCACTGGGCTCGTGGACACTGATTTCTTCGTCGAGAACGTCAAGGCGTGCAAGTACGTGGCCGAGGACGAGGCTTGCAGGTGCGTGACCCACACACCCTACCATTTACAGCTGTCGTGATGCTACTCAGCTTCGGTCATTAACGATCCATTCCGTACACCTAAACCCTTCGATCCTCACGCCTCTTCTGCTATGGTGGAGCTACAGAGGAAGTGTAGTACAGTTAAACCTAGTTGTGACGAGCAGGCATATTGCGCTCTATCCGTTTACGTCTCTTTTTCCCTGTGTTTGTCCGTGTGTATGCGCAACGCTTCCCGATACAGTTATGCAGCACAAACAGTTCAATATATCAGGTGGTTGGATATACCCAAACTCTCCGACATATTCGGTTTCTATGCGGTGTTATATTCGGTTTGGAATATACAACCGGCCCCGCTCCCTTCGCCGCCGTGCTACCGAGCAAGAAGTAGCCGCAAACCGGCAACAATGTGAATAAAATACCTTTTCACGGATTAGTTGTTTGGTATCAGCTAAGAGCTCGGCGTTTGCAAACGAGTTTCTTTCTCCGCGCAGTAGTTTGCTAATGATTCAGGAGAGGCTCTCACTGGGTGACGAATTGCAAGGAACAGCATCTTAACGAGTTGCGAGGACCGAGAACCGCGGTGACTTTTTTTGGCAGCTTTGTAACGATAGCATCAGCTTCTCTGTGCCCCAGCGCTACTTTTGTCACCCTTTATATCGCGGCTTCTATCAAGTAATTGCTCGCAAAAAATTTTATTTGCGCACACTCGAAACGAGGACTTGTGGTGCGCAAACAACATTTATCATAAATTCTTACCAGCTAGCCCAAACCAGTACCTTACTAATTGTTTACGTTGAATTTAGATAAACAGCATACAGTTAAATATTTTCGGCATCCAGCCATAGCGGTAATCTTGCACCGCTTCCGAGTGTGCCGCAGCGCGCCACTGATAGGCCTCGCTCTGTGATCTAATAGCCTCCTGGTAAGCTCCGATGTTAGAGCCACTGTCCCAGGGAAGTGTTGGTCCCGGGTTAGAACCGTGGAGCAGACCAAATTGCGCGTCAAATTCGAAGGTTTCTATGTCAGAAACCTTTTTGGATTTCCTTCGTGACTTCGTGCACGTGTTGGGTGGTTGAGAACTTTTCTCTATCGTCTCTGTTCCTGCCGGTCGGGGTTTCCCTGCTCTACATTTTGTCAGGATTTGTACACCCTCCATTGTTTCATTCATATTCGTTTCCGTCACTACGACTGCACTCAACAACCTATTCTTCGAAATAGCAACGGCTGCGAGTGCGTACTGAGTTCGTTAAAGACGCATCGTGCCTTACTTTCGTTGTCCCAAATGCACCTCCAATTGTTCAGCAGTGGTAGCAAGATACCACCGGTACCATGCTACCAATGGTAATGGTAGCAACAACAAGAGCAATGGTAACTCTCGCCTTCAATGTCTCACCTGTGCGCAGACGCAAATGAGTCGACGAAAGGCTACGAATGTCGAAGTCGAATGTGAGGGTCAACGTAGTAAGGACTCTTTCGAAAACAGGTATTGTTGGGCTCATCTGTCCCTGCCCGAAGTATTATTAGAAACGCGAAGCAGATAAGTGCACGCTTGTCCCACCTATGCACTTTCTTGTCGTAGCTTTTTCGTTAGCACGCTACTTGATTTCACAATTCGTATCGACTATAGCCGAGCATTACACGCAGCTGATTGCTCGTGCAGCTCACGTTGCTACGAGCACGCAGTTCCCTACGAAAATTGCTGCATTGAACTCTGCCGCTGTTGTCTACCGGAGCTGCCGGTTCAGCTAGCATGGGAATAGCGGTTAGTGCGTGCATTTGCCGAGCACTTCGAACTACTGGCTTCGAACAGCTTGTTGTCTTTGCGAAATTCTCCTAAAAGACTGCGTTACAAAAATAACAATTCGCTGCGATTATGCTTGTGCGCCGGTACTTACTGCCTTTCTTCGATTTGAAAACTACGAGTGCTTGGAAATTCAGGAAGCTAAAAGTAACATATTACGCCAGAGAAACCTTCGACGCCACGTAAACAGAGGTTAGATAAATCCACGTACCAATCATGATTCCCATGGCAGCTAAAAAATCGCAGTTCCGTAGCTCACTCTAGTGATCTTTGTAGGAAACTCTATGCTCACGAGAACGCGTTTGCGCGTCCGCAGGCCCCTGGTGATAGATACACTGCGCTTCCTCTACGATCTCGACGTCATGGTTCACAACGAGGAGGTACCGACGCCCCTGTTCGCCCGACCACGCATTCCGCACGAGATGATGTTTGTCATAGGCGGCTGGATGTCCGGGGGCCCCACGGCCTTCACCGAGAGTTACGACACGAAGGCCGACCGATGGATTAAAGTGCGTTTGCCCTCGCATTGCATATGCTTGTGTGTAGCGCATACATGTGACATGACTGGAGCTCTAACAGAAACAAAGGTGTTGCACTAGCTATACCAAGCCACCACACAGCTTCCAAAGATCCAGAGCTGTGCATTCACTACTTTGACATGCTGTCGTCAAGGCTAGAGTTTACTGCAGGTTCCTGTGTCATGATGTGCTGTCGTGAGTTTTGCGAAAGCAAAAACACCATCGCACTGTAGATAGCATTAGCCGTTGCCAGTGTCGATGCTCTACGTCTGTAATGGCAAACAAAGCGATAATTGCGTTGCAATTCTCACCTCTGATGGCACCGTCATATCGTCAACTTTTTCGGTTTGCTGAGAACTATTGGTGAGATTTTACTTGAGCAACTGGTATACTTTTTCTAGCCTGCCACACAAAGCATGAACTGACACATAGCGTAATGTACGTCCTTATAGACCATTTTCATAATTCGTAAGGGTTGTTTTCTGCACTGCGCATTTGCCCAACTAATGACGGCACTGGTCATCGTTCAAATGAAAACAAAGTGCTAGCCGCACATGCCGGGGTTATGTCTCTTGCGCATGACTTCATGAGGAGAACCACGTCCACATTTTACATGGCATAATACAGGGGAACTGCGCTTGTACACGCGGTTGATAAATGACTACGCCGCCATTAGTTGGGGGCAAACTGCATCACAAGAAAGCAAGCTTAAAAATTATGAAATGGGTTTCTAACTGCGAAGGCTAGCCTGCTTTGGGTGCCGATAGCCGACATGAATGCACCGTTCTCTCTCTCTATTGCTTTTCGATTTCGTTTTCTACCCTACGCCCTGGTTGACCTACAAACCTTCAGTTCCTTTTCTCTCTTGCACATGTAAGATGGTGCTCACCAATTACATATTACTTCTACGTGTATTCGCTCTCTGAAGTTAGAACACGAATATTATTATTAGAGATAAGTCACAAAAATTTGCGTAGCTTGCACTGGAGACGCAGTGCTAGAGACAGCGGAGTTGATGGGCATCTAGGTAGTCCTGGCTTTTGGGCTAGCCTAAGCACTACCAAGTCATCCCCAGAATTTTCCGAAATGTATTCAGTATTGATCGGTTATCAATTAGCTATTTATTGGCTATTGATTAGCTATCGCAAGGTATTGGGCACGTATTTGGGCTTGGCGAAGCACTACTAAGTCATGCCCAGCATTCCCCAGAATTTACTTATTATTGATCAATTATCGATTAGCTATTGATTGGCTATCGATTGGATATCGATGACTGACTAAGCTTAAGTAGTCCCAACCATGCTTAGCTAGACTTAGGCTCAGATTCGCTAGTTTACAGAGGTACGTGCCATTGCGCTAGGACACTTTCTGCACTACCACCAGGATCGGTCCACATTTTCTGTTCGCACGTTACGGATTAACGCTCGGCTTAAACAGTTCCGCTGTTAAAATACACCAAGGTGGAAATAATTGTAGGGCTCAGAAGGTGGCCGCCTATCTTGACAGCCCTTTTAGAACCGGTGTAGCTCAAAGTATCGCGAAAAGTTGAATGCACCAAAACAAAGTTATGTCAGGCTAGAAACAAATATACGTTAGAGAAATTCATACAAGTCGGTATGTAGGTGAGCCCGCCTACATAACCCATCAGGAACCAAGTGAGCGAATCATGTGTGTTAACTGATGACATTTTCTGTGTTTGGGCAGATAGACATCGCCGACCCTCTCGGGCCCCGCGCCTACCACAAATGCGCGGTGATTGGCTATGAAATCTACGTCATCGGAGGCTTCAACGGCGAGGACTACTTCAGCAGCGTGCGATGCTTCAACGCCGAGACGAAAGAATGGCGCTCTGTGACGCCGATGCACGTCAAGAGGTGGGTGAAGTTCGGGTGTACCTCATCCGTGACCCGTTGTGCGGCTCATATATATAAGACAGCGAACAGAAGTAATCATCGTTTGCGAAAGAGTAATGGCTACTCAACAATTGCTGCAAAGATCGTGTTTTATTGCGATAGCAATTATATGACACTCCACTGCCCATTTCTACCGTCGCCGTTGGTGTCACCGTCGCGATCGCTATGACGTTCCGCGTGAAGCCCAAGGACGATAAAATCATCGCCGCGCGCCATGTGCTGTATGTGCGAGTAAAAAGCGTGCGTGGGTGTACCGACGATGGCGACTCAATCTCGCGTGCGCAATGGAGGAAAGCGGGGAGGAGGCGCGCCGAATTCCGTCGCGCGCAAAGCACCGGGGGGAGGGGAGGGATGGAGGGGGGCGTTCTACTCCGGCGGCTACTGCCTATGGCACGGCCGCGCGTGACAGTGTGGGCCCTATTTGAAAGCCGTCTGCGATGTCGGGACAGAGTATGGCGAGTACTGATAGCTTCGTGTGCCCTGTATTTTCACCGATTAGTTCTCGTTGAAGCGAGAGGCAGCACGAAGGTCAATGCGCTCACTGCTGCCACCGCGCTTCCTCACTCCAGCATTTTGATAGCGAGATTCCGCAGCCATCGAGTGAGATGTGTTTACGTGTGCTTCTGCTTGCGTGATACCATGTTTGTTAATTTAGTTAGTCAGTGAATGTTTGCAAGTTTATGCAGCCGACAAAACAACTATCCTTATTTCGTATAGCTGTTTACAAATGTGCTATGGTAATCGATTCTTTGCCTATTGGGCGAAAGTGCGACTTCTTTGTAATGGATGGATTATATCGTAGCCAGGGGCTCCGGAACAGGGGAGGTGCAGTGGGGGCCGTGGCTCCTACAGCTTCTAAACCAGTGGGGACATGCCCCCACACTCAGAGCTGTTCAGACCTCCCCCCCCCCCCCCCCTTTTCTGCACTCATACCACCCGTGAGACTAGCCACTCCTTTGACTGGTTAAAGGGTGCTCCCTTCCTTCAACAAACGAAATAAAATTTTCCGGAAGCTTGTGACTTCTTTATGTAAGGCTTATTTTTATGGTACTTAGGAGATGTAACCTTTCATTGGCGCCGGCTACACCTTTTCACATAGAGATATGAAAACAAAAGAATTAACCTACATGCATTGAAACTAAACGTCGACTCCATATCACGATAACAGTCACATAAGTACACTAATGCCACACTAAAACTGAAAGTCAACTCAGAAACACAGCAACACAAAGTCCAGGCACATAAGTACACTAATGCCACACTAAATCTATAAGTCAACTCAGAAACACAGCAACCCGAAGTTCAGTCACATAGGTGCACTAAGGTAAACACCAAGTCCGGTAACGTAAGTACACTAAAACCAGGGCACATAAGCAAGTGCGGATTAGATTCAAATGAAGGTACAGGTGCAGCGGAAACAGATTAGCACAAGCGACCGATGACCGGAGCAGGGAAATTACGGTACGCCGAGCTCTTGCTCTCGTGTACCCTGGTATCTAAAGTGCCAGATGATTCATGTTTCAAAGAGGGAGTGCCTGGCACTCTCTTTTTAGGCGTGCTAGGGAACAACAGCGACGCGTACTGCAATTTACCTGCTCGGGTGATCGGTGACTTGTGTTAATCTTTTTCCGCGGCAGCTGTACACGAATCCAGGCGTTAATTTGGCCAAAGCCAGGTAAACAAGAAAATCCCATAGAGTGAGCTTATCACAGATAAGCACTCTTCTGAGTAGTTTCCGAGAATATTGCTCGCTTCTCGAAATCTTTGGTGGGCCAGTAACGCTCTTATTAGTGAGAACGCACCACTATGTGCGTTCTCACTAACAAATCTCCGAAGCTTCTATCAGACTGCAGCCTTCATTTCTCTGCAAATGCGCTTCGTCAGTGGTCGTTGAAAAAGCTTAGCAGGGGTGTGGGCGACAAGTTAGATTTCCTTAAAATGCGCTTTCCCAAAGGAGTAGGCGTATATTTGGAGAACTCAACAGATCCTGCGAACATCGCACCTGCATGCGCAGTTCTGGCCTCCTCAAAATTCGAATAAGCTAACCGTTGGTAATCATTTCAAGAATGCATGAAATTTCTTAGATATATCAGACGTAAATCAACCCACAATGCGCGTATTTTCCAAACAGTGCCAGACACCAGAATCACCCGCACGTTAAATAAATCCCCCTTTTTGTGTTTTATTAACAGTCTTCTTTCATAAGAAGCAGGTACATATATATATATATATATATATATATATAGAGAGAGAGAGAGAGAGAGGTGAACTACACGATGCGACATGAACCCCCGATGTCGCCCCCACACATCAGATATGCTTCCGAGCCCCTGATCGTAGCCGTGGTCAGCCCTAACTCACTTCATTTATCGCTGCACCAAGCTAACCCCATTCCACAGATTCTTTCGGCCGTCTATTTCAAACGACCCCAAATGTCCTAAACCGTTCTAAACAGCGAAGACGAACGTCAGGGCCACCTTGGATCTGCTGCGCCACATAAACTGTTTATATATATAGACGGCCAAAGTGGACAATGTCCGCCAGCGTCCAAATTGTCGTCGAAATCCTCACCTACGGGTCAAGTCGGTCCGCTATTTATGCAAGTATCACGACACATTCCAGCGTAATCGCTGATACTCGTGTACATTCGATAAAGTACGCCCAACAGTGTTTGCAACGACACGATATCTGCTAGGACAATACACTTTCACTATGGAATCGGCGACATCGTTAAAAAATTCGGACAAGTAGGCGCATCCTGCGCCCAACGATAGCTGTATAACAGTGACAATCCGATGAAACACAGCCACCGGGAAATAGTCAAACATTTTACGGGTGACAATATAATGCGGCTTCCGCAATACATCGTCACATGCCACTTAGCTCCATGTCATAATTTCACTTCATTTATGTGTGTCCAAACCGTCGATTGCTTTATCTTCGAAGGAAGTATAATACTTGCGTCATCCCATATTGTTTCGCTAGCTGCACATGCATGATGCAGCCGCGGCATGCCTTTATATTCCACTTTGCGGTTCTGAATAAATTGTTGCAAGTTAGCGCGCGTGTGTCTCCCGTCTTCGTTCAACGTGCACGTCTGGTTGTGTATTTAAAGGTTTTAGTATTTTTCTGAATATCTAATAATAACTGCTGCATATAATACCGAAGCGTCTCGAGAACGCTGCTGAAAGAAACCGGCCTCATATATTCATGTTTTCACAGGGTTTCTGCTCGTGTGCTTTCATGCACTTTAGCGATAATCAGCGACGTATTTCTGGTGTTGTACCAATATCGGGTCTCTGTGCGTACTTCGCAGGCAACTCTATCCATGATTCCATACATGTAAAATTTCCGGCATGTGTTTGGTGGTAGCACGGTCTGTCGAAACAAGTAAAAAAAAAACATTCTTTTTTATAATTCTAAACCTGCGCGACTCTGCCTAGGTGCTACGTCAGCGTAGCCGTGCTGGACGACATCATCTACGCCATGGGTGGATACGACGGTCGGCACAGGCAGAACACAGCCGAGAGGTTTGACCGCCACACAAACCAGGTATGACAGCCGCATTTAGCACCTTACCACCGTCGTCTGAACAACACTACCCTAACTGCGATATAAATTACGAAAGATATAGAAATTTTGATCATGCTTTCAATAGACCGATCCCACCGGCCGGTTTCACGACGCCACCGCTGCCGCGGTGCATGCTGGTACTTGTAGTCATCCGGCCGCTCCAGCCGCCCGGAGTGCCTGTGCGTCCTGTTTCCGAACGCTTTTTGGCAATTTTTATGGTTCGTGTTGAGCCATCGTGCGATGGGAGGATTGACCTGTACGTTCCTGGTTGCACACAAGGGACAAAGGCTTCGGATTCTATGTGTTTTCTAAAGAGCGAAAGCTTCGAGAGACGTGGATCCAACGGATTAATAGGTGGTACTGGTAATAAATACACAGCGCGAGAAAAAACACGGGGACGAATAGCGGCCGCATTTCGATGGGGGAAAAATGCTAAAACATCCGTGTACTTAGATTTCCCGGAATTTATAGATTTGCCGATTATCGATTACCTATTGATTGGCTATCGATTACCTATCGCAAGTTATTGGCCACGTATTTGGGCTAGACTAAGCATTACCAAGCCATCCCCAGCATTACCAAGCCATCCCCAGCATTTCCCGAAATTTATTGATTACTGATCGATTATTGATTAGCTATTGATTGCTTATTGCAAGGTATTGGACACGTATGTGGGCTAATCTAAGCACTACCAAGTCATCCCCAGCATTTTCCTTGATTTATGATTATTGATCGATTATCAATTAGCTATTGATTGGATATCGCAATGTATTGGCCGCGTATTTGGGCTAGGCAAGCACTACCAAATCATCCCCAGCATCCCCTGAAATTTATTGATTTTTATTCGATTATTGATTAGCTATTGATTGCTTATCGCAAGGTATTGGCCACGTATTTGGGCTAGGCTAAGAACTACCGAGGTGGTGGCGTGGAGTAGAGGTAGAACACCCGACTTTAAATCTGAAGGTCGTAAGTTCGAATCCTGCTCCATTCCACTACATTTCCAGGCATGGAGTGGTGCCTGACACCGGCAAAGAAAAAAAAAATACATATTGCCGAGAGCTAGTGGGGCTATACTAGTTCAGGTGCAACCAAACTAGGCAGGCCCACTAAGCTTCATCAGAGTCACTCCCTCACCAGAACAGGAATTGTCCTCCCTGGTGCAGTATTCGGCCACTACCTCCCTCATGACTCCAACAATTAACCCATGGCCCTCAGTTCCCAGTGGCTGCGGAGCACCTGACCAAGGCGGCGGTCAGACCTGCTACGCGGCAGAGGGTGCTAAGAATCTCTGGGTCAAGGCAGGCCGCCAATGGAAACTGAACCTGGCAACGTTCAACACGCGCACCCTCTCGAGTGAGGCTAGCTTAGCAGGACTATTTGAAGAATTATCAGGCATTTCCTGGGATATTATTGGCCTTAGTGAGGTTAGAAGAACTGGTGAGGCTTACACAGTACTGACTAACGGCCACGTCCTCTGCTACAGAGGTCTTCCAGATAAGAAAGAATCCGGGGTAGGATTTCTAGTGCATAACAATGTAGCGGGCAACATTGATGAATTCTACAGCATTAATGAAAGGGTAGCAGTCGTCGTAATAAAGCTGAATAGGAGGTACAAAATGAAGGTAGTACAAGCCTATGCACCAACCTCTAGTCACGATGATGAAGAAATTGAACAGTTTTATGAAGATGTTGAACTAGCAATGAGAAAGGTGCAAACTCAGTATACTTTAGTCATGGGCGACTTCAATGCAAAAGTGGGGAAAAAGCAGGTTGGTGAGCAAGCCATTGGCAACTACGGCATCGATTCTAGGAATGCAAGAGGAGAGATGTTAGTAGAATTCGCGGAAAGGAATAGGCTCCGAATAATGAATACCTTCTTCAGGAAGCGCAGCAACAAGAAGTGGACCTGGAAAAGCCCTAATGGAGAAACAAGGAATGAAATAGATTTCATACTCTCTGCCGATCCAAGCATAGTGCAGGATGTAGAAGTGTTAGGTAAGGTTAAGTGCAGTGACCATAGGTTAGTGAGGTCTAGGATTTCTCTCAATTTGAAGAGAGAGAGAGTGAAATTAGTCAAGAGGAAACAGGCCAACCTAGAGGCAGTCAGGGTAAAAGCAGACCAATTCAGGCTGGTGCTCGCAAACAAATATGCAGCTTTAGAACAGGAAGATGAAGATAACATAGAGATAATGAACGAAACCGTAACTAGGCTGATCTCAGAAGCAGCAATTGAAGTGGGAGGTAAGGCACCAAAGAAACCTGCAGGGAAGCTCTCCCAAGAAACAAAGGACCTAATAAAGAAACGACAAAACATGAAAGTGTCCAACTCAAGAGATCAGATAGAATTCGCTGAACTGTCAAAACTGATCAACAAGAAGAAAGTAAGGGATATTCGAAATTATAACGTGGGAAAAATTGAGGAAGCCGTAAAATATGGACGCAGCATGAAATCAGTAAGAAGAAAACTAGGCATAGGACAAGGCAAGATGTATGCACTGAAAGATAAGCATGGTAATATCATCAGCAATTTCGATGACATAGTAAAAGCAGCAGAACAGTTCTACACTGACCTGTACAGTAGCCAAAACAGCCAAGCTTCTTCCATTCGAAATAGTGATGAACCGGATACAGAAGCTCCTTCTATAACTAGCGATGAAGTTAGAAGGGCCTTGAAAGACATGACCAGGGGAAAAGCGCCTGGAGAAGATGGAATAACAGTAGATTTAATCAAAGATGGAGGAGATATCATGCTTGAAAAGCTTGCGGCCCTTTATACGAAATGCCTCATAACTTCAAGTGTACCAGAGAGCTGGAGGAACGCCAACATTATACTTATCCATAAGAAGGGAGACGTTAAAGAATTGAAGAATTACAGACCCATTAGCTTGCTTTCAGTATTGTATAAAATATTCACCAAGATAATTTCCAATAGAATCAGGACAACACTTGACTTCAGTCAACCAAGAGAACAGGCTGGCTTCAGGAAGGGATATTCTACGATGGACCATATCCATGCCATCAATCAGGTAATCGAGAAATCTGCGGAGTACAATCAACCTCTCTATATGGCTTTCATAGACTATGAAAAGGCATTCGATTCAGTAGAGATATCAGCAGTCATAGAGGCATTGCGTAATCAAGGAGTGGAGGAGGCATACGTGAATATCTTGGCAAATATCTACAAGGATTCCACAGCTACCTTGGTTCTCCATAAGAAAAGTAGAAAGATACCTATCAGGAAAGGGGTCAGGCAAGGAGACACAATCTCTCCAATGCTATTCACTGCATGCTTAGAAGAAGTATTCAAGCTCTTAGACTGGGAAGAATTAGGAGTGAGGATCGATGGCGAATATCTCAGCAACCTTCGGTTTGCAGATGACATTGTCCTATTAAGCAACAATGGAGAGGAATTACAACAAATGATTGAGGACCTTCATCGAGAAAGTGCAAGAATTGGGTTGAAGATGAATATGCAGAAGACAAAGATAATGTTCAATAGCCTGGCAAGCGAACAAGAATTCAGGATCGCCAGTCAGCCTCTAGAATCTGTAAAGGAATATGTGTATCTAGGTCAATTACTCACAGGGGACCCTGATCATGAGAAAGAAATTTACAGAAGAATAAAATTAGGTTGGAGTGCATACGGCAGGCATTGCCAAATCCTGACTGGGAGCCTACCACTGTCGTTGAAAAGAAAAGTGTACAATCATTGCATTCTACCGGTGCTAACATACGGGGCAGAAACTTGGAGGTTAACAAAGAAGCTCGAGAACAAGTTAAGGACCGCACAAAGAGCAATGGAACGAAAGATCTTAGGAGTAACGTTAAGAGACAGGAAGAGAGCGGTGTGGATCAGAGAACAAACGGGGGTAGACGATATTCTAGTTGACATTAAGCGGAAGAAATGGAGCTGGGCAGGCCATGTAATGCGTAGGATGGATAACCGATGGACCATTAGGGTTACAGAATGGATACCACGAGAAGGGAAGCGCAGTCGAGGACGGCAGAAAGTCAGGTGGGATGATGAGGTTAGGAAATTCGCAGGCGCAAGTTGGAATACGCTAGCGCAAGACAGGGGTAATTGGAGATCGCAGGGAGAGGCCTTCGTCCTGCAGTGGACATAAATATAGGCTGATGATGATGATGATGAAGAACTACCAAGTCATTCCCAGCATTTTCCAGACTTTATTGATTATTAATCGATTATCGATTAGCTTTTGATTGGCTATCGCAAGGTATTGGCTTCATATTTGGGCTAGGATAAGCACTACCACGTAATCCCCAGAATTTTCCAGAATTTGTGATTATTGATCAATTATCGATTAGCAATTGATTGGCTATTGATGACTTCGCGATCATTGGCTATTGGCGTTTTTATGTTAAAAACGCCGCCTAGCTTACCCAAGAACTTCTAGATATCGCTGTTACAGAAGTCTGCAAGTCGTGCGCGAAACCCCTAGGGGTAGGTAAGCATCATTAGGGCACGAAGATTTCGGCGCCGCATTTCAAACCTGTCTCCAACAGGTATACAAATCCTATTATGTCCGTCGCTAAGCAAACATAACGTTGCAGTCACCGAGATGCACGTGTGCAAAAATAGCAACGAAAAACGACCGCGTACAACAAACACCATATACTACATACAAAGCTTGAACAAATACGATACTCAACACGTAATCAGCGGGTAACAACCGAAATGAAAGAGCAGCAGGCACTTTTCAACGTTCGCCTCGCATGCTACAATGAACAGCCGATGTCATTTCCTAAAATACATGAATTTTTCTCGGTGGAATTTTTCTCGGAGTCGCGGAGATGTCTGCGAAGCTCGTGCGCTGTACTCAACGAGCGCGGACAGCGGTTACAGTGGCTGTACCGCGGTGGTGTGGGTGACCAGTTGACTACAACCAAGATGGTGAGAGTGCTACTTCCGGAAAACCGGCGCATGCGCAGATCGGTCGGTGGGATCGGTCTATTTTGCGCAAGATTCCAAAGCAACCATAATCGTGGATACGATCGCTGAATGTGAAAGAACTTACAACGCGATTTCATCGGTGTGGCCATTTTATTGCGATTGCAATTATCTGAACACCAGGTGAATTTTTGTGTAGTCGCCGTGATGTTCCGTTTAGATGCTTCCATATCTTGTAGGGCTGCTAAGCACGAGGTCGTGGAACCGAATCCCGGCTACGGCGGCCGCATTTAGAGGGGGGCGAAATGCGAAAACTCCCGTGTGCTTAGATTTGGATGCACGTTAAAGAACTCCATGCGCTCCTTATTATTCCGGAGTCCCCCACTACGGCGTGCTTCATAATTATATGGTGGTTCTGGCAAGTAAAACCCCATAATTAATTAGATAAATGCTGTAATACTGGAACGACAAAGTTGCTCTGATCAGGTTTTATGGTCTTGCATACTCTGTAAATGTGGACATTGCCCCTGCGGCCATCTGTCGAAGTTCAACGCAATTCACCAGCATAACTCGTTGGGCAGGATTTAAAAAAAATGATATTTCAGTAAGTTGCTTGAAGTCAGTTAGAGAAATTGCAGTTAACAAATTTCAGTTAGCAACGTCGAGAAGGTACGGCCAGCTAATATGTTATTTACGGCACTTATTCGTAGCTTTCCTGCGGCGTTAAATTGTGAGGGCTGGACGTGAAGGCTATAGGGACGTTAGCGTGGGACAGCAAGTTGACGCAACCTGACTTCTCGAACAGAATACGCTTATTACGTCGCTCAACCAAAACGCGACCATCCGCGCCGGCGGCGGGAAAAAGAGAGTAAAATAGAGTGTACGAGCCCGCGCCTCGCTTGGGCCTGGTGTCGTTTAGGCGTAAAGGAGGCGCCGGTGGTGGCGCCAGCGACCTGCTACACTAATACGGGCACTAACAAACCACCAAAATGCTGCTGACCAAAATACTGCTATAACGCAGCACTGAGATTGAGTGCGTGGGAGATTGAGTGCGTTCGCTCTGCGTGATCGCGCGTCCCCCCACGCTTCCGCTCGGGCATACGGCGCGCGGCGAAGATTTTATCTATACGGAACCTCACGGCGACGGCGACGGCGACGCCGACGGCAGAAATCCGGTTGAAGTGTCCATATAATTGCTATCGCAAAAAAAAAAGCCGGCAGATCACACGCCCTGTGGGAATCGATCTTTTACGAAGGAATGTGCGGGGAGCCCACCAAGTTAACGAAACGGCCATGAGAGCACCAAGACGTAGGCGGCTTTTTCATGACCTCTACATGACACGCATGTCAAGACATTCATGTCATGAGTGCCCAGGAGCCCCTTTAGCAACGCCTAGGAGACCTTAAGGCGAAAGCCTTAGTCATGCTCGTGACTATGACTTCGACCGTCAGCCTTTAGTGTTTCCTTCACTTAGTGCCCACGTCCGAACCCATACCAGTGGTTTTTGAGTGTTAATCTTTTTTTTTGCTGAATCATTTTCATTTTTGCTGAGTCATGCTTATAGCTATGACTTCTACCATCATCATTTAGTATTTCCTTCACTTAGTGCGAACGTCCGAACCCATTTCAGTGGCTTTGGAGTGTTAATCTCTTTTCGCTGAGTCATTGTCATTTCTGTTGAGCCATGCTCATGACTAAGATTTCTGCCATCATCATTTAGTGTTTGCTTAACTTAGTGCCCACGTCCGAGCCCGTTCCTGTGGTTTTTGAGTGTTCATCTTTTTTCGCTGAGTCATGCTCATGACTATAACTTCTACCCGCATCATTTCCTTCACTTGGTACCCACGTCTGAACCCATTTCTGTGGTTTTTGAGTGTTCACCTCTTCGCTGAGTCATTGTCATGACCTACATGACACGCATGTCATACATGACATTTATGTCATGAACTATCAGATATGTTCGTCATACACTTCTGTCATACTATGCCAATTTTGGTACCTACCAAGTTAACGAAACGACCATGAGCCAAGACATAGGCGGCTGTTTCATGACCTTCATGACACGCATGTGATGACAATCATTTCATGACATGTCATTTATGTTCGTCATATACTTTGTCATAGTATGCCAATTTTAGTACGCACCAAGTTAACGAAACGACCATGAGAGCACAAAGACGAAGGCGGCTAGGTAGATAAATAGATAGATAGATAGATAGATAGATACTGTCAAAGTAGCAAATGTTCGCCAAGAAAGACTTCACATTAAAAAAAGAATCTGAGTATCTCGAAGCGACAGCAAACAACATTACCTTGGTCCTGTCCAGCTACGTGCAAATTTGTATATTTCGAAAGTTTGGCTCGAGTCACGTGGGATACCCGGTATACATGTACACGGCGCGCTAGAGTATTGAAGGGTGCCGCTTTAACTCTTTATACCGACAAAAATCGGCGCATTAGAACTCACCGAATGGGCCTGACGAAGTTGCCAGATTGAATGCTTTTAGTGCAAAAGAAATACGGTCGCTCGACGCGCATTCACGCTGACGTGGCCGCCGCTGCTGGTGTCATGCTGTCCTACTGACGGCGCATGCGCGGATCGCGCATGGAAGAGGGTCTCTATACAGATACGCGTTGTGCGGTTGACTGCAAAAATAAGTTGCAGTTTCGCCCGGAATTCGAAGTATTGATTGCGAAAGCCAATTAGTGGACAGCTATGGGAAGTAAGGATAGTAGTTTTGTCGGACGTGTAAGCTTGTAAACATAGGCATACTAACTCAATGAACAAGCATGGTGTTACGCGTGCACAAGCAAACATAAACACATCTCACTCGATGACCGCGGAAACTAGCTGAAAAAAAGTTGTCGCAGTTTCACCTGAAAGGTGAAGCATCAATTGCGATAGCAAATTTGTAGAGAGATATACGGAGTAATGATATTAGCTTTATCAGCTGTATAAACTTGGACATGCAGCAGCACCGGCAACGCGCCGAACTGTTGTCGACGCCGTCGGCATTTTGCCCGCGTTCGCTCAAAATGCGTGCGGCGTTGGTGACTGTTGCCGGAGCCTCTGATATAAATAGGCACTTGGTGCCGCAGCTAAACGTCGCCTCCCTTCCCTCCCCCTTCCCCCCCTCCCCCACGGCCTCTCGCGCATCGGAAGAAGGCGCGTTTGCTCTACATATATGGTGATTGTAAAGGAGGAAAGAGACGCCTACTTCTGCAGCCCTTAAGGAAGCACGGCGCAGAACGCGCGTTTGTTCTCCGCCGTGCGTTCACTCCCCGTGAAAGAGCGCGTCCCTCGCGCCCTTTCACTCGCACATACAGCGTTCGGCGGCGCGCGGCCACGATTTCATCTCCATTGACGTCATACGGAACCTCACGGCGACGGCGACGGCGACGGCGACGCCGACGGCGACGGCGACGCCGACGGCAGAAATCTGCTTTTGAGTGTCCATATAATTGCTATCGCAATAAAAAACGCTGGAGTGAGGAAGCGCGACGGCAGCAGAGAGAGAATTCACCTTCGTGCCGCCGCTCGCGTCAACGCAAACTAAGCTGCGAAAGCACAGCGCAGGGCGAACTTTGCCCCAGCCGCAGATGACTTTCAAGATACAGCCGCCCGGGCGGGCGCGCGCGGGGTATAGCGCCCCCCCCCCCCCTTCCTACCTTCCCCCTGGAGCCTTGTGGCCCGACGGGCGCGCCCGGTCGCTCGGGCCGCGCAGTGTAGAACGCGCCCTCCCTACACCTCCTCACTACCCTCCCTCCTTTGTGTTGCGCGCGACTGCAAGGCGGCGCGCTTCCTTCCCGCTTCCCGCCCTTTCGTGCGCGAGATTGAGCCGTGATCGCCGACTCATCCTCGCACGCTTTCACTCGCACATAGAGCATACGGCACGCGGCGACGATGTTATAGCCCGTGGAACTTATACGGAACTTTACTGCGACGGCGGGTGTAGAAATACGCCTGGTGTGTCCCTATAATTGCTAAGGGAGGTCGACGCACCGTCAGCGCTGCGCTCAATCGCCTCGGCGGCGGAGCAAGGACAGCGTTCTGCCTTCCGTTGCAGGTATCAGTGTTGCACGCACTAGTACGCTATAGCGCTGCTGCTGAGCTGCTGTGTGTGTGATCTCGTCTGCGCAAGGTAGCCTTATACTGAGGACGTCGAGTCGAGTTTCGCCGTGGCCAGCAATTTGACCTTCATTTGACCGCAGCGGCGCCGTAGCCTTGGCAACGCATCACTTTACTCGCCGCGCCGAGCTCCGGCGCCACCGCCGGCGTGGCGCATGCGCTTATCGCAGCTGGGTGGCCGCCTGACCACGTGACTCGCCGCGCGCCTGGCTAAGAGGAGCGCCGCGCTCGCTAAAAAAATAGTCAGTACGAGCTTGTGACTCGCCGGGCCGAGTGAGCTCCGCCGCCGACTTCGCGCTTTCACTCTGCGCAGCTGGGTCGCACCTGACCACGTGACTCGCCGCGCGTCTGGCCAAAGCCTGTTTCACATGCAAGCGATTGAGCGAATGGAGCGAACAACGGCGTGGCGCTGCGAAGCTTTTCGCGAGGTTTCGTTTCACATGCAGTGCCACCGCGCATTTTCCACCCGCGGCGAAGATCGTCCTATGCGCAGGCTTTCCCGCACTAGTCCTCCACTGGTCACAGTGGTGAGGCGGGCCGTCATTGGTTCGAAAGCGGTGCTGCCGCGCTGCTGCCCGTGCCACCACGATGAAATTTCAACTTGCTTGAACCTCGCCGTTCAACCGCTAGTGCCGCCGGCGCTGCTCGAAACAGATTTCTGCGCCGCGGCGGCAGGAAGCGTTTTTGCTTGCATGTGAAACAGGCTTAAAAGGAGCGCCCCGCTCGCCTACAAAAAAAAAAATGTCACAGTTTCGCCCTAAGGGCGAAGCAATGAATGCGATAGCAACACAGCAATGTCATACGAAGTAAGGTGAGCGGCTTTGGTAGCAATATGAATTGTAGTAAACATGAGCTGATTAAGTAAGCAGGTGTGCTGCGGCGTAAGTAGACCGACATGAAGAGAGACTCGATGACCACGAGAAGGCGCGTGTGAAACGGTGGTGTTGATGACAAGCGCTGCCCGTGGGCAGCGCGTGCGAAGGGACACACCTGTAGCGCTGCACTGCCGATCCGGGCAGCATTGCATCTGTAGCGTGCGTTGGAAAATGTGGCCCGACTATTACTAACTGTGGTGTGAGCGCGCACAAACAAACATGAATAGATCACACTGAATGACTGCAGATGACTGTCAAAACGTTGGCAGCAAGCGCATATACTCCGCAGCGGCCGAAGGTACGTGCGGTCTATCGCTTCAACGGAAACTGAGCGGCGAATGCACAGCGCATAAAGGTCAGAGCCGTGTGGAGATAAGAGACGGTGCGAGCGAGCGACGAACGCGGTTGTTGGCAGAGTAGAAATGCGCCCCCCCTCCCCCGCTCCCTCCGGCGCTCGCTTCCCGCTTCCTAGCTTGCGCGTGGAAGATTGAGTGCGTTCGCTCTCCGTGACAGCGTGCGTCCCCGCACGCTTCCGCTCGGGCATACGGCGCGCGGCTAAGATTTTATCTATACGGAACCTCACGGCGACGGCGACGGCGACGCCGACGGCAGAAATCCGGTGGAAGTGTCCATATAATTGCTATCGCAATAAAAGAAAAAAAGTCAGTGCGAGTTTGGCCGTGGATGAGATCGACGCCGGGCCGTCTTCTCCGAGCGTTGCACGGGAGCGGGAGGCTTTGAGCCGTCATCGGCAAGCGGCGTCTGACCATCCCACAGATATCGTCCGGGAAGCTGCTGATCCACTCTAGAGGGTCCGGAATGCCAAGCGCTCGAAGCTAGCATCGGAGACTCAGGAAGAACGAGCCGTTCGGCTCGTAAAAGGCCGGAAGCAGTGCCACCACCATAGACAAAGGCAGTCTTTGGACGAAAACAACAACCATGATTTCGCTTTGCATATCCAGGGTTAGCTGAACTAAGCCACAGCAATTTTTTCACTGGGCGCTGAATAATGGTCTCGTTTCGTGCAGCGTCCAGATGTCACGCCTGCAACGCGACTGGAGGCGCTGATGACTCCAGCGTGTTGAAACGCCTGGTAGCTGCAAGACACTGTTCCTTCTGCCCAAAAAGCAGCAGTAGCCTTGCGGGGTCCTTCGCGCGAACATTATCGCACCCGCGTATTGTTCGAATACTGTCCGAGGGGTTCGAGCGCAACGCTAAACCTTGACGTGGCTTTCAAGCCTCTTTTCGCGACAAATAAGACCTTTTTTCGTATCTTAGAAGAGTAATGAACTAATACAGCTTAAGTTATTGTTCTCGCTAGCGTCACTTTAAGCGCCAATTCTTGGCCACCTGTGCAAACGCATGCTGCTGGCTCGCAGTGGACCATGATCACGCCCATGCTTATGCAACGTAGCGATGCGTGCGCCGCCACGCTAGGTGGCTACGTGTACGTGACCGGCGGCTTCAGCGGCAACTGAGTGTCTCAACACGGCCGAGAGGTACGACCCACGCTCGGGTCAGTGGTCCATGCTCTCGTGCATGCGGTTCCGACGCAGCGGTGTCGGCTGCGTGGGCTTACGCGACTGCATCTACGCCGTCGGCGGTTTCAACGGATCGGCCAGGCTGTGCTCGGCCGAGAAGTACAACCCCGAGACCAACATCTGGACGACGCTCCCCAACATGAATACGCCGAGGAGCAACTTCGCCGTGACGGTGAGTGGACAAAGTTGAGGGTTTCTAAGCGATGCATTGCGCTTGTTACAATCTGTGACGACGCTTTGTTCTCTCAGAGTAGCAGCATGCACTCCAGTGAAGTTTGTTCTTTCGCCTCGAAGCTGATCGAGTCTCTTCAAGGTGATAATCAGCGTTGATGAAGCCGGAGGCAGGTTGGATGTAACAAACTTGGAGACATAATGCAGCGAAAATATGTACGCAGTCAAATGCAGAGTTTGCAGAAGAACACTGATGATAAACACAGAAGTAAACAGCACCTTACTCTACTACTTTTCCTAATTTAGAGCCTAGGAAAATTGTACCTACATACGACCAACTGAGTCTTACTGTTCGACTACCAAGTGGCTACGTGCCAGACCTAGCGTTGCATCGTACGGAGTCTTACTGGTTTATCAGTTTATGGATTACAGCTCTAGACTGAAAGGAATGGGCTCCACACAGCCTTTTAATACATTTAAGTAAACAAATAAAAAGGGACGGTGGCATCTGCGTGACCGCCTCGACATTCCCCTTTCCAATGAGGTTACAGCGGAATTTAAGACCCCACCTGCTGGGTTGTGCCTATTCTCTTTAGCAGAGCTGCTAGACTTTAGGGAAGCGTTTCGCACTCTTCCACATCATGGCTCTCTCTCTCTCTCTCTCTCTCACGTTTTCCCACGTTCTTAGTGATTTCTATCTGCATGGGTGCCTCTAATCTCCGTCGTCACGTTTCTGCGTAATTTGTCCACAGGCCTTTTCTCATAGATTACCATAAGTAACACGCGCACCGGCAGTTTACAAGCAATCCGTCAAAGGAGCATTTTTGTCGGATCCTGCGCTGTCACTACGCTGGCTATGAGCTTTTGACGACTGGGCTTTTCTTCCTTTAGGGAATTCTTGGCCCCATTTTCGCGCCGGCCATAGACCGCCTAAGAAGTCCTTGCCATTGTGGGTCCCTCGCCGCAGGCCTTTAGAACTGACAACTCCTCCAAACATAATTGTGCGGGGCGTGCAAGGCCGTGTGCTACATAAATTGACAAGGCGTCAGACGATTCGTATTTCTGGGCTGTTTCGTATTCCATGTGCCTAGGCTTAACTCCGCCGCCACACTTCCGAACACGCAGCGAGTCGCTCGGACGTTTTTGCAGCGCATCACCTTCGTGGCGCTTTGACATCACGACGGCATCTATCAACTTCGTGGTGCAGAACAGTCGCAAGTCGTATCCGAATTCGCGGCCCACTGTTGTAGAGTCTCGGCCCTCGGCAGGTCACTGCTTCAGCCGCGTCACTCGGTGAAAGGCGCGTAGGTCACAATTTCCTTAACGCTTCTTTACGTCGACGAAACCACCCTTCACCAGGAACAGCTGTCGCCCGCGTTGAGGGGAATTCAGTCGAAGTGAGGAGCGCCGATCCCGACAGCCGCCTTGTGAGCTCCCGCTGCAACCCTGGCCCCTTTACTGAGGACCGCCACTTGTCCTCTTCTGCACATGGTCGAGTCTACTACCCCCGCATCCTCCCTCTTCCTCCATCCACTTTCACTTCCCACTCCCTCTCCCCTGACGATGCTTCGCCGTGTTCCCTCAGGAGGGTTGCAGAATTAAGCGTCATTTCCTTCTGTATATCACTATGTAGTAGCCAATCGAGACCCGGGGTTTAGCTGAGTGCTGGGTATAGAGTGACCGGTGAGCACACTCCAGCACTGTCCACACCGGCGGTGAATCTTCCTATTGGAGCTGGAATCCACCTCTACTCTCTACAATGCCGAGGTGGGTGATGCGTTTGCGGCAAGATCTCCCGTTCGCGTAGCACGGCTGCCCTTCCTGTAGAACGCTCCCCAATCAGTTTTATTCACGGTGATCCATTACCAATATCAAGAAGTACGTAGCATGCGCTTCAATTTCGCGTCACGGGCCACCTAGGCATCTCCTCAATACTGTATTTGGCTACCAGTGTCCTGAAATCAGGTTCGAAAACTTATTCGGTACGGGAGGAGAGAGAGAGAGAGAGAATAAACGTTATTCAAGAACCCCGGTCCGGGTTCGCCCGCTTTGTTTTAGTTGTCTGCCAAGCCGAGCGTCGTGATCAACTCGATCATGGCTTGTACGTAGTCGGCGGAGGAGTCCGCCAGCCACGCCTCAAGTGTCGCAGGTCGGTGGGTGAGAGTTTAGCAAGGCTCGCCTGAATAGCAGGACGGCTCCCAGGACAATCCCACAGAATGTGAGCATTATCCGGGAAGCCGCCACATGCCACACAAGAAGGTTGTCAGGTAAACTCTGCATGTAGGGTTGGCAGTGTGGGGACAAGATAGAGGGCGTCTGCGCACGCCTCCTTAGTACCGCCTCTCTTCGCTTCATGTGTGTGTCCGCTTGCGGATACTTCATGCAGCTCTTTCGTAATTCGTCAAATTTTTCGCGCCTTCTCGCCCGCGGGAAGGCTGCCATTGAGACTCAGTGATCCGGCCACCATAGGGGGGGGGGGGAGAGAGACATGCGCGGGATGTGGCATGTGCCACTTCGTTCCCTCTGATCCCAGTGTGACTCGGAATCCACTGAATACGCACTTTAATGCTAGGGTGGGCATTGAGGTGCGCTGGTAATGCTGAGTGTAGTGCCGCGGGAATGTTTTTGGCTGCGAGTGCCCTGCATGCAGCCTGGCTATCTGTTCGAATGAGCAGATTTCGTTCGTGTGGATTTGGCATGGTGGTGGCCTCCACGGCAGCTGTAAGTTCCGCTTGGTGTTGTGATGGAATGTTGCAGTGTAGGCCCTATAATATAGGTGCAGAGTCGGTTGCCACCCCCGTGCAGTAGACTTGATTACTTGCAGAAGCGTCCGTGTGTAGGGTCCAGTCTTCGGTGTCGTTCCTCAGGTGTTGCGCTCGATTTTGTCGTCTTTCCGGTTGTGTGTCTGAAAGTGATGTGGGAACATTAGTCTATTTTACGATGACGAGAAGTTTCCACAGACTATTAACGAACGTACAAGCCAGCGAAATATACAGTTTACCCTGCCGTTTTCTTAGTGTATATCTTACGCGTTATAAGCTACTTAGAAGCTCTGAATTTGCACGCATGAGCTCCGTAATTCTTCCTTTATATTTAGCGATGTACATAATTTTCTGAGAGGCATGCGAAGTATTTAGTCTGCAGCAAAATACACCGGAGGCAGGAACACTGCCCAATGGTGCTAAACTGGATCATGTACGTGCTCTAGATGTTGACTGCTTTTATTCATTCACACTGCCCATCCATTGACGTCCACCTTTATGTTTACATAAATGTGAATTGAGCAGCCAATATATGAAAGACAGCGAAGCTGTATAAGCAAGTTCTAACAGCCTTCGGAAATACTATATACAGGGTGTTTCAGCGAACACTTTCAAAAATTTTAAAGGTTGCCTGTGGCAGATAGCACAATTCTAGCTCATGAGCTAGCCAACTCGAAGAGGCGGACATTATTTGCATAAAAATTGACATGCAAAATTGACTAATTAGCATAAATGCACTAATTAGGTTTTTGCTAATTACCTTATGGTTCATATTGCAATTTACAAAGTCTAGCCGCGAAATTCTCAAGGCGGATCCACTTTCAACGAATTCTCAATATGATACCAGTTTCGGTATATTAATTCCCGAACTTTGCCCGGAAACGCATTGGAGTTCCAGCTACTTTCTTAACAAACCGTCGTTTTATGCATTGAAGCGCAAAAATAACTGGGCTCCAATAAGGTTGATAACGACCGATAAGGGTTCATGGCGAGCCGTCAGCGATCTCGACGATGACGACGATGTTGCGCCTCTGCTGCTCCGCACATTCGAGCTGAGCGCGAGAGTAGAATGGCGACAAGACGGCAAGAACGGCGGCAAGAGCAAAAGCGTCTGTGATAGTGCATAAATAAATGTGGGAAACCAAACGCCATCACGTCATCCCACAAGTGTTTTTTTTTCATGGAACAACACTGCGCGTGCCGAGCTTGCGCTTCGAGCACGCGCTGTGCTTCTTTATTGTTTTCTTCCTTGACAGTCGGCGCCAAGGCACCGTTTGGGAGCGCCGACCAAAGCGCCCCGCGTTGCAACGTCGGTGGGCGCTACAGGGCCCCCCGCCCAGACGGAACGGCGATGAAGGAAGTGAGAGAAGCGCAGTTGGTTCCTTGTACTCAAGCCTGCATCTTAGGTGCACCTGTTGCTGGCGCACGCGCAGACGTCCTTGAGTCAAGCGGCTCCGGCAGTGTGGCATTCGCTTTTGGCCTTGCAGGGCTGTCCGATACGTTTCCGGCTGTGGTCTTTAGCTTGTCGCAGGTCTTGCTGTCCAGCGAGCGGACAAACTCGTGTGCACAGTTGCAGAGCTAGCTGAGGCCGGCGGCGGCGCGGCAGGTCAGGTCTTGGACATGAGGCTAACGGGCTCGGATGGCTTGTGAGGTAGCGGCCCTCGCTGGACGAGGCCCCGCAAGGCTCGCACTTGACGTTGCTCCTGCAGGTGTCCTCGAAGATAGAACCAAGCGCGATGGTTACCTTGGTGACCTGCGCGTCGATAGGGCCGTGCATTCAAAGACGAACTTGCCGTTGTCGGAGGGAAGCCTCTCCAGTTTGGTTGATGGCGATCTTGGAGACCCTATAGGGGACGTCGTTCTTCACGATGCTTAGGGTGGAGCGGTCGATGAAGTTCTCCAGGAGACGGCCGTTGGCGGTCCAGGTGATTGTGGCGTAGTCCTTGTAGTCGACGTGAAGAGCAGCTCCATGGGACCAGAGTTGGTTTCGGGCTCCTCGGCCGCGATGTAAGCCCACGCGTACTCGACCTTAAGACCAGCCAGGGTTTCGAGCCTGCTCACGGAAGCAGCCTGATCGGGCCTCTGCTGGGCGTAAGCCTCCTGAGCAACTCCGGTGGGGCCCATCTCTTCCTCAACAAGTTTGCGGACCTTACGTGCTCCGGCCTTGCGCATCGATGCATCACTCGAGTTTGAGCTGCGCAGGCCGGGTTTAACCACCTTTGCAGGCTGCAGGGTTGTTCGAAACTAATCCCCCGAGGGGGACGGCGGGGTTAGCGGAGCTTTTCCCAAGCGAGCACCCCTGAAGAAAGCCGGGCGTCTGGCCGGGGGTCGCTTGTGCTTGATTTGTATTCCGGTTGGTAACCGGCGGCCGCCTGGTTTCGAACCAGCGACCTCCCGCAGCCGAGGCGCACACTCAACGACTGAGGCCACGGCTGCGGTGACTTACGGCGCTGCAGCTTGCCAATGTCGAACACGGCGCCGGATCGTTGGTAGGACTTGTGAGGCTTAGCTGCTGCACGGGCGCCCAGTGGAACGGTTCCTCGAGCAGAGCCCGCTGATGGTCCGCATCGTAAGGGGCCGCGGGCCGTAGGCGGCCGGCGTCCCCGAGCCGAAACTGGTCCTCGTAAAAGTCGCCCGAACCATCAGGGCTAGGGTCAGGCCAGTCAGCACTAGGCGCAGGGCCATGGTCCGAGGAGTGAGAGTAGCTGACGTGTCACCGCTCCGCGTGGCCGGCGTGCTCGTACCGTGACCGGCGTGCTCGTACCGTGGCCGGCGTGCTCGTACCGTGGCCTAGTTGGGCGCCGTGGCCTGGTTGGGCGCCGTGGCCTGGTGGGCGCCGTATCCGGTGAGCGCCTTGGCTTGGTGAGCGCTCTGGCCGGTGTGCGTCGTGGCCGATCATATCCGGGTCACCATTGTAGGAATTAACGTGGCGGCGGCGAACGAGCCGTGCCGTCGTTCCTACTCAGAAGGCGGCGAGCCGAGCGGAGGCTGCGACGACCAGCGTCCGGGTCACCACTTGTGGGAAGACGTGATGGCGTTTGGTTGCCCACATTTATTTATGCACTATCACAGACGCTGTTGCTCTTGCCGCCGTTCTTGCCGTCTTGTCGCCATTCTACTCTCGCGCTCAGCTCGAACGTGCGGAGCAGCCGAGGCTCAACATCGTCGTCGTCGTCGAGACGCTGACGGCTCGCCATAGGTTGATAGGGGTTTATACTGGACGGATCAGGTTTGACAAGTTTGATAATGACACCGGGCTGCGTGGAGATGAGCAAGTGGCACAATGCTTACTGATACTGGACAACTCCAGTCGAGTTTCTGCATAACGTTTTATTGCGATAGCAATTATATGGACACTTCAACCGGATTTCTGGGGTTGGCGTCGCCGTCGCCATGAGGTTCCGTATAGATTACACGGGCGATAAAAGCGTCGCCGCTCGCCGTGTGCGCAAGTGAAAGCGCGCGGGGCTCGGGCGCTATCACGGAGATCCAACGCACGGCGGAAAGCAAACGCGACCGTCGCGCGATAGGCCGTGGGGGTATGGGGGATGGAGGCGGGGCGACGCGGTGCTACGGCACCAAATGCGTATCTTGCAACCGAGCGCAAGCGGAACTGGCAATACAATCTCCCACGCGAAAGCAAAAAAGCGGGAAGGCAGCGCGGGAGGGAGAGGGGGGGGGGGAGTATCTTCTACTCTGCCAACAAATACGCTTGACTGGCTGTGGTGGCGGTCGCCTGCACCGTCTCTTATCTCCACACGGCTCTGACCTTTGTATGCGCTGTGCATTCGCCGCTCAGTTTCCGTTGAACCGATAGACCGCATGATTCTTCGCCCGCTGCAGCGCCTGCGCTTGCTGCCAGCGTTTTCACAGTCGTTGTCTGCAGTCATTCAGTGTGATCTATTCATGTTTGCTTGTGCGCGATGACACCATGCTTGTCAATTCAGTTAGAAAGCGAATGTGTCCAAGTTTATGCAGCTGATAAAACTACTATTCCCACTCCGAATAGCTCTCTACCAATTTGCTATCGCAATTGATGCTTCGCCTTTCGGGCGAAACTGCGACATTTTTTTACAAATTACATTTTATTAGCTGTATCACAACGATTGCAAAGCTCCGGAACGCATATTACTGTATTACTAAATTACTCGACAGTAAGCTGAACTGTGACAAGTAATTTTTTGTGCAAGCAGTTTTTAACCTGCACAGATCCAACTTCATTTACTGGTCACCCATAATATGTTCCATATTATCTCTAAATATGGATTTGCTGCTACCTTTAGCAGCAACGTTATGATACGATAAGCTGGTAGCATCAGCGTATCGTATCAACAGCGTATCGTATCAACCACAAACAGCACCGTCCAGTTCTATGCTCATTCATCCTGTAGTGCCGGTTTCACGCTTTAACACCCTCAAAAAGCCCACCCAAGCGCCTGTCAACTCTCGTGTTGCAGGTCATCGACAACCTGGTGTTCGCCATCGGCGGCTTCAACGGCGAGAGCACGACCAACCTCGCCGAGTGCTACGACCCGACCACGGACCAGTGGTACGAGGCCACGGACATGAGCGAGTCCCGCTCGGCGCTTGCCGCTTGCGTCATTTCCGGCCTGCCAAACATCCGCGAGTACGTCCACCAGCGGCGTGACAACCTGATGGAGGAGAAGCGGCAGAAGATGCTCGAGATCCTGAAGCAGCGGTCCCGTCTTCGCTCGCGAGAGAATGACTAGAACGCCGCCCATGGGGACAGTTCCCGCGCCGGGCATTCGCACTGGAGACCGTGACGGTTTAGGCTTAGATAAGTGCAAAATGAATCGTTGCAGACAAGTAGGTTAGCCTGCGGTGATATTTAATGCTGAGAGCGTCGCTATGATACCGTCGCTTCGCCACGTGAAAGTGTGCAGTGAAATTTAGGCATGTGTCGCCTATATTGTGGCACAGTGCCGTTTACCACCAACCACGTTGTTACAACGTCGTTTCTTTCTTTAGCGTTAATCGTGGTGAACGAAGAGCTGTATTATGTGCACGTGGCTATGTGAACGCCTACAAGGAAGTGCAAGTGCCCGTCGTGCATCCGTGCGCAAATTTTCTCTCCGCCGTGACGCTCTGGACAGTCGCCGCTTGTCGTTTTCAGCGTGGTGTCTACAGAGCTGCGCCAATGATTGCGACGTGCGCAAACCCTGGTTTCCCCATGCTTTTGTCTTGAATTCTGTAAGTGATCTTTACGCTTCTACTGATAAATTATGTCGGTTAATTAGTAAGCTAGAGGTTTTATATAAATCGCACGAGGCACCGTCCGCCACCGGTATACGTATAGCTTTAAAGTATACTTGTTTGTTTTACTGCACTGCCTTTATGAGCAGCAAGCATTTCGAATTCAATTCGTCCTACGGTGTCTGTTAGGCGCTGGCCTATAGCAGCGCTGTTTGCTCAAATATTTTTAAATAAAAAATAACAGTCCTTGTACCGCTCCCTTGAAGCTACAAGACTGTGTGCAAAGCGTGCGGTTTCCGTCATGTTCATGGTCTTTGATCGGAATGTGCGTTACGAAATTGTTTTAGCAAGTGACACGTGGCCGGCACAGCCTAGTTCTGCACTGTAGTGTTTCTGTGCCTGCCATACACGAACCTTGCGTGCATGAATGAATGAATGAATAAAACTTTATTTGAAGCAGTGAGTTGGCAGTCGAGGTGGGAGGGTCCCTTATTCCAGGAACCCCCTGGCTTGGATCGCCCTCCGCGCTCGGGCGACGAGTTAGCGCATGAAACAAAATAAAGGCGTAAGCTAAGTTCATTAATAAATTTGTCCGACGCTAAAGCCCGGAACCCCTTGATGAAAACACAGAAGGTGGGTGGGTGGGATAACTTTATTGTAAGGTCCTGCGGGCTACGGGGCGCAAGGCCCCATAGAGCGGGCTACTCCCACACAGAAAGGGTAGCGTGTCCATTCCTGCGGCGCCGGGAATGATTGACAGCAGGACCAGGAAGTGCCATCTCGCCGCAATTTGTGCGGTGGCTAATCAGGCGGTGGCAGTTTATGATGGCCAAAATAGACATAGAAAAAGAGCTGGCCAACGAAAAGCTATTCTTAGGAAAGTAAAGTTTTGTGTACGTTGCTCCGGTGTTTAGAATGGTTCATACCTAAAAGTGGCCACTTTGCAATCGAGTGCCCCCTCAGTAAATTGTCGGTACTCTTTGAGGTACTGTATTGACCAGGGTCGAAGAACGAGGCAGAATGCTGAGCACGAGGTCGCGGGATCGAATCCCGGCCGCGGCGGCCGCATTTCGATGGAGGCGAAATGCAAAAACGCCCGTGTGCTTGCGTTGTAGTGTACGTTAAAGAACCCCAGGTGGTCAAACTTAATCTTGAGCCCTCCACTACGGCGTGCCTCATAATCAGAACTGGTTTTGGCACGTAAAACCCTAGAAAGAAGAAGAAGAATAAATGAGCCTCGTGCGGAAGATATACATACTATCGTTACTGTCTACACGTCCACCCGATGGCACTATTGACTTTTGTTTAACAGCGAAGCTGTTTAAGCCGGTGGTTGCGCCGTTAAGTGTACGCCGAAAACCCTCCGCCTGGTGATGACGCCAAATGCGTAGCCTAGCAGCCCCTCGCCCAGCTGCACCGAGCCTCGCAACAGCTGCGTGAGCCGAGCCATGATGTCATCTAGCGCGCCGCATCGCTTCGCCTTAGCTCTGCGTAGCCATGACGTCACCACGCCGTGCGGATTGGTCGCCGCAGCTGTGCAGAGGCGGAGCTAAGCCGTGACGAGAGGGTCCCGCGGGGTATATATAGCTCCGCGTCGCCGCTGCGTCGACATCGCTGCGGAGAGGAACGGAGCGACCGAAAAAGATCGTCAGTCCCGAGGAAGAGGAAGCGCGGCGCCGAAGACAGCGCGCCGCTACTTGAGACCGGATGAGGCGACTTCGGGCCGATCCACAGTATGGCGCCGGCGAAGCGGCGACTAAACGACAGCGAATGGCAGAAGGTCCAGAGTTTCGAGCCCGCGATAGGGGAGCAAACCCGTTTGAACAACCAGAAGCGTCGCCAAAACGATCCGGGCCTGCGAGTCCTGGATAATTTCCAGCGGCAAGTGCGGAGAGCCACGGGAGGTGCCGACGGACGGTTTGTCCGCGAGTTTTGAACAGTGAGTTTGGACACAATTGCCGAGTGTGTGATAGACTGTGGTATCGACACGAACTTTTCTACGCTTAGCTCCGTGCGCGATTGCGAAAAGCGAGAGACTCCGGGGCGGATCGTACGAGAAGCGTTTCTCAACAAAGCTAGGTGGGGCCGCCAGCTTCGGTGTTTGCCCAGTCTTCGCGCAACTAGTGAGAAACTGCGTCAATTTTACAGCGTAAGCTTTTATGGGCTCATTCCAATAGCCGTTTCTGGTCGCGATGATGCCGCCACCGCCGCCCCGTAGCCGCTATCGCGCGAAATGCGAAAAAATGTACCCGCTCCCCGCCGGGATCGAACCCACGCCCGCGGCGTGGGAGTCGGATACTTTGCCACTGAGCCACGCAAGCGCTTGTTATCGGGCAGAAGAAACATTCCCTTTGTACGCGCCCTGCGCCTCTGCGCCGGCGCGCCTATAGGCAGGCGCGCAGGCGCAGACGACCAGAGCCTCCGCTAGTATGGTGACACCATCTAGTTAACGTGCCTGCAACCGCCGCGTGCGACGAAATGCGATACAGACGCGATGCGATTCAGACGAGGCGCGCAATCAACGCTATCCCGATGTTAGATGTGCGCCACGTATTCTGGGTACCTCTTCGGTGCACGTTATGGCATCTCCTCGCAAGGTACGAACTGCTGCTAAAGAAGCGAATCGTAGAGCTACGTGCGCGGCTACAACCAGGCATCATCGGGCTCAGCAGACTGCTGTGCAGAGAGCATTACAACCGCAGCTCGCCGTCGCCGGGCGGACAGTTCAGATCGTTCTCGTCAAAATCGAGGCGAAGACATTTTGCCGCGAACACCTTGTTGTGCGTGGTGCCGAAATTGGAGCTACTCTTGCGCCGCTCAATCAGCTTACGCTGTGACTGTGCTGCGTGTGCCGCGCAGGCCTGTGACTTTGTGTTTTTTATAAAACCCCTGTAAAAAAAATAAAGTAGCGTCAACTGCGTCCTTCGCCTCCACTTACTCTCCTAGTAGCTGCAGTAGCGCCTCTAGAGTGACCACAGGTAAACTACGGACGCGAGGGCCGCGAGCACGGCCGGGCTCGACTGGCACGCGCTCGCCCGCGCGGGATCGAGCTGCGTCTTCGGTGTCCATCGCTGGCTACGTGCGCGTGCTGTGTCGCATCAAGGAACCAACGCAAAAGCGAGTGGACATTCGAGAGGGCTCTTTCTCGACCTTCTAAAAACATAGTACATCACGCTTGATGTTAGCTCGGCGTCGTGGTTAGCAGCATACGCCCGCCATTGGCGCTTTCGTTCCACTAGGAACACAAACATGTAACCAATAATCGAGAAACGCTTCGATACAGCGTCGGGATTAACCCACTGCTAAACACCGGGGCCGAACGTTTCACCTTTGCTGGTTAACCATCTCTACGGAGTGCTTGGGCGATGTTTTTTTAAATATAATTCTCTGCTATGGAAGCCTCGTGGTTCCCATCGTCTGCTGGAGGATGTGGATTCATAATCACGCTACCACCCGTTACCTTACCCACCGGTTACCCAAATGGGAACGGGCATCTGCTGGTTCGGCCCTGCAAGTATTTACGATGTAAGGACGACTCTCTAACGACCCCAGAAGTGCAGACAGCACCTCTGGTCAGTCATATAGATGCCCGGAGTGCCCCTCTCTTTGTCACGTTTCGTGCGGATAAACAAAACGCAGAATTGGCGTTCCGCGTACGCAGCAGATAACGTATATGATATTGACGCGAAGTAAGCTGCCCACTACAGGCACCGATCGTCAGAAGTCGGCTGCCCACTACAGGCACAAGATCGCCAGAGAGAAGACGACGAAGGGCGCAGGTGTGCGCGCGTTCTCTTGAGTGTAGGCCATCATTAAAGAAGGCTGTTCTCTTTCGGCGAGCCCCGATTAATTATCTTCGTGACATTTTACTGGTGGATGTGCGGGGTATATGATACCATTGCCGGAGACGCAGCGCACCCCTGACTCATCCCCAGTGAGTAGCCCGGGAGAGATTACTCCTGTGTACGCACGCACCAGCCGCCGTCTTCAAGGGCTCCAACCTGAGCACGGTCTGTTGCCCGATCGTATCCGGACGATGAACCTGAGCCCACAGTCTCCTGCTGCGGCTGTTCCGCCGGCGCAGTTCATCTTCAACCAGCCACAGACGCCGATTGCATTCCACGGAGATGCTACTGAAGACGTGGAAGATTGGCTAGACCATTTCGAGCGGGTCGCCGAATGCAACGGATGGAACGAAGAGTGCAAGTTGCGCAACGTGTACTTCGCTCTGCAAGACTCCGCGAGGACGTGGTTTCATAACCATGAAGCGACATTGACTTCGTGGCGCGAATTTCGACAGCAGATGATCACCACATATTCCAACATGGACAGAAAGGAGCGAGCGGAGCTGGCAATACAGGCAAGATTCCAAGCTCCGAACGAGAGCGTGACCACGTATACTGAAGACATGGCTCCGCTCTTCAGGCGTGCGGATGCCTCAATGGCCGAAGACAAGAAGGTCCGACATTTGATGCGCGGTGTGAAGCAAGAAATCTTCGCTGGACTTATTCGGAATCCGCCCACAACACTTGCGGACTTCCTTGCTGAAGCGACAGCAATGGAAAGGGCCCTTCTACTGCGTGCCAGACAATACAACCGTAACGTGATGGAACTTTCGCACAGCCCCTCCTGCATGACTTCGGAAAGCCACCTCGACGACCTACGCGAATTGATCAGGGCTGTGGTAAAAGAAGAGCTCCACAAAATGCAGGTAAGCGACGCGCCGACAGCCAGAATTCTTGTGGCGGAGATAGTGCGCGACGAGATTAGGCAAGCCGTCCAAGCTCCTGAACGCTACGAGGTACCACAACAACGGGAGCCAGTTAGAATGACTTATGCGGACGCCGTACGAAGACCGTCGCTGTACGGCCCCTCAAACGTCATGCGCCCCTCTGAACAAACAGAAGTAGTGTTCAGGCGTCGCAGTCCGCCGTCCATCGAGGAGTCGAGGCCCAGGAAAAGCGACGTCTGGCGGGCTCCTGACCTCAGGCCCCTATGTTTTCATTGCGGAGAGGCTGGCCACGTCTACAGAATGTGGCCCAATCGACGCATCGGCCTCCGCGGGTTCCCTCCAGGTGCACCTTGCCCACGACCTGGTCAGCGCCCGATGGAGATAGAGAACTTCATCGCCAGTCGTGACAGTTCATTCTAGCAGCGAAGGCACGAGCCCCGTTCTGCATCGCCTGCTCGATACCGATCGCCAAGTCCCTCATTTCATCGAGACGCTCGTAGGCGTCGTTCACCAGGCCCTGCGAACCTGGAAAACTTAGTCCAGCGACCTCTGGAGGTGAGGCCGCTGACGCCGAGCGCATCGAATATCCTCCATCACGACGACAACGACGACAACGCACCGACGTTCAGTCACACTCGGGTGCCCAAAGGCAAGTGGTCACTTCGGACATACTGGTTGCCATAGACGACGAAGAAGTCACGGCATTAATTGACACTGGTGCGGACAGTTCGATTATGAGCAGAGAGCTTGCGTCAAAGCTAAAGAAAGTTTTTACACAGTGGACTGGGTCGCAGGTCCGTACTGCTGGAGGGCATCTACTGATTCCCGTGGGCAGATGCACCGCTCGGGTAAATAAATATTCGTGGATTTACGTACGTCGGGGACTTCATTATTCAGCCCAGCTGCTCGAGGGACTTGATACTCGGCATGGACTTTCTAAAGGCGAATGGAGCCATAATTAACCTGGAAAAGTCAAGCGTGACGTTCTCTACAGCAAAAGCCATAGCAAGTGTCGCTGGCGACGAGAATCAAACCGAAAACGCCTTGCGCATCGTCGAAGACAGCATAACGGTACCGCCAAGAAGCAGCCTGCTGACCCTGGTAACGTGCGACGCATTCGACGGCTATGAGGGCATCGCCGAGGCAAACATTCCGTTAATGTTTGAGCGGAACATCTGCATTGCACGGGGACTCATTCAGCTTCAGCACAGACGCTCATTAGTCCTGCTGACAAACTTCAGCAACGAATATCAGCACTTACCGCAAGGCACAGCTATCGCCTTCCTCCATGAAATTGCTGCCTTCACTGATGTCGCCTCGCTAGAAACTTCTTCCCCTCATTCATCGAAAGAGGCCAACCTGAGCGATCGCACTCAAATTAACCCGGGCTTATCGGAACTACAGAAACAGCAGCTACTGGACCTTGTCAATGACTTCTCTGGCTGTTTCTCTACCGAGTCTAAAGTACGGCGCACCTCCGTTACGAAGCATTGCATTCCTACGGACGAGTCAGCACGCCCCGTTGGTCAGCATCCTTACCGCGTTGCGCCTACGGAAAGGGAGGTGATGAAGCGCCAGGTTCAAAAAATGTTAGATGATGACGTGATTCAGCCGTCCATAAGTCCATGGGCGTCACCCGTCGTTTTAGTTAAAAAGGAGGACAACACACTACGCTTCTGCGTAGACTACAGACGGCTCAATAGTGTCACCAAACGCGACGTTTATCCTCTGCCACGGATCGATGACGCTCTGGACCGTCTACGCCACGCCCAATTTTTCACCTCTTTGGATCTTAAGTCTGGGTACTGGCAGATCGAAGTAGATGAGCGTGACCGCGAAAAAACGGCATTTGTGACTCCTGATGGATTATATGAATTTAAAGTCCTCCCATTCGGCCTGTGTTCCGCACCTGCCACATTTCAGCGGATGATAGACACTGTTCTCTCTGGACTGAAATGGCAGACGTGCTTAGTCTACTTAGACGACGTTGTGGTGTTTTCAAGAACGTTTGATGAACATCTAGAACGACTCAGGAATGTACTCCTCGCAATCAGCAAAGCAAATCTGACTATCAAGCCTGAGAAATGTCATTTTGGCTTTCAGGAGCTAAAGTTTCTCGGACACGTAGTCAGCCCCCACGGTGTTCGGCCAGACCCCGAGAAGCTAGTTGCCGTCGCTGAATTCCCGCGTCCGACAGACAAGAAGGCAGTTCAGCGATTCCTCGGTCTCTGCGCTTACTACCGTCGTTTTGTCGAAGGATTTTCAAGGATCGCTGAACCATTAACGAGACTAACACGCCAGGATGTACCCTTCGAGTGGACGGAAGAACAACAGGAAGCCTTTACAGAATTGCGGAAGCGACTGCAAACAGCCCCCGTACTCGCGCATTTCGACGACAAGGCTGACACAGAAATCCACACAGACGCCAGCAACGTGGGGCTCGGTTCTATACTCGTTCAGTGGCAAGACGGCGCCGAACGAGTACTAGCCTACATGAGCCGCAGTCTAACAAAGGCGGAGGTCAACTATTCGACGACTGAAAAGGAGTGCCTAGCTGTCGTTTGGGCCATCGGCAAGTTCCGACCCTACCTTTACGGTCGCCCTTTTCGCGTAGTAAGTGACCACCACTCACTGTGTTGGCTTGCGAGTCTTAGGGACCCTTCAAGCCGCCTCGCTCGTTGGAGCCTCCGCCTTCAGGAGTACGACGTCACAGTGGTATATCGATCCGGACAGAAGCACGGCGACGCTGACTGCCTCTCACGTGCGCCGATACCTTGCAAGCCCAGTGACTTAGAACAAGATTTCCCTTTTCTTGGTGTAGTAGACACTGTCGAGATGGCTGACCTCCAACGTGCAGACAGTACATTGCTTTCCCTCATTAGATACCTTCAGGGAGCCGACGTTGTTGTCCCACGACCGATGTCACGAGGTCTGACTTCTTACTGCCTCCGGAACGACGTGCTCTACAAAAAGAACTTCGAAAACAGCCAAGAAACGTTCCTTCTTGTCGTCCCAGTTTCACTGCGCGAAGAAGTACTGCAGGCGTGTCATGACGACCCGTGTGCCGGACACTTAGGCTTCGCCAGGACGTTAGCGCGCATACGCCAGAAGTATTACTGGCCACAACTATTCTCGTCCGTTCAGCGCTACGTGAGAGCTGCCGTGATTGCCAACGGCGCAAGGTTCCACCTTTGAAACCTGCTGGTCTTCTACAACCCCTAGAACCTCCTCAAGCACCGTTTCAACAGGTGGGCATGGATCTCCTCGGCCCGTTTCCTACGTCATCCGCAGGAAACAAATGGATAGTCGTCGCAACGGAATACTTAACGCGGTACGCGGAGACCAAAGCTGTGCCCCGCGGAACCGCTACAGAAGTCGCAATGTTTTTTGTGCATGAAATCGTGCTACGTCATGGGGCCCCTTCCGTCTTAATAACCGATCGAGGAACTGCGTTTACTGCTGACTTAATGCAGGAGATCGTCACGCTGACCCATACCAATCACCGGAAAACCACGGCCTATCACCCACAAACTAATGGACTAACCGAGTGCCTCAACAGAACTATGGCCGATATGATCTCGATGTACGTTGACGTAGAGCACAAGTCCTGGGACCAAATTATACCATACGTGTCACATTCGCATACAATACGGCTGTGCAGGAAACCACCTGATTCACACCATTAGAACTGGTTTATGGGCGCTGCGTAGCAACACCTTTAGACGCCATGCTCCCGGTAGACAACGGAACAAGAAGTGACAACGCTGACGACATCATCCAGAAAGCCGAAGAAGCTCGACAGCTTGCTCGCAACCGCATCCGCAACCAGCAGAGTGCCGACGCCCGCCATTACAACAGTGGCCGAAGGAACATTCAGTACGAACCCGGCGACTACGTTTGGGTGTGGACACCCGTCCGTCACCAGGGGCTGTCAGAAAAATTACTGCGCAGATACTTTGGCCCTACAAGATCGTCAGGCGACTCAGCGACGTGAACTACGAGGTCGTCCCTCAGAGTACTAATATGAGCTCTAGCCGAAGGCGGGCATGAGCCGAGATTGTCCACGTGGTACGGATGAAACCGTACTACGCCCGCGAAGTGCCCCTCTGATCCACTCTGATCCCACGCCCTCTGTCGACCTTTACCCTCTCCTACCGGCGACCGGGACGGTCGCTTTTCATGTGGGGAGTAATGACGCGAAGTAAGCTGCCCACTACAGGCACCGATCGTCAGAAGTCGGCTGCCCACTACAGGCACAAGATCGCCAGAAAGAAGACGACGAAGGGCGCAGGTGTGCGCGCGTTCTCTTGAGTGTCGGTCATCATTAAAGAAGGCTGTTCTCTTTCGGCGAGCCCCGATTAATTATCTTCGTGACAATATCATAGGGGTATATAAGTTGGGGGGGGGGGGGGAAGTGCCCCAAGCCTCCCGGCGGGAGCATTCACCTCGATATAAAGTAACTGTAGCCCTCTCCGTTCCGGCGTATCCTCTCGCAGTGCCCTTTCCGCTTCTCTCGAAGGCCATTGCCGCGGCCTGAATACAATCGGAGTACTCGCTTCACAGAAATGACACACGATAACAATAAATAAATAAATAAATAAATAAATAAATAAATAAATAAATAAATAAATAAATAAATAAATAAATAAATAAATAAATAAATAGTATTAAAAATCCGGACAATAACATAAGAAGCAATACTGTCCAATTTAACGGCGCGGAGCGGTTCTTAGTTTTGCGCTGCGACTACTGTACCATAGCGGTACGCGCTGCCTGAACCAGCAAGCAGCAGCAACCTATGGTGTCAACCGGTGCCGGCTGCTATAAGCGCAGGACGCCGGCGTTTTCGCTCAATGAGCCTCTTGAGGCTTTCGATTAAAAAATAAAGAAAATTTCGCGGGATCGAATCCTGGCCACGGCGGCCGCATTTCGATGGGGGCGAAATGCGAAAACACCCGTGTACTTAGATTTAGGTGCACGTTAAAGAACCCCAGGTGGTCCAAATTTCCGGAGTCCCCCACTACAGCGTGCCTCATAATCAGATCATGGTTGCGGCACGCAAAACCCCATAATTAATCAAACAGAAAATTAGTTGTCCGAATGCTAAAATGAGCACGCGCGCTCGCGTAGATGACAATGAAAATAATGTTTTACGTCTGAGAAAGAGAGCTATGCAATGGTGCCGTAGTTCATTGGAAGTCCAAAATTCTGAACCCCGATTCTGCAGAGCCCGCAGGTTAAAGCTGCAAGCAGTTGCGAGGCATCGTTTAGTGACGCTTTCAACGTGGCGTCTGAAGATGCAGACGCTGTGACTTCTATATTAGCGCTGTGGTGCGTAGTGCCGATTAGCATTCCTAAGCTGCTCCGCCTACAATAAATTAAAAATAAAGGCACAGCAACACAGCAATACGCAGCAACGCCACTGGCAGTGGCATTACGCCAGCTTAGGGGGCCCTAATACGCACGTTTACGCCTTGCAATGCGCTTGAGTGAGTGAGTGAGTGTGTGCGTGTGTGTGTGTGTGTGTGTGCGTGTGTGTGTGTGTGTGTGTGTGTGTGTGTGTGTGTGTGTGTGCGTGCGTGCGTGCGTGCGTGCGTGCGTGTGTGCGTGCGTGTGTGTGTGTGTGTGTGTGTGTGTGTGTGTGTGTGTGTGTGTGTGTGTGTGTGTGTGTGTGTGTGTGTGTGTGTGTGTGTGTGTGTGTGTGTGTGTGCGCGCAACAACAAATCAGG
This sequence comes from Dermacentor silvarum, assembly GCF_013339745.2. NCBI lineage: Eukaryota > Metazoa > Arthropoda > Arachnida > Ixodida > Ixodidae > Dermacentor > Dermacentor silvarum. The sequence continues at coordinate 108,565,367 of NC_051155.1, forward strand.
CAAGTTCGCACTCGATCGCGCGAAGCTTAGGCACAGCGAAGCTTACTGGCTGCTACTGCTACGTATGAACTTGGTTGCTGCTAGATCTTCTCTTAGTTTAACTTAACTACGCATGTAGGAAGGTGTTCTCAAGCGATCATTTTCGGAGGTACCTTCGCTTTCGCGACATGTCACGTGACTAGCGCTGAACCCGTGGGCGCCTACGAGCGACAGCGCTCCTGGCATGCCACAACGCAGGCAGGCTAACCAAGGTTGGCACAGTGCCAAGAACGCTGGTGCTTGCCGACGCCGAATGTGTTGGAGGCTAGCCGCTCCATATCAATCGGCCTGCTTCGCTGTGTCTTGAACTTTGCGCGGCCTAGTGCAAGCTTTCGCCTTTTTAGATGCGAAGCATCTTATGCTCGGGGCTATGTCACTCCCTCCCTCCCTCCTCCCTACGCCATGCGGCGTACACTTCCGCTTCCGGTTCCGGTTCCAGTTTCGGTTCCACTTCCGGTTCCGGAAGCCAGCTTCCGGCTTCCGGAGAACGCTTCCGGCGTTTTGCCCGAATGATCCCCAGGTGCTTCGCCCACTCATCATGATTCACTTCGTCCTCTCATTCTCCTCCCGAGACGCCGCGATGAGTGCCACGGACAGCGCCAGCGTCAACGCCAGTGTCAGCGCCGTGGACAGCGCCGCGGAGAAGAGGGCTCGAGCCGCTGCCACGAAACGTCAGCGGCGACAGGCCGATCTGAAAACTAATGGGAACTTGAGTCGACGCCATGGCTTCTTCGCATACTACTCAGGGTTCCCCTACGGGAAGATGTTGTAATTTTTTATTTTCTTCTCCTGGCTCAGCGCGCCGCGGAGAGAAGAGAGGCAGGGGTCGGGAAGGCAGGGAGCTGCCGAGGAGGAGACCGCGTGCGTGCGCATGCACGCGGTCTCCGTTCTCCTCCTCCTTCTCCTCCAGGGTTGCCATGGCTACCACGGCTACGCACCACAAATTACGGCTGGCTTAAACAGCTTTGCTGTTAAAAGGTTCCCTACTCCGTTGTGAGACGCCTGGCAGTTGCCAGGGCACTGTTCCATCTCGCCATCAGCAGTTGCCTTGAGTGCGGCGTCGCGCTAGCATGTCTAACCCGCGTTTAGTTAGAATACCGTCGTTGGTGTTGAAGCACGTCGGGAAACCTTGCAATCGCTGTGGATGCTTCGCCCTTCGGGCTATACCGTCGCAATTTTTTCCAGAGAACTTTACAGCCACTCTATCCGTTAGACTGGTTCCGGTTATGTCAGCTCTTTCAGCAAGTGCAATAGCAGGACCCTGCACAACGACACGTTCAACTGCCACGTAACTTACTGGCTGTTTCATTAGATCCAATTCTGGTTCCAATCAGGTTAGACAACCCAAATCGCGTTGTAGACGCGCTGAAAGCCCATTGATGCATGATGAACGTTGGCCCAAGCTCACAAACACTTCAAGCTTCGCTGAACGCCATGTGATCTTGCATGTGATCTTGGCGTCTTGCACATCACGACGACTTGATAATGATTTAGGCTTCACTCGTATTTATGGGAACACTAACTCACTTAACTTCTCGGCTTTACCACGAGCTATTCCGTTATGGAATTGGCTTCCTAACAGCACTGCCACGCAAACGAACAAAGATAAATTCAGACACCTACTGAACCAGCAGTTATGTATGCCACCGTGGCTATTGCTATTATTTATTTCCGTTTTTTAAATTTGTTCCCCAATTTGTTGTTTCAGTTTTGTTGGTGTATGTGCTCTCGCTATGTGCGTCATTTTGCTGTTCTTATGCGCAAGTGATGCGCCAGTCTTTATGTTACCATGAACTGCACTTTCTTCCTTTCCTGACAATTCTTTGTATTGCTTTCCCACTTTCGTTTGTAACACTGTTTTGCGAGCACGTTATCATTGTAAGCATTTTTAGCTCTCTTTTATTGGTTTTCTGTTGCCATTTGTTCTACGACGCCCCCCTTACTCAGAAGTTCCCTTGGGGCCTGTAAAATAGATTGAAATAAATAAATGATGTATTTCCGCTGGCACTTGGATAGTCCCAACGTGGGAGCGGCCCGCGTCAACGCACGGTTGACCTTCAGGACCCAATAAAGTTCTTCATACCAGGCCATACCATACCACTGGTGCTTGGATACTGTGGGGCGCAGCCATCAACCACCTCCGTCACCATCATGATGTTCGTCTCGGGGCATGCACCCGTGGCACGCAGTTGAGCTTGCCCAAGGATCTGGGTAGCAGCCACGGCAATTGCTACCTGCACGCTGCCAAGTAAAGGTGGTGCTTCATGCTTGTCTTCCAGTGTCGGTCTCTGAGAGCCACAGCCCTAAGTGCACAGCAACAACTTTTTTTTCACTGCACAAAGAAGAACACAGGACTGAAAGGAACGACGCTGGACGTTGAAAGTTAGCGCTGTGTCCGTGCCGTTCCATTCAGTCCTGTGTTCTTATTTGTGTGCTCAAAAACAGTGGGTTACCAGTTGTTACTGTGGATTACCAACACGCACAAGGGCATAGGCTGCTAATTCCGCAATACAGAGAGGAGGCGACTCGAGCAACGTCATTGAATCATACGACCGATGATCTTGCAGACAGTCTCGCCCCTGTCGCGATCCGCCGAGTTGTTTCTTGCGGGTGCTGCCGAATGAATAGTGTGTATTACTTCGAAGCTATTAGTGCGACTATAGATGCGCCCAAAACATTATATACCTATTCTCATGCTTCTCTTCTCTCTCTCTCTCTCTCTATATATACTATATATATATATATATATATATATATATATACAGATCGCTCACAACGTTTGTATTGAGAAAACGAATATGTGTGTATTACTTCGAAGCTATTAGTTTGACTATAGATGCGCCCAAAAACTTTATATACCTGTTCTCATGGTTCTCTCTTTCTTCTCTCTCTCTCTCTCTCTATATATATATATATATATATATATATATATATATACAGATGGCTCACAATGTTTGTATTCAGAACACGTGGGAAATGTTAGGGACAATAGGCTGGCAAATTGTGAATTGTGTGCGGTTATTAGGGGTTGATTGAAGATTTCTGTAGCCTACTTTTGGCTTGTTTAGATGGGTTATATGAAGCGCTTACACAGCTTTTTCGCAACCCTGAAAGAAAAAATATGGCTGCGATTTCTTCGGTGACGTGCACAAAGAGTTCTGATTGTGTATGTCAATTGCTTGATTTGAAAATATTTACTCAATACTCGTTTTCTGCCAATTTTTATACAATATACGAGGCTTGTATAGTTGGTTTTCCTCGTCTCCTCGTTGAAATATGCACGGCGCATTAGGTTACATTTCGTCGAAGTAGGAAGCATGTTGTGAGTGACGAGTGATAAATGTTTAGTCTGTGTAGGTTAATCGCAGCCTTTCTAGCAAATTACTTAATTTAAAGTTGCAGAGTGTCATACTGCCGTTATAGGCGGTGTTTCCAAAAGCCCTAGAACAACTGCGAAATACACGAAGTTCAAGTTAATCCCTAAATAGGGTTCAGGTTAAGTGTAATGTACAGCGAAACTTTCACGTTTCTAACCTCATTAGAAGCATCGCTAATCATTATTGAACGCTAGCTTTCTCCTCACTTTCATGCGTTATTCCAGATTGGCAATTTGTTGCCATGGCGTCCTCGGTTAACTAAACGAGGCGCCTTGTTTAAATTCCAAAAAGTAAGGTTACCTTTATTGGTTATATATTGTCACAGTTTAATGTGTGTTGGTTATTATAGGGCTGTGCAATAAATTACGGATACAAGTGCACCGAAGTGTTAGCAGGGTGTTTTATGAGCAGTGCAAAATTTAGCCCGCTGCCCTGGTATAACTACAAATGTCACCAAAATAAAATTTATCGAGCACGCACGTAACGTGATGGCAAATAAATGGAAAAATTTAAATGCGTGTAGATCAAACAAAGTTCGAAAAAAATTAATTAGCATGTGCTCGAAAGTGTTATATGACCATTTTACGTTATATCTCCAAGTGTACCGAGAGAACATTAAGGTACACCAAATTTGCATTCGCTGGCCGTGGCAGTGGGAAGCATGACGAGAGTAATGCCTAAATAAATCTTCCTGTTTCTGGCCTAATTAGGTGCGTCGCAAGTAATTATTGAACGCTGTATTTTGTTCGGTATTTTCATGGATTACACGAGGTTTGCAGTAGGTTTCTCCGGCGTACTTGGTAAAATGAATGGGGCACTTTGTTTATGTTTGGGAATTGTAAAGGCCAGGTTATGGCTGAAGTGTAGGCAAAGTTTAGAATGACGCGGGTTATATGGGGCCTTTGAATAAATTACGTACGCTAGCGCTCCGGATGGAGCGATGGCGATGGCGCCCGCATAACAGCGGCTGAAGGAAGAGAAAGACGAGCGTGTGGGGCGGCTGTGTTGCTGCTGCACGTCCCACGGACGGCCGAGGGGTCGCCCTCGACGCGCAAGGCGACGAAGCGTCCGGGTGAGCGGCGACGGTCGGCAGCAGCGCAGCGAGATGGGCAACAGCGGCGACACGGTCGAGGAGGTGCTCAACAGGGACACCCTGGAGGCCCTGTGGGACATGCGCAGCTCGGGCCTGCTTTGCGACGGCCTCCTCAAGACCACGGACGGCGGTCACTTCCCCGTGCACAAGGTCGTCATGGCCAGCTGCAGCGAGTACTTCAGGTACGCGTTGGACGGAAAGGCGCTTCTTAGTGTACGTAAACGTCAGTGCCGCATTTTCAGGATGAACGCACAGTTATGCACTCTTTCGAGTTACAGTGAGGCGGAAAAAATGTGTCGGTTAGTTCAGTAAAAGTTGAACAGAAATCTGCAACGTGAAAGAAGTTTACTTGCTCACGTAAGTGCGCTCACGTAGGAAGGTTTTGGCACCTCTCGGGCCTTGCCGGCACTGCGATTTAGTTATATCAAAGACTGAGCCGTGTGAATCTAATAACGACGTGCAGAGAACCAGTGTGTTGCTCTGGTGATACGAATAACGACAGTGCACTACCTTCTCACATTTGTCTGGAAGTGAGGGCAAACCGGCAATGCCTCGCCTGTCGCGCCAGTATAACAAAAGCTTGCCCAAATGAGTCAGTTGTTAGCTGGCGCAATATCCGACTATTTTTAGGGTGATAAAGGTATGGGCAGACTGCGGCCGCTTTTTTCGTTCACCTGACAAGTTCAGCTGTAAGCCATCTCACTCGTTTGATCTTCGCTAGATTTGAACAGCAACCAAACATAGCCACAGTAATATCCGAGCCTTGCAATTGAAAAACCTACTCTACATTCATCCTTCAGTAGATTGCAAATCGAGGTTTCATTCAATGATTGTTCGTATTGCTGGCTTGGTAAGGGATCAGCATGCAAAACATCAGGCTTTACTGCTCGTTGTGAAAGGGAAAAATTGTCATCCACCCGAACGTAGCACGAAGCTGGAAAGGAAACCCTTTTTTGTAGCTTCGCAATACATTCGGGCGGATGACAGTTTTCTATTTCATGACGCCTTCTCCGCCTTGCGGGATTCCACAGAACTGACTCGCCATGTCCACTTTCCGAATGCTTCAACTTGTTGAATCATTCGCCCTCGCGCTGCCATCCGCTAGCCTCCTGGTTGGCCCAGATGGTAGAGCGACCACCCCGGAAAGGCCTTGGTCCCGGGTTAGAATCTCAGTCGAGGACGTACGTTTTCTCAACTGCGAAGCTTGCTTTTTGAGAAACTCGTATGAGTTTTCTTTGTAGATTCGTGCTACATTCCGGCGGTTCACAATTTTCCCTTTCCTGACACGTCCTCCGCCTTGCCGGGTTCCGCAGAACCGATTTCCCATTGCGGGTTGTGATGTCGTCAGCTTACAACTTTAGCGACATCGACCAGTGCCTCTCAAAAGGCGCTGCTCTTGAATTGTGCTGCAACAGGCGTAAAAGCTGCACATTTCCGTATTTGTGGACATATTTGAAGGTGTAGAAGAAAGCTGGGTTCATATTCAATAAACAGTTTCCACGATACAGCCGTTCGTGAGAAAAGGAGGCACATCCAGTGGCGTAGCCAGGAATTTTTTTTTCTGGGTGCTCGCACTTGACCTGAAAAAGGTGCGTGGGGCTAGTGGCTGTTGCTGCACGTCGTTTTATACCAGTTATTCCTGGTACCCAGTAAATTCGGAGGTGAGAGGGGGACAGCGCATGCCTCGTGTTTGGAACAAGCTGAACTACAGCCATATTGTATATGCGTCACTCTAATTTTGTTGTTCAAGTCTTTTCTGGTGCCCGCTTGGAATTTTGTTGGGAATTTCTGGAAGGAATGGTTGAATCACCACATGGTGTTGTACGTCAAAAGCACCATGGACCAGCCACAGGTAGCCATGCGACTCTCGTTATTCGGCCCTGGGTTTCAGGCTTCTTATTTATGTCATAAAAGAGAATGTAATATTTACAGGTCGCAGAAAAGCGTAGAACTATGAACGTGCAAAGAGGTTGTCAGAATCCACTAAGTGAAAACGTAATGTTCGACGGGAAATAACGAAAATATAATTTATTGAAATTAGGAGTTAAAAAGAATGACCCTTACCATCGGGAAACAAGAAATAAAATGTAGACAAACTGTTTACATATTGAAGAAAGAGTTATAAAACCTGTATTTACGAATTGCAATCAAAGAGTAGGAGTGAAAGAACACCGCTGAAAGCAAGAATATGATCGATCGCAGCAGGTGTTATTTTAGGTTAACAGAATTTTAAAGTTTGGCCTGTGGCATATAGCAAAAATCTACTTGTTTTTCCGAATTACTCAGAGGCGGACGTTACTTGCAAGAACATCAAAATTCATAATTAAATAATTAATTAAATTTTGCTAACTAACTTAACTAATCACTGTGTTGCACATATTGCAATTTACTAACTGAAGCCAGTGATTTGAGAACTCTCGTTCACATGGAGTATAATTTAAAATTAGCATCAGTTCTGACTTAAGCGCTGTCAAATTTGCAGTGAAATTGCACTGTTGTTTAAGTTAACTTAAAAATGCATTTGTATGCTATGAAATTAACAACTAACTATAACACTAATGCACCTTGTCGCACATTTCCGCAACGCATATCTCGAAACAGAATTTGTCACAAGTGGATATGACTCGAGAGCTCACCGGCTACCAATTGTAAACTGCAGTGCACGCCGTCAAGCAATTAGCTTGAAAATTATTTAGTAAAATTTGCTAAGTACTCGATTATGCATTTCGATTTCTCAGGCAAATGATGTGCACCGTTTAGAGTTATCCAGCTCAAGACGTCGAATCGTGCTAAATGCCACGGGCGATTTTTAATGTTACTAGCAATAAAAAGAAACAACTTGTACAAGAAAAACAGAGACAATCAGAAAAAGCGAAAAAAAAAGACAACCTAGATAAGCGCACAACAGCTCTGTGGCCTCGTCTTCGCCCCTATCGCCATCAATGGCGTGTGCACCTTTCTTTTTTCTATCGTTAGAGGTGCGCCATCAAGCCCACGTTTCTACTCTAACTACGAATTCAGTATCCGAGTCACGAAATGGTACTCTCATGTTCGACAGACAAGCAGACGAGGGATGTACTCACAGCAACAGGCATACTCTTTGAAAAAGCGATGACACCCAATGAAGCTTTCATTCTGACTAGGAAAGGGGCAATGAAGATTATTTTAATGATAACTGGCTGTAGACAGCAGAGTCCCTCGCGTAACTCCAGCCCGAAGAAACGCCTCCAAAAATTTCTCTTTCCTCGTCGCCGTATTTGTTCAGAGCCCTGTTCAGCTCGCACCTAAGCAACGGCGGCCGGTGCGAGGTCCTGGTGCAGGGCGTGTCCAGCGAGGCCCTGGCCATCATCGTGGAGTTCGCGTACAAGCGCATCACGTGGGTGGGCTGCGAAAACGTCGAGAGGCTGCTCAAGGCGGCCGACTACCTCTGCGTCATGGGCATGATCAAGGACTGCTGCGACTTCCTCCTCTCCATCATGACTCCCGAAAACTGCATCTCCATCCACAACGTGGCCAAAATGTACAACTGCTTCGACCTCGCCGCCAAGGCGAAGGAGTGAGAGCGGTCTTCGGGCACGATTAGTATACGATCCATTGTTGTACACGAAAGGCCTGCGTTTATACGCGTGCATTTGCTGGGCGATCGATCAATTGTATTTGCAATACAGGGAAAAGGAAGTGGAGCTGCTCTGTAAGGCAGAGACATTTGAGTGCATGGTGGGATGCCGCTGCGAGGGGAACAGTACAGTGTTAATGCAGAGTAGTAGAAGGAACGTACTGTCCTCGACAACTGAAACTTGAAAGAGTTGGGGCTATCTAGAACGCGTACTTTCGCTTATGCTTCGCCACTTCGTGCTATGTCAGTATTTGTTTCAGTTTGTACGCTTGGTGGGGTGCCTAAGCCGCAGGGGTGGCTCAGTCAGCTAAGGCGTTGCGCTGCTGAGCACGAGGCTGCGGGATTGAATCCCGGCCCCGGCGGCCGCATTTCGATGGAGGCGAAATGCAAAAACGCCCGTGTGCTTGCGTTGTAGTGCACGTTAAAAACCCCAGGTGGTTAAAATTAATCCGGAGCCCTCCACTACGGCGTGCCTCATAATCAGAACTGGTTTTGGCACGTAAAACTCCAGAAAGAAGAAGAAGAGTGGGGTGCCTATACCATCTTTGACGAACCCATATGTAGCGGCGCGAGATCGTGCTCTCGAGTTATTACATGCAAGAGAGGTTCTACGTAGTTACTGCTTATGAGTGTTACACGTGTCCCTGATGGCACGTAAACGTTAAGCGCTTCAGTGAGCTTCTTGTACACAAAACACCACTCTGTAAATGTGCTAAATAGGAGCTGTATATACCTACAATTCGAACCACAACTTTGCTGGCTATTTTGTCAAAAGGCGCATTCATTGTGCTGAAGTACTTGCGCAGCGCAGCAGAACCTAGAGGCCGGCTCTGAAAGCCTGCTGACCTCGCCCCCTTCCCCATCCTCCCATCCCGTAAGCGCCAGCGTAACAGAACGCTGACGTTATTACGGGCACGAAACGGAGTCGGTTGTCTTTGGTGCTGTTCCAAACCCTCTGGCCTTTTCATTGTACGCCCATCGATGAGATACAATGCACTGCTAAATTCAAGTGTGCTCCAAGGCAATCGAGTGACTTGCGTTATCTAGTGTCATAAGCCACTTGATGCAGATCCTCTGTACTGCTCCATGCTTGATGATGTAGCCTCTCCGTGGACGCCACTTCCTGTGCTGCTTGACTGATGTGGTTTAACTTCGTAAGACAACACAGAAGCTTCGACGGACGTTGTAGCATATAGCCCCGGATTAATTTCAACCTCCCTCAAGTTCGTTAAGGTTAGCACAAAACACGGTATACAATTCAACTACCCTTGTACAATAAAAAAAAAAGCACCTTTACATTGATACGAGGTTCGGTAAGCCGGAAGTTATGCTAAAACGGAACAGGAGTAGTGATTCTGCCTCGAAATTTCAGCACTAGCTTGCCGTGACATCATGGAATTTCATGACGTTTTCTCAGGTCTAATCAATATTTAACCAGCAAAGATAAAAAGCTAAACATTTCGGCAAGGACACGGACAACGTTGTATTCTAAAAGGGCCGAAATCTGAACTTAGCAAGTTTCAAGCATAACCATTTTACAGTGCGTTTTTAAAACGCCCCGTACATCGCGAATATGGTGCGCTCAATTGGCTCCAGACTGTTTGCTTTTGAGGTCATACCCACATCCCCAGCTTTCGACGCCCGTGATAATCGCCGAAATATTTTAAGTGACTATTGCTGTGATTATTCAGATCGCTGAACAAAACCAAAGTAATATTTTTTGGTCATCTGTGAGCGTATAGGGAACAAACATCGCGGATCCTCACCTGATGTGCCAAAGTCAACACAAACAAAATTCACTCACAAGTGCTCCAATTCATACCATCATGTTCTGAAATCTTGTTAATTATGTAGCCAAATATAAGCGCCAGAGGGCACGGTAGATCTGGGAGGATTTCCACATATGTGCGACGGGGATGCGGTGCGTAAGCTCGCATACCATTGCATTATTAGATAGCGATATTTATTACCTGTCAATGGGAAGCAAGTGGCACGCTAGCCTTGCCAAGTACCTTTGCTGCGGTTGTGCCAACAAAACATTTTCAAATTTGCCTTTTCTGTATCTTTCGCCTCTGACTATATATTGCTCTGCCAGCAATAAAACTGGCCTGGCTGGTAATAGGGTCATGTCCTCTGCCGCCTTCTTTTCTTCCTTGTGAATTGCGCGCAAATAAGGCTTTTTTGCTTTATGAAAGAATGTTACGCCAACCAGACCAAGCAGCTACTGTGTTATGTACTGATAACTGTCGTTAATTCTTGTCGAACTTCTCAGTACTCTACTAAGTACGACTAGTTGAAGGTCAGCCGAACTGAGGATGGCTTTTAATGCTCATTGCTGCTCTTGGAATCAACCACACCTCTCAATAGCTCGCGTAAGGTTGTGTGCCTCCTCCATAAATGTCATTTCAAGCTTTGCAATTGTTTCTGTGATCGTATTTCCAAGGAGGAATCAAAATCCCACTGAGATTCACTGCCCTTGACGAGCAGACACCGCGATGTCTAGAGTAGCGTGAAAACCGCTGGAACTGTCACCGCGAAGCTGCGAGATATTCTACAGTGACGTAAGATTGGCTGCTTAATGGTGAAATGTCCCCCTACAACCGCTTAACGGGGGAACACAGCAAACCAATTACGAAGAGCTCTGTGAAGCTAGTCCGGCTTTCTTTTTTTTTTTTGAATCCCAAGTTATTTTCTTGGCGCGAGGGGTCCCTCGCACGAAGAAATACTTTGCAATCTGTGACGCCACAACAACATACCGGGACAGCGAAGTTTCTGCACGAAAGCAAGGGAAAAGAAATTGATCCTAACTTCCTGACTTAGTACCGAAACTATTAGCAGCACAATTAACGAAAATGTAATTAAAAAATGCTTCATAAACCTATCCTCATTCAGCCTTTCTCTCAATCGAGCGTCCCTTCAACGTTGCGCGTATAGCTACCTGATGGAACACTTCGTCGAGGTGGCCAAGCGTAGCGACGAGTTCCTCCGGCTGGACGTGGACGACGTGGTGTCCATCCTGTCGGACGAGAACCTGAATGTCGTCAAGGAGGAGAGCGTGTGGAAGGCCGCGCTGCGATGGATCGAGTTCGAGCCGGCGATCCGCACGCGGCACACGGCGCGCCTCTTCGAGTGCGTGCGCACGGGGCTCGTGGACACCGACTTCTTCGTCGAGAAGATCAAGACGCACAAGTACATCGTCGACGACGACTCCTGCAGGTATCGGTTCCGGCGCGAATCGTTTTTTTGTTTTTCCAATTCTCTCCGCGCACATCCAGAACGCAATGAATCACGGAAGAAAAGAAAGCTTATGAGGGAAGCAACAAAGCCAACAGCTATACACGCGGCAGAATCGTGGACGAGATCACGCCTCTGCCGAAAAGTTACCCCAGCAGCGAAGTGGAACTCGCTAGTTTACGGCAATATTAGCGCTGTGTTTGTTCCTGCCGTTTAGCGGAATACCCGAAACGCTAAAGCTATCTAATCTCGCGAAATAGTTGTGATTAGAGCACTACACGGGCCGATTTTTTCAGCCCGGGCCCGGCCCGGGCCCGTTTTTACGTTGGGCTGCCCGCCCGAGCTCGATCAAAACTTTTATGGCGAAACCCGGGCCCAGCCCGGGCCCGGAAATAATCTACGTTACCCACCCGGCCCGGCCCGCCACCCCTTTACCTTAGGCCCGAGCCCGGCCCGAGCCCGACTCGAAACCGGCCCGAACCCGGCCCGAGACCGAAAAATAATGTTTGTCAGAGTTGAGACGCCCGAGAATAATTCGCTGCACGTTACATGCACACCACCAGAAAGCCCGAGCCCGGCCAGGCCCGCGTCAAAAAATCCGAGCCCGGCCCGGGCTCGGGTCAAAAAGCACACGCCGTGCCCGAGCCCGGCCCGAGCCCGTGAAAACTGTTCTACCCGGCCCGGACCGTGGGCCGGGCCGGGCCGGGCCGGGCCCGGGCTTTCGGGTAAGCCCGAGCCCGTACAGTGCTCTAGTTGTGATACGCGGCGCAGGCGTTAGGAATGACGTAAGCGTATCAACCGAAAAAAAAAAATACAACCAATACGTACCTTCGACTAAGGTTGCGATGTGAGCTTGTTGCTGTGCCATCTTGGAATATTAGCGTAGCGTGCACAAGGCGAGGGCACAAAAAGCGCGCACGAACATCACATCTCTTGTTTGCGTTAAACTAGAGTTATATAGTAGGAGAGGCGTTGAACCTGCAGCGGCTGCTGCTGCTGCTGATGATGACGATGATCCAATTTACTGTTCAAGTTCACCCTGCAAGCTCCGCATACGGTCAGAAAATTGGCCGAGGATAACCTTCCTTCGCTTGTGAATACCCGTGAATACACGTACGCTACGCTGAAGTATAATATGCGATAGAGTCAAAATATTTGAATGTTTGAATATTTGAAGTATGAATGTAAGGCAGGCCGGAGAACAGCGGTTCCAAAGCAGGGAGCAGACTTGCGGTGTACCAAGGCAGTTCTTGGCCAAACAGGCTAGTTCACCACAAACAGCACAAGCGCTCTGTACTTTCTGTGCCTTTTTAACATCGGAGCGGTTTAAGCCGACCGTTCGTCCATGTGTCGTGTACAGAAAATGTGGGCCGATCCTGGCAGTAGTGCATAAACCACCTGTATCATGAACCACCTCCACAAACAGCACGTCTTGATGTGCTAAGAAAGACCATGTGGATACACAAATGTTCTGGGGATTGGGTCGCTGAAAGAAAAGTTTCAATAATAAGGATGAACGAGAGAGATAATAGTAGCCACTGATGAGAAAGGCGGTCATAAAACGGCGCGATAATCCTTCGTTGCACTGGCACAGCGATAATTCAAGCCTTGCAGTGTAATAATATCCGTTGCGCACTACGTTAGGCCTGTGTTTGAGGTTCATATCTCGTATCCTATTTTTTGTTAAAAGAAAAGGCACATGCCATCTTATCGAGGAAGCTGTGCCGGTTATATTTACGTACACTTAGTCTAATCTTTCTGAAGGCTTAGGGAGCGCCGAATAAATTTGGAAAATAAGCTCATTGCGGAAGGGCCCCTGGCGATGTATCCGCCTTGTTGCCCATGCATTATTAATGGTGTGTTTGTAAGCCACACACATTATTGCTCGGATAAAAGAGTGGACGATCAGACAGCTTTAGGACAAAGTATCGTGCCTTGCGTATCTTAAACACATATACGGGGAACCCTTTGGTGCACTTGAACTGAATTTTAGTTTGTTGCACAGGTACGCAAGTGGAAAGAAAAAAAAAACTTGAAAGATGCTTAAGCTTAGCCTTTGAGAGTGGAAGGCGATAGCATTAAAAGATCCCAGACTGCTTCTCATGCTTCCCGGCAACTGCAGCTTATGTAACCGTGATGTTTACCTGCAAACGCTGGCGGCGAGCGCTATGCACGAAAGAGAGCTTTCGGACGCCACCGCTGCCGCGCATGCGCGGAGGCAAGCGCCATCTAGATGGTGTTGCAGGGAACTGAGCGGGGCGCTTGTGTGTATTAGAGGTCTTTATTTCAGTTTCCGCATAATAGAATTATGTTTTCTCGTTTATTCAAATTACAAACCGACGCTATCATGTCTGGAGGTTGTCTATAAGTCGTAGTTTATCAATTTTCTGAAGCATTTAACATTGAGAAATTGTACTAGTTCAGGAGCGCCTATGCGCCTCGTGGAGGGCCTGCATAGTTCGGGATGCGTGGTTCGGGATGCGTGGTTCGGGATACTTTTTCTGTTACGGAAAACGCCACCGACACCGACACCGGATTATCTGCTACGCGGGGCCCTTAACGCTATCGCGTTATAATGTGAGAACTCTTGGTACCATTTGGGGACTGGTTCAGAACCCTGTGAAGTCAAGAGAATCCATGAGGACCGATCCAATGTGATGTTTCTATGCCGACGCGTCTCAGCAACCTTTCGGACGTGGAAATCACCGAATAGCTCGGAAACTGGGTAGACTAGTCGCTCATACGATGCGTTTAGGTGAGTTGAGGGTAAGCCATATCTTAATGTACCACATATTGGCGATCAGCGATACTAGCGTGAAGCCGCCGCGACAGTTTATACTTAGGCGGAAGGCTACCTGTGCCGCCATGTTTGCGCACAAGCACGATGACGTGCTTGTGCGCAACTTCCGCGGGTGACTGCCTTCGCCGTGCAGGCCACGCGTGATGCAGACCCTGCGCTTCCTGTACGACCTGGACGTGGTCGTGCACAACGATGAAGTGCCCACGCCCGTGTTCGCGCGACCGCGCATACCCCACGAGGTGATGTTCGTCATCGGCGGCTGGATGGCGGGAGGGCCGACCACTTACATCGAGAGCTACGACACCAAGGCTGACAGGTGGATCAAGGCGAGTGCTGCATCGATTATACCAAGCTGCACACAACACCGTCCTCCCAGATCACCTCGGAGGTTCGCCGTTGCAATCTCGGGGCCACGCACACCACCATTGAGTTTCGTACGAAAATTACTAGGGAGACATCTGGCGCTGGTGTCTACGGGAATGGCAAGTATGGCGCCTGTGCCGCAGCCTGGGAATGATAGGTGGTACGTGTATTTGCCCAAACGTCGTCACTCTGACTTCAAATGACTTTGTGGCTAATCGACTTGACCATATTCAACGAAATATTGCGTTATATACGTGCACCACTTCTGAGTGATCGAACATATGCACTGAGTCTTATGGTCTTCATGCCCTTCCAAAAAGCTATCACTGCTTGAAAATTTAGGTCAGTAAGGGCATAGAAAACGCAATGAATAAGCTACAACATGTAGGTTCGAGAAATCCGTGGACTACTTATGTTGAAGTTTGTGCAGCGCTCGCAGAGTCACAGTTGGACGAAGGACAAGCAAACCTATCGATCCCGTGATAGCTGATTGATCGCAGCGTCGGAGCTTCCTCTAAAGTAACTTTAGCTGGAAAGTACGACGACAGTTCTCAGCCGAAGTGTGGCCACGCCCCTTGCAACATGCTAGCCGAGAAGCTACACGTAGCATCAGTGCTTCTAACACAGCTGCTATGACTGACGTGCATGGTTCGCAGATCTATTACTTACTAGGTAACCCTATACGTGTTGAGGGTGTGGTGTAAGAAATCACCCCTCAGATGCGGAAGGGCCTACGTAGGACGAACAGGTTTACGCACATAAAGCCCTAGAAGCTAACTTCGTTATTATCCGGTCGATTGCCGCTTTTGAGGCCAGCTGATGCACCGGCACTGTTGCGGCAATAGTGGCTCAAGAGATCGTTTGGCCGAATAGAGCATTTGTGAGGCCATGCTTTGGCTGCGATAAATGACCGCGCGGGATCGCTACACGTGTACGTATACCAAAATACGATATCCTAGCGTGGCCGC
The DNA here is from genome assembly GCF_013339745.2 of Dermacentor silvarum. NCBI lineage: Eukaryota > Metazoa > Arthropoda > Arachnida > Ixodida > Ixodidae > Dermacentor > Dermacentor silvarum. The sequence continues at coordinate 108,580,857 of NC_051155.1, forward strand.
GCTTCTAGGTTAACTTGCTTCTTCGTGTAGATTGCTCTGTGGAACACGAAATGACGCAAAGCTGTACAAAGAAGTTGTAGCTGCCTTTGAGACCACTCCCCACCGCCACTTTCTCGTTACATATCAGTGAATGTCTTAGACCTTACACCAATCCCACTGCGGGCAACCAATTTTGCGTGGGCAGCACCATGTTATGCCGCGAACTCAATAAGTACGCATAATTAAAAACACTACAGCAAAGTTGATGAGACCTGCAGCCTAGCACGCAGTATACTCCACACGAAGGGCTTCTGAGCCCGTTATGCACTCGCGCGCACCTCTATCTTTTCGAAGTTGTGGCAGACACCCGATGTTACATTGTGCGCAGGGCTGTTGGAGTTACGGTCAGTTCACTAGACCATCACAATGGCGGAATGAACACCACACAAAGGTCAATTAACATCGTGATATTCAGCCTTTCTGCCGCATATTTTAGGCGAATACCTTTCTTTGACTCTTTCGCATGTTTAGTGGTCGGCGCCCTGCCAATGCAAAGGTGCCGGTGCAAAGCTCATGCGTGTTCTCGCACAACTGAGCTCCTGTGTGCGTTCGTCTCCGAACGCACACTATTACGGTTTAGGGCAAGTGCTGTTGCACGAGAGCTTTGTGGCGTCTGAAGGTTTCGATGGCTTCGTGATCGGTGGTGGCACGCTGTGTCACGTTTCTTCGACGCCTGGGCTGGCGGTATCACGAGGAGCATTCGTCATAGAAGTCCGCTGAGCGTTCCTTCCATGTGTAGATGCAAAAAAGATTGGCCGCATATCTGCTTGCTTCGCTGCAAATGACGTCGAAAGAGTCTTCTGCCGCCGCTGATACGTAACACCCTCTCTTCTCCCCCTCCCACCCCTCACGCTCTTCCCCTCCCCTCTCACTCCTCCCATGATGGAAGCAATGGAGGTTTTGCTGAATTCAATTTAAATTTCCCTCGTTAGCCCTCCTCTCGCGCCATCTGTTGGATCCTTTTGTTACTGTTGCCCTAAAGCCGGCTAAAGAGCCGCGGTTTCAGTCGGCTTGTTTTTAACGCGTAGCGTTTCTTCGACACCATTTATAACGCGTTGATTTTTCATTTACTAACGTCAGAACCAGCTCAATGCGTATTCTTAATGAAATGAACGCCGAGGATCACGTTTATGTACATATAGTTTGACTCAAATAGGCCAGAGGTTTCCTTTGCGCTGTGTAATGTTGACGTGTATGACCCCGTGCCACCAGTGCTAGTAGCATGGTTGGTTTTGGCCGGGTGGGTGAATCAAGTGACAGACAGACAGACAAAGTCTTCCTGTGTTTAGGTAGCCCGCGAAGGACTATCGTCTTTAAAACACACACACACACACACATGTACGCACGTGTGTATGTGCGTGGGCACGTACGTACGTGCTTACGTGCTCACGCGCATAACGAACCCACGTGCCCGCAGCGGTCACTCAGCGGCTATGGCGTCGCTGTTCAACCCGAGGCCCTGAATTAGATTCCCAGCAGCGGCAGCGGCCTTTAGACGAGGGCGAAATTTAAGAACACCCGTGTAATCATGCATTGGGTGCAGGTTAAATACCTTCAGGTGGTCAAAACTAGTCCAGCGTGCACCACTACGGCGTCGGTCGTAATCATATGATTTTTGGTCCGTAAGAACCGAGAATTGTTTTTAATTAATTACCGGACGCATAGCTTATAGCTCATATTATAGCTCTCTTCCTTACAGGAAGAGAGCTATAATAAAAGTCACTCATTGTAGGCAAGCAAACAAACGGTGAAAAGTTGACACGCCGCAGTCTAGTGTCACGAAGGAGCCAGCCCGACCGGAGGTGTTCGCCGCGCTTGTAACGCTTGAATTCCACTGGTGCGGTAATAGAACATATCCTATATCACACGCCGGAGCCATCGACCAGAATGCACCGCACACTAGCTTGTCTGGCCGGCAGCAAGTCGGCCTACAGTTCGGGTGAACTGAAAAGAAGGCACGGAGTTCGCGTGTCCGCCGAGCGAGAAAGCGCAGGCTCGCTTCACATATTGGCACATGCGCTGCACCAACGGCTGATGGGTTTCTTCGCAGTACTGCCGTCACCGGCGTGACACCTCCGACTTCGCCGGTCGCTGCCTGGTACGCCGGAAACGTCGTACCATATCCGCGCCTTTAGGTGTTGACAGCGATCACGCAGATCTGTGAAACGCGAGCTTTTATAAGCTAGCGACGGAAAAGGATTTCTCTTTTTTCCTATTCGCTCTTATTGCAGCAAGCACATCGAAGAACAAAAACGCTGATTATTTTCGTTGCTTCTGTGCATGATAGGTCGAGACCGTGGATCCCGAAGGCCCCCGGGCGTACCACAAGTGTGCGGCCATCGGCAACGACATCTACGTCATTGGGGGTTTCAACGGTGAAGACTACTTTAGCAGCGTGCGGTGCTTCAACGCCTGCACCAAGCAGTGGCGCTCCGTCACTCCCATGCATGTGAAGAGGTACACCACCTGGCAAATGAATAACTGATTTCCAATGTCAGTAGCACTGGCGAACATCACTTAGAAGAGCTTCTTGCTTGGTAGTGCTATCCTAGGTTTTCAAACAACAACATACGAGTTAAGCCCGCAATTATAAATGGCGGCACATCCTTCCATGCGAATTAAAATATGAGTGCCTCTGATTCCGCAGAACAAGTGAGTGACTCAGGAGCATTGGTTGCTGTGGCGTCCGCAGATCAAAGAGGCAAATTATATTCCAGCGCGAAACCACCTTAAGTTTACTTTCAAGACCTCGAGTATTATGTCCTGTAGAACATAGGCGAAATATCTTAATGTGGTACCAGCAACGGAAGGTCACAAAAATAATTTATTGTTCAATAGGGAGACATGCACGAACACAAGGAAGGTAATGAAACATAAATAGGGAACTCCAGCGCGAAAGCGCCATATATTGAGTTTATGATTACAGCGGACCTTACCTGTTGAAAAATGCAAGTGGGCCGGTTATAGTTGGAAAAAAACTGCCACTACAGCAAAATAATGCGCACAAACGTACCTTGACTAAGAATAATTTGGGGCTCAATTCACGGGCTGTCCGCTCACTGGAGCAGTTAGTAGAGCAATGCATGGTTGTTAATCACGAAAACGACCATTCTAACGTAGCAGCACGCAAATTTCAAACATTTATTGCAAGCAAAACTGGGCCCACATTAGCAAAAACCTCTTAATCTAGAAGTGTTCGTAAGGGAAAATTCCAGTCAACCCAGATGCGGCGCATACATTAGCGTAGGCGGCTGGCCAATGACAAAGATTCCTTACGAAGGAGAAGCTTCGTGAAATCGGCACATGCTTATGAACGAATGTGAATTCTGCCCGGGTGACGCATTCTGTCCTTACGTCCCACTGTACGTGAGGACGACCTTGCGACTGCGATCCCGGGACCTGCGTTTACGAAGCTCCTCTTCCGTAAGAACGTTTACCGATTGGCCGACGTTCGAGCACACCTGCCAGGCATAACAGAGTGAGCGTGCAAGCAATGAGATTGCCTCAGCGATGGTAAATCACGAATGGTATGAACCGAAGATGGGATTTGGGAACTGGGCATCCAGGAACATAACTTTGTTTAATCTTGTACCTGTTATTGGAACTGAATTCTTCTTCGTCACTGAATTAGGCATATCGTGATGTAGGCAAACGTCTAAATAGATTGCAGGAATGTGTTATGTTCATTTAACAATAATATATGCTAGTTACCACACTCCTTATCTTTTATTGCCAGAGGCACTACGTAGTTATTTCTATGACTTCAATGACGATGGCACGATAACGGCTGCTGTTGCCAATTCTGGTGGTCAGCGCAACGTTCTTCAACTAACTCTGCTCAGTCACGCGTCTGTTTTAACATTCGTTGTAAATTACTCGCAGTAGTGTGAATAGCGGAGACATACAATGAGCGTTCTTTCGAAGGTCAAGGTACCGTAACAGCAAAAGACGCTGCTCTCATTGGGAATTTTTCTTTTAGGTGCTACGTCAGCATAGCGGTACTCGAGGACATCATCTACGCTATGGGTGGATATGACGGTCGGCACAGACAGAACACTGCAGAGAAGTTCGACCACCGCACAAACCAGGTGCGAAGCATCACTCTTGCGATGAACTCCGCTGGATTTGGATTTTAAACTATAATGATGGTGCAGTATGGTGTTGTGAAGCTTATTTTATGAGTTGAATGAATAAAAATATATGAAAGGGCGCGGAATTCAGATTGATGCAGTGGTCCGGTTCACATTTACGATCGAATAAAAAAAATTGGGTGTGTTAGGTTTGTGTCTCCCAGCCACTCACAGGTGGGGATGTGCCGATTTCAGCTAAAGCACATGAAGAGAAAGGATTTGCGGTCATCAAGCCCAACTCTTGAGGAATATAAACCACAAAGCATGCGTCTCCGAGATTGCTGTAGCTTTGGGATACAAAAAGAATTCTAGGTTTTTACGTGTCAAAACCACGACCTGATTATGAGGAACGCCGTAGTGGGGGACTTCGAAATAATTTGGACCACCTGGGGTTCTTTAACGTGCACCTAAATCTAAGTACACGGGTGTTTTTTTCATTTCGCCCCCATGTAGCTTTGGGAGAGGGGGTCACGGCTTAGTAGACGGAAAACAAGTTGGATGCACCACCAAAGCTGAAACGAAAAAAAAAAAAACTAGTTTGACGCGATTCAACTTTTATTTAAAGTCGATGAAAGACCATGCCTTCCTGGGCGAGCTGGGGGTGATAATAGAACATATGAACCGCATAAGTTATTGTGACAGCCGCGCGGTCGCGACAGCGTTTGAATGATGTAAACTGGGGTTTGAGTTGTCTCACCATTTTGTTAGAGCGCAGCTCTTAAGTGCCCGTTCTTGCAGCGAGTCTCGCAGCGTCAGCGGCGTAGCCGAGCGAACGAGCATAGCGAAAAATGAAAGCGAAGGCGGAGTGCAGCGGGGGATGAAAGACGCGAGGAGGAAGGCGGAGAAGGGCACGGAGAAAGCGTGAGAAGAATAGCGTAGTGCGGCGACAATGGCCACAAGAGGCGCCCGAGTAGCGCGCCTCGTCTGGTAGGTCTCTTGGCTGCGGCTGCTGTGAATCTCGCCCACGCGTCACGCGTGCGCTGGCTCTCGCGATCTCCAGACTAGCGAGGTAGTTGTGCCCCACTCTGCTCATTTTGCAACGTGCCGCGCGAGGCAGATTGTCCGCGCTTGCCAATATAGCGCGAAATGAAAACACTGTATAGAGCTGCGCTGAAATTTCGCATTAGGGAGTATTGTAGTCGTCGGCGAATTGTCGGAGACTGCACTACCTTCGGGATCGGCACTGCCCTATCTCCAGGTTTGACAGACATACCCCATACAGGCATAACCGTAACATAGATACCCCATACGGAAACGTGGTGGTAACTTCATCAAGGAAGTCATTGCATACAAGAAACCTTAAAAGAGATTTATGTGTTGTAGAGAATGCCTGTGGCGTAACCACACAAAAAATGTCTTGGATTGACTGTCACGGAAGACATCTAAAAACGTTTTCTAGGCATCAAAGTCTGTTTCTTCACAAGGCAGCAGCAGCTTAGAAAATTGGTCAGAGCATATGTACCTGTATACTGAAATCACTAGAAGGAAATTTGAGTCTTCCCTAACCCCTAAACAGTTGGTGGTCAGGCATTGTTCTATGAATGCCTTGTCAAGCGCATGGTATCGTCCCATGAAACAAAAACGCCTCTTGAATTGACAATTCGTCTTCTCACTGCAGGGCTGAGTTACGGGTTGAAAGTTTCTGCGACTACGAGCCAGTGTTGCAAAAGCCGGAGAATCTATCATTATACAGAACTAGGTAACCTTGCCACCGGCGGGACTCCATGAAAGACAAACGCTGCAATATTTTGTGGAAGCTGCTTGCACTGGCTGAGGGCGCCTCTATCACAGCCAGAACCGCCACCACCGGCTTAGCTCGAGGAAACTGCCGTGGCTAATTTCGCCGCCTCTAAAGAAACGTCATCATCATCATCATCATCATCATCATCATCATCATCATCATCATCATCATCATCATCATCCTATATTTAAGTCCAATGCAGGACGAAGGCCTCTCCTTGCGATCTCCAATTACCCCTGTCTTGCGCTAGCGTATTCCAACTTGCGCCTGCAAATTTCCGAACTTCATCGTCCCACCTGGTTTTCTGCCACGCCACCTGGTGGTGGCGAGGAGCAGAGGTAGAACACCCGACTTCAAATCTGAAGGTCGTAAGTTCGAATCCTACTCCAGTCCACTACATTTTGAGGCAGGGAGTGGTGCCTGACACCGGCAAAAAAAAAAAAGAAAACATATTGCCGAGAGCTAGTGGGGCTATACTAGTTCAGGTGCAACCAAACTAGGCAGTCCCACTAAGCTTCATCAAAGTCACTCCCTCACCAGAACAGGAATTGGCCTCCCTGGTGCAGTATTCGGCCACTACCTCCCTCATGACTCCGACAATTAAAGAAACGTATGTGGCCGCAAACGCAGCAAAGGGACAACGATTTTGCAGGACCGACAAGCTGGACGAGTTAAATCGATGGCATCGTGAAGCAGCCAAAATTTTTGAACGATGAAAAAGATTATATTTTTTGTTTGTTTGTAAGGTGGGGGCTGTGGATGTTAAGGTTAATGTTTTAGAACAAGAAAAGGAAAGGCTAAGGCGCGTCCATTGAGAACAACAGTTTTGTGTTGATCGCTTGTTTTGGTTAACGACCACACGCACGAGCACGGAATGACAGGATGTGACGCGGGCAGAGTAGCAGGTGAAGCGAAATTGTTAACTGTAGCGGTAAGCTATCTCGCTTCAAGAGAAGCTTATTCCAGCTTAACCATTCTGGAGGTCTTAGCCCAGGTATCGTATCTGCTGTTCAATAACATTGTCATTTGTGAAAGGTGCAATTTATTAAACGCTAATGTCGAGAATTGCCAAGTACGTCTTCGCGCTGTTATTTATTATTTCTTTAGAAAAAGTACGTACCAACTAGCCCAAGTCAACCATATTCTGGACGGACAACGCCAACGCATTTCTCCCCGAGACTCCAGAAATGTCCACTTCCTATATGCCATGTTAGTGTTAGTTTTGGGTTGTTCTCTCGATTCCTTGTGTTTATGCGTTACGGCAGTCGACATCTTTACTTCAACCGGCTAAACGGGCAAAGTGATCAAGGGAGCAACGGACACAGGGAGCAAACAAATTGGATAAGCATTGTTGTCACCGTGGGTGTGTCACTGCTAGATCAATATTAACCTGTAACTGGCGTAGCATTCATCAAAGGTAGAAACTCGCTATTTATTATCGGTGTCCCGGCACAAGTTAACTCGTCTCGATGTCACGCTACCACTAGGCTAAGCCCGTTTCAAAATTTATTTACGAATGGAAGATTATTGGCTAGTCCCCCCTTTTGGGCACGATCCAAATACTTCCGTCGATGGCCGCCTCGCAGTGGACGATGATCGCACCCATGCTCATGCAACGGAGTGATGCGTGCGCCACCACGCACGACGGCTACGTGTACGTGACCGGCGGATTCAGCGGCAACGAATGTCTCAGCTCGGCCGAGCGGTACGACCCGACGACCGACCAGTGGACGGCCATCGCGAGCATGCGCTACAGACGCAGCGGGGTCGGTTGCGTCGGCTTTCGCGACAGCGTCTACGCGATCGGCGGCTTCAACGGCACCACCAGGCTGTTCTCGGCCGAGAAGTACAACCCGGATACCAACACGTGGACCAGCCTGCCCAACATGTACACGCCGAGAAGCAACTTCGCCGTAGCCGTAGGTGCCTTATTGCTGTACCCTTACGTTCAAGAGTAATAGAGAGACGTAGAATAATGCAGATTGGTATTATTCTTGCGGTTGCAAGAGCGGAAGGTGGGAGGGAGTCATCAAACGGACTCTGTCGACATCGAAGCGGTGAAGACGAGGCTTTTGTGCGAAAACGTTGTCTTTCACGAATGCGTATTCACACAGGAAACTAACTAGAATGTGAGTCGAGTGGACCGAATCGACCCGGGCATTTTGAATTTTGTCTCTATTTATGGGTCGCAAAAGTACGGGAGAGGAGTGGAGATACATGAGCATGAAAAGTAGTTTGGGTGTCAAGAACGTTTCTGCGTAACTCTGCAGGGTCAGAGCCAAACGACGGATTTTTGCAGTTGTTCGCGGAAGATGCAAAACTCTGGTTCTTACGTTTTCTTTCGGGGGGGGGGGGGGGGGAGGGAGGATAAATGTTAATAGTGTCATGGGCACACATCTTCTATGCGATAGTGTGATAGTGCCCGCTTTTTAAAAAGGTGTGGATCAAGAATGTTTCAGTATACCTCAGCAGTGACAGCGTATTGATACCAAATACGAGGAGGATGAATAAACTTTATTTATAGGAATGAGCATAAGGTAAAATCGTACGAGGTGGGCGACGTTCCTAGTTGAGGATGCCGTACGGAATAGGAAACTCAAAAATAAAACTGTGCCACAGCTTCACTAGTTTCTGCCGCGCTTTTCTTTTTTTTAGGAGGGGGGGGGGGGACTTTTTTCACACTTAAAGGCTAACTTTAGTCAAATTTTTAGCGACCAAAAAAGCCTGGCTTAAGGTAGTGTCGATTAACATTAGCCGCTATTCACAATTTTACGTTTAAAATACGAGAGATGTGTCGCGAAAGGCTCGCAAAAGTGAGAGGTTTTTGATGCCGAAACCCAGAACGACACCGCCATTACCACTCACCAGAAGTGACACGTGACTTAGAACGCTTGGCTCCTAGGCATGACATCCGAGATTTGCCGTTGTTCGCTGATTCCGGCGGCACGCTGAAAAATCTCGCAGGCGTGTTGGAGTTACGCCTTACCCGCCAACCACCCGTTACACGCGTCGTCGCCTTCATCCGATTTAACGACTGCTAAGTAAGATAATTAGACACATACGAGCCCTTCAGCTCTGCCTAAATTGCTTTCGTCGTACATACCACCCATTTTTAACCAACTTGGCCAAAGTAAAATTTGGCTTTACAGATGCGGAATCTGTGTTGCCGTCTAAGCGCCGAGCCTCGTTTCTCTGTCTAATGTGAGTGCAGCCATAAACGCAACAGTAGAGGTTAACCGCAGTATAAAATTTGTGAAATTGGTTGCAATGTTACGTGGTCCCCTAGTAACCACTAATTACGAGAGTAGCTTTTCTTCCTCAGTGATCAGTGTATCACTTTGTTCTTCTGGATAAATTACGGCAGGTACTTGTCTCGTCATGAATGACGTCGTATGTGTCTCCTACGTTGCAGATAATCGACAACCTGGTGTTCGCCATCGGCGGCTTCAACGGCGAGAGCACAACTAACCTGGTCGAGTGCTACGACCCGAGCACCGACCAGTGGTGCGAGGCCACGGACATGAACGAAACGCGGTCGGCTCTCGCCGCTTGCGTCATTTCCGGTCTGCCCAACATCCGAGACTACGTCCACCAGCGCCGCGACAACTTGATGGAGGAGAAGCGGCTGAAGATGCTCGACATTCTCAAGCATCACTCGCGCCAGCTGAACGGCGACGACGATTTGCTAATGTGACGATGGCACAAAGCGGAAGCGCTGAATCGAAATTGCTTTCGCGCCGTTGATAATAATTGATGAAATCTAATGAACCAGCATGTAGTCGCGCGAGTGAATACGTGACAGGAAGAGGGCGAGTTTCGGAAACGTTACTCTAGAAGAAGGACGTGAATCTGCAAGCTTGCCTCGGGCTGATGTTGCTAGTCGGCTTTTTTTCTTGCGAAATTTTTACAGGTCGACGGAAGTCTTGATGGTGCTGTGTATGCACGGTATGTCAAAGTTTTGTTTCGACAGCATTGACAGCTATGCTGACGGCAGTGCGTCTTTGGTGGGGACAGTGAACGTTCGCTTTTTAAATTGTTCACTTTTGATGGCGTTTAAGTTTATTACTATGAGATTCTTCTACAGCTGCTATTGTACATGTGCTTATTAAATTAAAAATTTCTCACCTTAACTCTGCTTGTGAGAGTGCTGTATAGTTCAGCCGGAGAGGGCCACTTTATTACGTAGAACGTGTATAATAACTTCGGGTTGACAACCTGGTGCCGGAATAAATTGCCATTGTGTTTGTTACATCGGCTTTGCGGGAATGAGTGCGTACGAGACCCCTTTAAGTGTAGGGCACGTGTTCAAAAAACCGATTGTACTGGAGGTATTATATGGTTGTGCCCAGCTCTTAAAGGTAATCGCTCCGGCCATTTTTACCTACGCTTGCATTTGCAGTTGTAATAGCACCTAGCGCACCCGCAGATCCGCTCACTGATGTGCAGCGCACAAGCGGCCCCTTTGGCGACATCTGACGGTGGGTGCTCGGATATGCATGTGTAGGGTAGCAGCGGTTTATATGAACGAGTGGTGATGCTCGATGCGTGTATTTTGTTTTGCCGGATTGGCTATAGGTTTAAGGGTGCTCTCTCGCTTCACCAGTGTGCGATGGCAGACTGCGCGTACGCGCATGTCCCTTTGAGGGGGAGGAGGTGAAGATGAGACCAGAAATATAAAAGAAACGGTGTGGCCTCGTTCATCTCGTTGGTCTCGTCGTTGTTTGGTAAGGGATAGCGTATATAAAGGAGCGAACTATAGACAAACTGGGGATAGAGACTTTCCAGCAATTTGTCGCGCTTCTAGCATTTTTTTGAGATTTTACGGGCGAAAACCACGATCTGGTAGTACGGCGCACCGTCGTGGGGGACTCGTAGGTTATTTTGACCACGTGGAGCTCTAACATGCATCAAATGTACCGCACAGGAGCCTTCTTGCATTTCAACACACGAAACTGCTGCCACCGCGGCCAGAATTAAACCAGTGACTACGTGTTCATCGTGCACAAAGTGCATCACCATAGCCACTTATTACCTATGCTTATTAGCTATGGTTAAAAAAATTAAATGATGGGGTTTTACGTGCCGAAACCACAATCTGATTATGAGGCACACCGTAGTGGTGGACCCGGAAATTTGTACCACCTGAGGTTGTTAAACGTGCACCTAAATCTAAGTAGTACACGGGTGTTTTCGCATTTCGCCCCCATCGAAAGCGTCCGCCGTCGCCGGGATTCGATCCCGCGACCTCGTGCGCAGCAGCCCAACACCATAGCCACTGAGCAACCACGGCGGGTTATTAGCTATGGTTATTATGGTTATTATTATGCTTATTAGCTATGGTGATGCACTTTATGCTTCACCATAGCTCATAAACGACCGCAAATGAGTTTCCCCCGTTTTTGCTTCTATCACTTTTTGGAGAACTACATATCGCAGTGGATGAACGCGCGCAATTTTCGGCTCTCGCGTTACTAACCACCGTTCTGGAGCAGACAAAAAGAGCGGACAGTGCTGAATGCTTAATGCTTGCGATACTGCTTTTATTAGATATTTTAGACAACAAAATATACTTGTCTACTTCGTTTGTACGTCCCATGAATTCAATCTACTCCAAATAACAGCGCATCTTCTTTCTTCTTCTTTTTGGGGTGTTACGTGGAAAAAAAATATCTCTGATTATGAGGCACGCCGTAGTGGAGGGCTCCGGAATAATTTTGACCATATGGGGTTCTTTAACGTGCACTACCAACGCAAGCACACGGCATTTCGCCTCCATCGAAATGCGGCCGCCGCGGCCGGTATGCGATCCCGCGACCACGTGCTCAGCAGCACAACGCCTTAGCCACTGAGCCATCGCGGCGTGTAAATAACAGCGTACACTTTCTGTAATCGGGCAGATTACACTTTCTGTAATCGGGCAGATACATTTACCGAGTGTTCGCTTTGCCACATGCAAACTGCATTTGCGGCAGTGCACCCTCTACAGGCATAAAAGCAGCGCTGCTTCAAAGAAGGAAAGGCTTTAGTAATGTGCACGGCAGTGCTTGGTTCAGGCATATTGACGCAAATACATGCTCAGGTTTTTGCGCCAACCAGCTTTTCGGCGTAAGTAGCATCCTTTCACCTGAAAAACTATAAGTGACCAACCTACAACGTCTCCTAAGTGCCCGGCACCTGTGTCCACGGCGAACATCCGTCATGCCTTGTGTTTGTGCCCTGTCAGTAAGGACATCAGGCACAAGATGCTTAAGGAAGCCAACCTAAAGCCGAATGACACAGGTGACATTATCCGTTGGGTAACGGACAAAAAAAGGGCGCGTATTCATTACTGCAGCACCTGTATCAAGGGGGCTGTACGCATATATTTGACGTCTCTTGCCATATCTTTACATATGCATCATGGCAAGCCCACCGAATTAAAAAAAAAAGAAAAAAAGAAAAAAGAAGTAGCATTCGAAAAGTCAACTTCAACAAGGGCTGGTGAGTGATCTGTGAAAATTTTGGCGTAGATATCACGCAATAAGTATAAAGCCAAGTATTACGTTGTTTCCGCTAGCATCACAGAAGGTATACGTAGGACAGAAGGACGCATGCTCGGCAATGCTATGCCTGATGCTTACAAAGGAACAAAGATCGTTCTCTGATGTATGGTCCTAATGTAATTTTAGCGCAGTTCTTATTATGAGTTGCCAACATGCTTATTTGAATGCTGCTACGTGCGCCTGAATCCGGTACTTAATATTCCTGGATGCCCAAATTCAGTCAAGTCAATTAGTCAATCAATCAATCAATCAATCAATCAATCTTGTCTATTTTGGCCAGTGGTGGTTATCTCAGCTCAAACCATGATCCGCGCCACGCGCGAGCGCCCGGCCGCAGTATCTTAAAGGACATTTGCGGCGGGGGCAAAGTCCAGCTTGCGCTGTGTTTCCGCCGCTTAGTTCGCGCTGATGCGAGCGACAGCCGAAGGTCAATTCGCTTGCAGCCGCGCTTACTCACTGCAGCGTTTGACAGCGAGGTTCTGCGATAATTGATTGAAATGCGTTCATGTTTGCTTGTGCGTGCGTGGCACCATGCTTGTCTGCTTAGTTAATATGCCTATGTTTGCATGTTTATATGGCCGATAAACCTACATTCCTTATTTCATGTGACTGTCCACTCTATCGCAATCGATGCTTCGCCTTTCGGTTGAAACTGCGACATTTTTTTCAAAAATAAACAAGCCATCCTAAAACACGCTCGAAATACAGAAGAAATATTGAAGAAATATTTGAAGAAACTATGTACAAAAATGTCAACAATTGACCAATGATTACGATACTCCCTAATGCGAAATTTGACTGCATCTTTATAAGTGTTCTCATTTCGCGATGTATTGGTTTGTGCGGACAATCTGTCTCGTGCGGCATGTTCAAAACGGAGCGCAGTGTGGCGAGTCTGCCTCGCTAATCGGGAGATTGCGAAGGGCAGCACGTGGGTGACGCGTGGGTGCGATTCACAGCAGACGCCGCAGACAGGCCTCCGCTCATGCAGCGCTTTGTTTCCATACAGACGACGCGCTACTCAGGCGCCATATATTATTCATCGTCACGCACAGTCCGTATTGCGCGATGCTACGCTTTCCTTTTCACCCTTTCGTTCCACCAACCGCGAGAGCGGCCCTCCGTCGTGGGGAAGTCGTGCCACCAGTGCCAGCCGCGACAACACCATCGGGAGGGTCACATCGAGCGTTCGCTTTCATTCTTCGCGGCGCTCGTTCGCTTGGTTACGCCGACGCTCGAAGTCGGAACGGGCTCCTAAGAGCTGCGTTCTAAAAAAATCATTACAGGCACAATTATTGACGAAGGTGTCTGACAGTAATTATGGTGCACCCTGTATAACATGTGTATGCTGACCAAGTATGTTCAGCTCTTCTGCGTAATAAAAAAAAAATCTTCCGACTTAAACATTGACATTTATTATAAGCTCAGATGTATCTTTAATGCACACTGATCTGTTAATGGAATGGTGAATTAAATTTACCGGATTTTTTATTCATTATATTTCCGTTGATTTAGTTACTCAATTTGTGCCGCTGTGGCTATGCTCGGTCTTGGCCAAAGCTGGAGAATATGACACAATAGGTAGAGAAATGCAGCTTGATACGCGTCGTACTGTTTTGTCGTACATTTCATACAATTGTTGCCCCGAGAAGCACCATACATGACATCAGGCGTTGTGACATCGCTGCGTAAACGTAGGGAATGAACATAAAAATGGCATGACAATAAAGTTGCGACCTTTCAGGGGGATAATCGCAGCATTTCGTGAAAAAACACGCTGCATAGCATGAAAATAAACAAAATTGTACGCATTACCAATAGTTGTAAAGCATTTATTTATTCGCTTTGCTAGGCTTTAACTTCATATAGACTTCCACATGTGCATTGGATCTGCATTTGTTTATTGCAAGTTCGCCTGCAGATTTCGACTTTTACTTGATTCATCAGCAAACAATCCTGCATGATTACTCTCTTTTTAGTTAACTTTTTCTTGCATTTTATTAACTTATTCATTTTTAATATATTTTCTTTTATTTTAAATGTACATCATCATCATCATATCATCATCATCATCATCATCCACTTTTTATGTTCATTGCAGGACGAAGGCCTCTCCCTGCGATCTCCAATTACCCCTGTCTTGCGCTAGCTGATTCCAACTTTCGCCTGCAAAGTTCCTAAATTCATCCCCCCACCTAGTTTTCCGCCGTCCTCGACTGCGCTTCTCTGCTATTGGTGCCCATTCTGTATATTTAATGGTCCATTGGTTATCCACCCTACGCATTACTTGGCCTGCCCAGCTCCATTTTTTCTTTTAATGTCAACTAGAATATCAGCTATCCCCGTTTGCTCTCTGATCAACACCGGTCTCTTCCTGTCTCTTAACGTTAGGCCTAACTTTTTTCGTTTCATCGCTCTTTGTGTGGTCCTTAACTTATTCTCGAGCTTCTTTGTTAATCTCCATGTTTTTGCCTCCCATGTTAGCACCAGTAGAATGCAATGATTGTACACTTTTCTTTTCGACGAGAGTGGTAAGCTCCCTGTCAGGATTTGAGAATGCCTGCCGAACGCACTCCAACCCAATTTTATTCTTCTGTAAATTTCCTTCTCATGATCAGGGTTCCATGTGAGTAACTGACCTAGATAAACGTACTCCTTTATAGACTCTAGAGGCTGACTGATCATCCTGAATTCTTGTTCTCTTGTCAGGCAATTGAGCATTATCTTTTTCTTCTGCATATTAATCTTCAACCCCAATCTTAGACTTTCTCGGTGAAGGTCCTCGATCATTTGTTGTAATTCGTCCCCATTGTTGCCGAACAGAACAATGTCATCTGCAAACCTAAGGTTGCTGAGATATTCGCCGCTGATCCTCGCCCCTAAGCCTTCCCAGTCTAAGAGCTTGAATACCTCTTCTAAGCATGCAGTGGAGAGATTGTGTCTCCTTGTCTGACCCATTTCTTGATAGGTAATTTTCGAATTTTCTTGTGGAAGCACCAATGTACTCGTAGCTGTAGAATCTTTGTAGATATTTCCCAAGATATTTCCCAATGGACTCAAGTATGCCTCCTGTACTCCTTGATTACGCGATGTACTACATGCTTCTTGGTAAATACTCCTTTGTAGGTATGTCCCATCAACGTCTGAGCATCATCATCATCAAGAAGAAGAAGAACAACAACAACACCAACATACGTAGACGATGACAAACTAGTACCAGTCGAGGTGATTGAGCAATAGACATTGTTTTGAGAATTGTGACTTTTTCTTTGGTGCCTCGTTGGGCCCGATCAACTCGTGTGATCGCCCGTTTCGAAGCGCCGTGGATGCGTCATTATCGTCGTCATCATCACGGTTACCGAACAGAAGCACGAGGAGGAAGCGCCTGCGAGCTCTCCGCGTGGCAGGTGGGCAACGTCGACGCACGGCTGCGACGACGCCAGGCCGGGTAGGTCGGCAGCGGCAGCGTGCCCCGTCACCATGGCGGGCAGCTGCGGGGATGGGCCCGACGAGATGCTGAGCCAGGAGACCCTGGAGGCACTATGGGACATGCGCGGTGCGGGTCTGCTCTGCGATGGCCTCCTCAAGACCTCGGACGGCGGGGAGTTCCCCGTGCACAGAGTCGTCATGGCCAGCTGCAGCGAATACTTCAGGTGCGGTGCAATAACGGTGGCCGAGCGCGCTATTATATAATCCTTTTGATGCACTCTATACGCACGACGCGACTGACGCGCCACGACACGCCACGCGGCAACTTCAGAAAACGGAAAGCCCTCGCCTACCTCGCTGTGCACCGAAGAATACTGCGCTCTAACGCGCAGCATTCTTCGGTGCACATCAGGCACTTTGTGGTTTGTAGGTTCTAATTTCGCATCATTCCAGGCCTATTCAATGGAAAAAAAGTTGTCGCAGTTTCACCTGAAAGGCGAAGCATCAATTGCGATAGCAAATTTGTAGAGAGCTATACGGAGTAATGATATTAGCTTTATCAGCTGTATAAATTTGGACATGCAGCAGCACCGGCAACGCGCAGAACTGTTGGCGACGCCGTCGGCGTTTTTCCCGCGTTCGCTCAAAATGCCTGCGGCGTTGGTGACTGTTGCCGGAGCCTCTGATATAAATAGGCATTTGGTGCCGCAGCTAAACGTCGTCTCCATTCCCTCCCCCTCCCCCCCTCCCCCACGGCCTCTCGCGCGTCGAAAGAAGGCGCGTTTGCTCTACATATATGATGATTGTAAAGGAGGAAAGAGACGCCTACTTCTGCAGCCCTTAAGGAAGCACGGCGCAGAACGCGCGTTTGTTCTCCGCCGTGCGTTCACTCGCCGTGAAAGAGCGCGTCCCTCGCGCCCTTTCACTCGCACATACAGCGTTCGGCGGCGCGCGGCGACGATTTCATCTCGATTGACGTCATACGGAACCTCACGGCGACGGCAACGGCGACGCGACGCCGACGGCAGAAATCTGCTTTTGAGTGTCCATATAATTGCTATCGCAATAAATGTATTCAAGTGTCTGATGGTGGCAACGAACGTCGGTCTCCCAGCACGACAGCCCCGATGCTCTAGACACAAGGCCATAATCTCTCGTGCCAGCGCTAACTGGTTACCCGAGGCGATTAGAACGTGCGTCGCTTCACAATACGTGGGAACACGCGTGCCTGTGTCACTTTCGATTCGAACACAAAGTGACGCTGTTTCCCGCGTGTCCCGTCACGTCGCGCACAGCCCTCATCAAGTCGCTTACAAAATCTAGAGCGCGACAGTTTCCCTTATTATTTGCTCGGGGCAGCTAGCTAGCGTTTTGACATGCTGTGTTAGAGTGCACTGCCTCCGGGGTCGGCCCGCACTCTCCAGTCCCTCACGGGTAACGCTTGGATGCGTTGCGGCATTTTACGGCCTTGGCGACTAGCCCAAGTAATAATAGAGCAGGTAACGTTTCTTCACCTGAGCAGTAAAATATGGTTCATCGTGCAGTCACCGTCACGCAATCGTCGTTGACGTTCTGCTCGCCTTGGTGCTATCGTCGTCGCACGCCCACGCACGCACGCACACACACAGTCGCGTTACAGACATAATCGCTCACCTTAAACAAACACGTTAGTTTACAAACTCTGCGTCATGCTTTGAAGAACCACAGATGACGCTCGAAAACCAGTGTTGCTGCGGAATGCTTAGCTTATAACGTCGATTCCCACTATGCGTGGGATCTGAACACTTCTGTTTTGTAGCCTAATGGCATATATTTGTTGGTGGTGTTGCTTGCTCCGCCATTTTGCTCCGCCATCCCCACATTGTCCGTGCTGCTGCTGGTTATTAGTGGGCTGCACCACGTCCGGATCTCTTACGTTTAAGGCGGAATTGGCGGTGCACTAGGCCACGTCTGTGACGTTAATGCTAGGAAGGAGACTGGCTGTTTCTTTAGCGTGAACGGGTGTAATATCTTCTTGACACGGTCTTCAAAATGCGATCTACGATCCGGGCTTACTTACTCCAAAGGTGCCCTGACCAGATCAGGAAATCTCTGATATGAAATCATAGAGCTTATGCAAACAAATAACGTAAAGTGGATGCATGGGCGCACCGTTATA
Organism: Dermacentor silvarum; assembly: GCF_013339745.2. Taxonomy (NCBI): domain Eukaryota; kingdom Metazoa; phylum Arthropoda; class Arachnida; order Ixodida; family Ixodidae; genus Dermacentor; species Dermacentor silvarum. The sequence goes on from NC_051155.1 coordinate 108,598,896, forward strand.
TAGAATGACTACTGAAGGACCACAGCTGTTTGGTGACTACTGTTTATTTGTGTGCCTTACGCGCTACTACATCTACCCACGTGTACTACATTTCCCCTATTGCGGAATATGCACAGTACACGGTCCAGCGCATCACACATTTTATGAAACGCCTATTACGCATGTCCTGAGGATTATCATGTCATTGCTATAGAGCTTTTAAGTACTGCGTTTCGTGTTCAGTTAGGTAGACTCAAATACATAGATTTTGATTCGTGTATATACAACAACGGCAGAATGGAACGCACTGACGATATTGCTTGAATTTCACCGCATAAAGTGTGAAGCGTTTCAGAAGGATACTAAAAAAAAGAAGAAAAAAAGCACAGTAGCTCTTCTGCAAGGCATTCATTATTGAAATCATCTGCAGTGACAACGGCGAATAGGCGCAAGCGCAAAAATGAACTGCCATCAGAGCAGTTGTAGTGAATATGGCGTGCACGTGGCCGCTTCTTGTTCGCAGATAAAATCCTAGAATTTTGCTATCGCTATAGCTAAAAACCACGCAAACTTTATCAGCTATCGGTTAGTTTATTTTAGAGCTTACATCATTCAAAAACCTCTTATACGAACAGACAGCCCTTATTAATTTTACATCTTTAGAATCTATTGAAAACTGTGTCACAAAATTTAAAGAATTCTGTGCAGCACTGCTGTAGTTGGAAAATTAAAGTTGAGCGCTGAATGTCTGCATTGCCTAGTAGCTTGTCTATACTTTTTGAGGACTGAACCTTCTGTACATAGTAATATAAAGAAACAATGATTTCCGCTGCGACCTTCTATAACACTTGTAGCGTCTGCGTCAGTCAAAGTTCTAGCCTGTTCAAGTGAATGTCTTTCTCCTTGGATACAGGGACTTGTGATAGCTCTGAAGATAGATCACGCAATCTTCTACTAGTTCTGAGCAACTGAGATGGTTTAGATGTCTCGTCAGGGGGGTTTGCGCTGTTTTGATCGCTGTTCGAAGCTAGGCGACCTCTTTGGAAGCGAAACTTTTGATATTATCTACGTTTCTGTCTTTAACATGCAAAGTTGTACGCTTAAAAACATAAGCTCACTTCGGTGGCACCAAAAGTAGTGCTAATTTATATCGCTTATGGTGTACATGCCGCAGACTTATGACATCTGGCCGCAAGTTTCCTCGCTTGCAATCTCAAAAGCCACGGCCATTACATGACATGTGTTACATAACGTGACAGTCATTTTCTGAAACCTTTCGTACAAAAGTTTTGACTGAGTAAATTTTATGTATATTCCCCGTAAGAATATAAATACATGTAATACCTTCTAGTCGGAACATATTGCAGGTAGAAGCGTGGGGAACAACAAAACTGGGTTTGCATTTGTCACTGGCATCAATACCTTGGTTGCTCGAATAACGAAGATGGAAAATCACAGTCTTCCTATTCGAAATTTCCCATACCGCAATAATAATGATCAAACTATACTGCGTATTACGTAATAATCTGACATTATGTGACATTGTCAATATCCTCGATGTTCATTTTGTTACTTGATTGCCCAGATCACAACAGCACACCAAGGCTGATTTCATATTCTCAAAGTTGACGGTCGCGAGAGGTAGTGAGAGATTTTCAACCATGAATACTATCGGCCATTTTCGGTCCTATACCATGTTCTGCAGTTCTCTAAGCGCTACTCCAACTGAACTGAGTGACTAAGATCTGTTGCTACATGCCCGAACAAACCTCGGCGATTTATGAAGATTTTTCCGGAGCCTGCAAGTGATGGACCTAGGGTCTACATATGCCACGTTTGTCGGCTTCACAGTTTGCATGCCACAAGGGACGCGGCTGCAGATATAATCGGCCTAGCGGTTGGTATCCGACACCTGCGGACCAACGCTGCAGCATGGTTTAACTCGTGCCTCTTACGGAGATCGAATGCCTTTCAGGGCGCTTTTCGGGAGCCCCCTGAACAAGGTCCCGCGCACGGAGGTCTTGGTGCCCGGAGTGTCCAAGGCGACTATGGCCATCATCGTGGAGTTCGCTTACAAGCGCGTCACGTGGGTGGGCTGCGACAACGTCGAGAACCTGCTGGAGGCGGCCGACTACCTCTGCGTCATGGGCATGGTCAAGGACTGCTGCGACTTCTTGCTTTCCATCATGGCGCCCGAGAACTGCATCTCCATCCACAACGTGGCCAAGCTGTACAACTGTTTCGACCTCACCTCCAAGGCATATAAGTGAGTCAATTAAGACAATCCATAATTACTCGAAAACGTTTTCTAAGTCAGGCACATTATGGGATGATGTGCGCTGCTATACCGTTGCTGTAGAGCCAGCATAGTACTAGCTTACGTTAGAAAGCTTGATTGTATTGTGAAAACTATACAGGATTATTGTGTAGCAATCTAACGTAATGCGTACTCCATAAGCAGCTCCTTGTATTAGTGACTAATGTTGAATCAGCGATGATACACTTGTAGACTACTTACGCATTTCTAAAAAAAGTTCGCGACCATGCACATTAGGCGGAAATGAGGCCCAAGTAATATAGCTCAGCGCAACTTGCTTCAGAATTAGGTATAGGTTCAATTTACCCTGCTGCTACGTGCGTTTTTTCTTGGTCTAAACGCAACTCTGGTAATTTGTAAGGCACATTCAAGGAGAGCACACGAGAAGGTGGTGTACTGATGAACTCACTCTGCTGCCCGATAGTCCCGGTTACAAGTTCGAGGGTGACTATTACAGTGCCCCCCTCCCGTATCACTTGCGCGACCAAAGCACAGACATTGCATGGTATGACGCCTGACGTCAGCTCGAATAGCGCCAAGAGGTCTTCCAGATAGCTTCGCGTTAAAGAAGAGAAACAACGGCAGATCCAGCGCACTTGTTGGACTCAAGGTTAAGCAAAGCTTTCTTGAAAAGGTTCAATTTAATTCTGTACAAAGATGCACATGATGTGTGCAACGTTATTTTATTTACAAATACGCACAAGGAACTGTTGACGTTCTTCTTGCAACGGGGAAGCTTCAAGAAACTCCTGCAGTTACTATGAACACGTGCAGTCCGGTATAGCTCATAACTGCCGCTTCTCTTCGTGCTTCTGAAACTCCACCAGATTATGCCTAGCGTTGTCTAAGCGTGCACTTCCGCTACCACAACCTTCTAATCACTACTTCGCATCTGCTATGCCGGCGCCTTTTCCTTCCTACGGTGGCTGGGCGTCGCTCTACTCAGCCCTCCACCCCCCCCGCTTTATCGAGAAGACCCACAACCCCCCAAACACCCGTATTGAATAATCTGATAATACCAAATTCTGCATAAAAAGTCGAATGTTTCCATATATCATGTGATATTATTAGATGCGCAACTTTAGTTATGGGTGCGTATGTGCGTTTTCTTTTTCTTTGTTTTTTTTTTCTGATATGTAGTCATGTCACTCTGGTTGCTACAGGCCCACATATGACGTCACACGTTCCAATGCGTTAGTTTTGATGGTTGAGAACTGAAGTAATCCTTTCATGCGTTTACAACCGACAGTTTTTATGACAGTACAATTTAAGTTCGGCTCACTATACTTGTCTTTACGCGTTCACTTGATAGCGCGCTGTGACGCAGCGAAGGAGTCTATAGTAACGAGCAACGCTGTAGAGGCTGAGCGATAACCTGAGCGCCCCGATCCTTGTCGCGGTGGCACAGCTGATGATTGTCGGGAACCGACGAATAAACAAGCGTGCACCGGGAGCTGGTTGCGGAGCTCGTGACTAAAACGATCTACGTGAAAACACGTGCTTTGAGCGAAATGCTCACTCTTCGCAAGGTCAGCCGCATGAGCCTCGTTCACTTGTGTCGTTTCTTTTCGCAGCTACCTGATGCAGCACTTCATCGAGGTGTCGAAGCGCAGCGAGGAGCTGCTCAGCCTGGACATCGACGAAGTGGAGGCCATCCTTTCCGACGAAAACCTGAACGTCATCAAGGAGGAGACCGTGTGGAAGGCGGTGGTGCGCTGGATCGAGCACGATGCCACGAACCGGCCGCAGCACATTGCCCGGCTGCTGCGCTGCGTGCGCACGGGCCTCGTGGACACGAACTTCTTCGTGGAGAAGATCAAGTCGCACAAGTTCGTCTCGGACAACGAGTCCTGCAGGTGCGCACCTCGATCGACGCAGGCGAAGAATCGAACGGCGTGTCCTACTACTTACGGCGCTGCCTTACTTGCGATACGTGGCTGGGCTGGTGTATTCACGAAATTATTGATACGCTAATGAAGCGTTTCACGAAAAGGAGCGGCCAGCAAATCGGTAACAGCGAACGTACTAGTATTAATCAGTGTGATATGGGCTAATGACGAGCAAATATTTTGTTCAATTTGATCACAGATTTTCTGTATCTCGCCCGTGAAGCTATTTGATGCGGTGATAGAACGACAGTGGAAACACTGGAGCTAAAATTATAATATAAAATGCCCACGTTTAAAACGAATTAAATAGTCCCGTGGATTTGGCTACGATCTTTGATCTTTAGGAAAATTTGCTGCTGAGCTATTTGGTTCGTATTTCTAAATTTCACTACGTCGCTAGGAAATAGGGAGAAGAAAGTGAGACAGTTTCACTGTCCTTTTCCGATTCCTGGCGCAATTTTTTAAAAAATAAGATACATTTATTCCTAAGTCGACAGAACGATTTTTGTTTGTGCCTGGGTGCTGGTTGTTTCAGGCAAGCCTGTTTCTGCTTTTCAAATATAAAATATTCTAGGCGAAATGACTTTCTTTACTAATTAGTTCATAATCATTAACTGCAGCACACTCTATGAAGCTGTACGACTAAAGCGGGCCAGTGACTTCCACCTAAAAGACATTTTTATTAATTATAAATACTAGTGCTTATTTTAGGGTGTCTGTCCCCAAATGTTTCTGCATTCAACGCATCCGTCCTCCCCCCCTTCTGCCTTTTGCATCCTTGTTACCGAGCAGAAAAGAGGCAGCAAGAAAGAAAGAAAGAAAGAAAGAAAGAAAGAAAGAAAGAAAGAAAGAAAGAAAGAAAGAAAGAAAGAAAGAAAGAAAGAAATAAGTGTTCTACAATTGTAACATCTCAATGTTTTCGCGGACAGATTTGCCGAGGCTGTGGTTAGTCCAGGGTTCGTAGTAAGTGATCATACCTTGAGCAGAAACAGGCTCACATTTCCCATTGGGAACGTGTGCGCTGGATTTGCAAACGACAAAGTAAAGCTTGGTACATAAGTGCATGAAATTGTTTTTCGTGAATATGGCGCCTGCCCCGCAAATCTTGGCGAGCAATGAATTTTCATTTTGTTGAGTCCTCTACATCCAATAAGTAATAATAAAAAAATAAATTAGTACAATTTGAAGATATAAAGAAATATGTTCGGTTGCCGCAACGTTAGTATTAAAAAGTTCATGCACTTAAAAAAAAACTTTATATGTCGACGTTTCGGCCCGAGCCCGGACTTAATCAAGACAATATACATACATTACATATTGCAATTTACGGATAGCAACTGGTGATTGAGCAAGCCATGTCAAATGTCTGCCTCGTCATCAGGTGTACTTTTGCTTTACGCTACCATTCTCCACAGTTCAAAAGGCCTTATACTGCTACCAGTATAAGGCCGCGCATAAATCTCAAGTCAGTGAGCTTACGTTCGGGCGACAGGCTTGGAAGCGCGCCATTTTTTTTTCTTTCTCCCTCATTCAGGCCGTTGGTAATCGACACGCTACGATTTCTGTACGACTTGGACGTGGTTGTGCACAACGACGAAGTGCCGACGCCCATGTTCGCACGTCCGCGGATTCCGCACGAGGTGATGTTCGTCATCGGTGGCTGGATGGCGGGAGGACCCACCGCCTACATCGAGAGCTACGACACCAAGGCCGACAGGTGGATTAAGGTTGGTAAAAACATCACGACTTCCCCTGCTCGACATTTAAAGGACAAGCAGACACTTCGCATCCAGGCAGGAGGTTATCGGCAACTCCATTTCTTTCGTGGCACACTCCAGGTCATCTTTACTCTGGCGAATAAAACGCTCGAGATAGATCAGCATCGCAGACGGTTGTGGCGAGGGCAACGACGAAATGACAGAGCAGTGAAGGCGCGATACAAACGCTGTGTCGCTGGCGCTTAGTTTTTATGCTTGATCATGTCTACGAGGCAGATAATTCATTCGAACTTGGCCAACATACAGTCTCAAAGCGCCACAGGAATCCAAGAAGCATTCGTTGCCATTGTTTTGACGCACAGGTCGAGGCCGTGGATCCCGAGGGACCCCGGGCGTACCACAAGTGCGCGGCCATCGGCAACGACATCTACGTCATCGGGGGCTTCAACGGCGAGGACTACTTCAGCAGCGTGCGATGCTTCAACGCGCACACGAAGAAATGGCGCTCTGTCACACCGATGCACGTTAAGAGGTGCGCTTCCACGTAGGGACATCTGAAAAAAAAGTGATTCAATGTTACCAGTCTTCAAAGTTCTCAAAATGCGACCAACTGAGGGTAGCATTAGCAGTTTATAGCGGTTTACTAAACTGGTTAGAAACTTCAACAAAGTCGTAAAATGACTGTAAAGTCAGTGAAAGCCGGAAGGAAGGAAAGAGTGGAGAAGGAAAGGCAGGGAGGTTAACCAGTTCAGCACAACCGGTTTGCTACCCTACACATGGGAGTGGGATGAGGGGGAATGAAAGATGGGGAGGAGAGAGAGAGCACATAGCACAGCACACACACCGTCAGTCACAGTCCATCACTCTTGCGTGGTACGTGACATCACTGTCACAGCCGCTTGTCCCAGCCCGTTTCTTTTAAAAACCTAAGTAGTCCCTTCGTCGCCTTCAGCTGCGATGTCTTCTGTCGACGACATGTGAGAATCGTTTCAATTGACGTTGGTCTATTGTCAAGGTGCGCTAGAACGGACGCCAGGGACTGTCTCGGAACATTATATTCAGGACAGTCGCATAGAATGTGTTCCAGCGTCTCCTCGCAAAGACAGATATTTCAAAAAGCGTTGTCGGCCATTCCAATGAGAAATGAATAAGTTTTCGTGAATGCCACCCCTAGCCATAAGCGATAAACATAGTGGCCTCTTTTCGGCGGAGTCCAGTTGGCATACTTAGATGCATCAAAGAGGGCAGGTGGTATTGACGATTGCTCCGGTTGGTCTGGCTGCTTGGTGTGCACCATAGAGAGAGCGTGATCTCCTGTGCAAGCACTCGAAGTCTGCTGGCTGCGTCGGACCGTGAGAGTGGTATGGCCTCTTCCTGTGTGTCGTCAAGAGCTGCCCGAGCGGCATTATCGGCGTCTTCGTTCCCTATGACGCCGCAGTGACTTGGAAGCCACTGAAATGTCCACGTGGTGTCCTTTCTCATGTGATGTATGGAGTAGGTATCTAATATCGAATAGATCTGTTCGTATGGCCCGCGACGCAGAGCTGATAGCACAGATTGTAGGGCTGCCTTTGAGTCACTGAAGATTGACCATTGTCGAGGTGGTTCCCGATTGACGAAACAAAGTGCAGCGCGAAGAGCAGCTAGTTCCGCAGATGTCGATGTCGTTGGGTGGTCAGTCCTGAAGCTGATGGTAATAGCTCTTGCTAGGACACCCACAGCACCGGACGAACACTGGAGGTTTGTGAGAACCATCAGTATAAATATGTACACTGTCCGCATACCTCTCGCATAGAAGAAGCAGAGAAAGTTGTTTCAGCACAGGTGACGACAGCTCAGATTTTTTCTTGATTCCTGGTACACTGAGATGTACTGTGGGGCTAATACGACACCAAGGGGGTATCGATGGTTTAGATGTAGCGGTGAAGCCCGAGGGAAGTTTGTCGTTGTACTTGATGATAGATTTAGAGAACAATGCTTGGCGCCTGTCTGAAGGTAGTGTTGCAAGGTGGTGATAGGGGGCATGTGCAAAATGTCTGATGTGCGTTCTCAGGGCTTTCACCGTAATGTGAGTTTGCATCGGATGGTCCCGAGAAATCGCAATAGTTGCCTCTGTTGACGTGCATCTGGGTAAACCAAGGCAAACTCTGAGTACTTGAGCTTGTTCTGTCTGCAGAACACGAATATTTGTCTTGCAAGTGTTGTTCAGTACAGGTAGACTATATCTTAAAAAAACCGAGAAAGAGAGCTCTGTAGAGTTTGAGCATTGCGTCTACAACGCAAAGATCAAATTGGGCTGATACAGACGTTATAAAAGTTTAATACCATAGATCTGCACTGTGGGTTATGAAGGACGCATTATAGGAGGCTTAAAGTAGTCAGAGCATTTCAGGTTCTTTAGAGGAGCCTATAATACGAGGAGTGAATACGAGCGTGTTTGCATTCCGCCCCCATCAAATGAGTGGGTGAAATCAGGGAGGGAAAGTAGCTATTCAGTAACTTCGAAGTGTTGAAATAAGACAGATAACCGAAACCCCAGCCTAGTTTTGTGAGAATTAATAACTTATATAACCTGTTGTTGGTTTCCTACGGAAATAGAACAGCTCGTGCCATCGCAGGAGATGTGTGTGTGTGTGTGTGTGTGTGTGTGCGTGCGTTGGGGGGGAGGGTATGTGCTTTGACTGCCGTTCTTACATTCTTGGCATTGTGCGTCTGTGCTTCTTCGCCCTTTGTCACTAACGCAAGGAATTAGGGGCCGAGTCATAGGCTTTCAAAAGAACTATTTTGCATTGGTGGACTGCCGGAAATAATAGTACTTCTCCTGCAACGACTGATAGCTGGACTGGCTTTTCCAATCGCTCTACAAGATAGGGTACGGACAGCTTCGAGACTCGGGGCCCAGATGGGCAGCGCTTGGTACTAAAATTACGTATCAAAATAACGCTATGATTATCCGGCACGTCGTAGTGGACGACTGCAGATATATTTCGAACACTAGGAGTCCTTTACCGTGTACCCAATGGAAAGCACAGGGCATTTTTGCATTTCAACCCTATTAAAATGCGGTCACTGCGGCTTAGATTTGAGCCTGCGCCCTCGGGCTTAGCCGCGCAACGCCAAAGCAATCGCGCGACCATGGCGGGTCTATTAAAATTATACTAAGAACTCATGCGCCATGAACCTGTCTTCCTTGCCCTAGTTCATAGCACTGATAAACTGGCCGCTATTCTGTATGTACCGCCACCTACGAGATGCTCCGTTAATTCGAATCCGTGCTAAATATTTAAAGACTAAAACGACCACTCCGATTTGCCAGGTGTTACGTCAGCGTGGCAGTGCTGAATGAGATAATCTACGCCATGGGAGGATACGACGGGCGTCACAGGCAAAACACAGCAGAGAAGTTCGACCACCGGACAAACCAGGTAACGCGTTTTCGCTTTTATTTTACATGCCCTAATATGCATTTTGCTACCAGATGTTTTGAAATATGAGGCCCAGGCTAGACCCGACCAGCGACCGCTTCACGTTTCCGGAATACTAGCCGAGACGTCCTTGGGTTGCTGGCTTGCAGCGCTTGCAGCCCGTGCACTTGCAACGCCACTCGCGTTGCAAAAGAAAAGTTTAGGAATAGTGGTCGTAGGTAGTCTTTACTGAGTCTTTTATTGGAATCAGCTAGCGCAAGACAGGGGTAATTGGAGGTCGTAGGGAGAGGCCTTCGTCCTGCAGTGGACATATAGGCTGATGATGATGATGATGATGATGACATGCAATACATCACACGGCTGAAGAGATGAAAAAAAGCCACTGTATCGAGGCCTGACAAAGCTCCCATCTCCCGTAGTAGGGAACCGAAACCATCAATTATGACAATATGTTAAACTTGTTACACAGTTAAACGACTAACTGACAGGTGATAATTGCCAGTGAGATAGGCCTAAGTTAAATAGTTTCGCCGAGATGTTTTCGTCATGAGAATCCAGATTAAGCCACAACAGGCGAAATGTCTCCACCTGTAGTGATACGAGTATCGACAAGCCGTCTCGAAAAGTGCCGCGAGTTGTGGTTGAATATTTTCTATTTAGCTGAGGTTATGTGAATCGCCATTTGATTCCTACGAATGTTCAATCCAGGTAAGATTTGGTGCAAGGCGAGAGCCGTCGTTGTTATAGGCACCGCCATGCTTGTTAATGGAGAGCTTATAGGCACCCAAGCTATATTTAAAATTTTGGGTTAGGGACGAATCACAACCCAAACCCTAGGCAGCGGTACGCGTTCAGCCCGTGGGACTGCAGGGGGACCTTTATGTTAGGGCACCCCTATCTAAACTGCCCATAAACCGAATGCATAATGTGGCCGTAAATCACTAGCTGGATGTTGGTACAGCAACAAACACCACTGAAACTGCAGAATTGTGGGCTACAGATGTACTATACGAAGCCGTGGAGGATCGCTTGTTGTTTATCGCTTGTTTAGAATATTGATTCGGCACATTGTAACGCCAGGTGGAGGCAGGTGGGTAGACAAATTAGGCGAAAACTTGGCATAGTAATTAATCCTTGAAATCCCTTGAGTTCCGTCACCGAAGTCGGCATCGGGGCCCTTATGATAGCTGCTATGTTGTCATCCTTGAGCTTGAGGCCAGAAGCATCCACGCGGTGACACAGAAGGTGATATTTCTTTGGCGAAATCTGCATTTGTTGCGGTTCAGTCTAAATCCATTCTCTCGTAACCGTTGGAGCACTTGTCTGAGTAGTGTGAGGCTATTTTTGTTCTCCGCTATGATGATGTCGTCAAGGTAAACTTGGACACCTGGTAGATCCCTGAAGAGCAAGTCCATGTGTCTTTGAAAGATGGCTGGCACTGAACTTACTCCAAAATGAAGTCTGTTGAAGCAGAATATGCCCTTGTGGGTGTTGAGTACAGCTTGTGTCAAGTCTAGAGTGGCGAATACTTCGCCACCACTTGGCTGTGCGAAAATGTCTTCTACCCGTGGAAGGGGATATTGTTCAATAACCGTAGCTGTGTTCACCGTGAGGAAGAAGTCTCCATAAACGCGGATGGATCCACCCGGTTTCACAACAGGCACGGCAGGTGTGGCCCATTCCGCAGTCGTTACTGGTGATAAGATGCCGTCTGTCACCATTCGGTTCAACGCCTCCGAAACCTTGTCCACCAAGGCATAATGTAGGGAACAAGCCTTACAGAAACGAGGAGTAGCTTGCTCTTTGAGTTGGAATTTCACGGGTGGCACGGTGAATTTGCCTTCCTTGCGTTGTGAACCATCTGCGTTCGGCTTCTTCCTCGTCGCCACTGATACGCCGTGTCTACATGGCGACTGTAGAAAATGGAACTGTGGGGGCTGATGACGTGGAAAACGGATATATAGGGGTTGATGACGTACACGTCACGTGCTTTAGGTTGCCAGCCGGAGACACCTCATGTTAATAATCGTTACTGAAGTAAGCACAGGAATAATGAAATATATACAACCACAAAGAAATCACGAAGTCAAATGGTTTGCAAAATTTGGACATTTATTGATCAGTTATATCCAGAAACAAGTTTAAGGATGACCTTTAGTCAGTCACAAGCAAACATGGCCATAAACTGTGTTATTCCGGGAAAGTAGTAAGGATTGCTCTTAGAAGAAGTTCGGTGGGCCATCTTTCGAGGTCTCCTCCTACAGATACGATGTGACGTTGCTTTATCGAGAGCCGCAGTTGTAAAACTTTCCATACCCTCTCCTTTTCTTGTTATCTGCAGACTAGGTTTTCATTTGTCAATAGCAGCTTCCCCTTTCCGATCGCGCTGCATTTGTGGTCACTCGCAGTGGACGATGATCGCGCCCATGAACATGCAACGAAGTGATGCGTGCGCCACCACGCACGACGGCTACGTGTACGTGACCGGCGGATTCAGCGGTAACGAGTGCCTCAGCTCGGCCGAGCGGTACGACCCGACGGCCGACCAATGGATCAATATTGCCGGCATGCGGTTCCGGCGCAGCGGGGTCGGCTGCATAGGCTTCCGGAACTGCGTGTACGCGATCGGTGGCTTCAACGGGACCACCAGGCTAGCCTCGGCCGAGAAGTACAATCCGGAGACCAACATGTGGACCAGTCTGCCAAACATGTACACGCCCAGAAGCAATTTCGCCGTAGCCGTGAGTATTGACACGGTCACTTTGCAAAGTACAATCGAACGTTACGGTAATTTGCAAGACGTAATCATTTAAACATTGTACTGGCAGGAACGAAAGTATGAACGAATTAAGAGAGTGCGAGAGGATGCACTCGCATCTCTTATCACCATCTCATCACTTTCTTTTTTTCGCTAGGTCCTATAAGCCCGTTAGGTGGGGGAGGCTTCCAGTGTTCGTGGGCCATAACGTCGTGAGAAGTATAAGTTAGATCTGCACAGCCAATGATAGTGGAAACAGTGAGCTAACCGGGCCTGTAGTACTTAAAAAGGATGTTTGGTGGGAGTCTATCCATTCTGTGACATCTTGTGTCAATAAACAGTCTATCATGCTCTCAAAAACCGTGGCCAAAGCCCTATTCTCTGACGACCGATAGCAGTGACAGTTTGTCGATACTCTGCCGCGATACCGGCCACAAGGGAAACTGTCATTTGTATGGAATTATATTCGTATTCAGTATCAGTAGTTTGCTGCTACATGGGGATATTTGAAGCCATCAGGCGATAACACCACTTGCAATCGAAGGATTTCATATTTAGGACAACTCATTCGATTGTGTTTCAGTACCCCACTAGTACTTTGTACGCAAGACCACCAGGCCACCAACACAAGAAGAGAAAATACGGCAGAATGCATGAAATAAAACCTTCGAATTTTCCATCGGACGTTTACTGTTTGAGCTGCTATGTCATTTACCTGATTAGCGACAGACAAGCACTTGCGAGCATTATTCGTGGTCCTGTACTTCGCCAGTTTTGTTGTAGACAACTACATGGATTCGAACCCGGCTCAAATCTTGCGACTTTGCATGGATAAATATCGCTCTATTATTTGTTGAAACGTGATCCTGAAGTTTTAGATGGCTACCACCAGTATCTGAAATAATTTTATATTAGAATACGACTGCAATAAAATGGTTTCCGTATCTACTGTGACACATTTGTCACATTTCACTCATAGTGATTACCATGTTTCGCAAGCAATTATAACTTTTGCTTTGTACGTGGTACCGCTAAAATGTGCTGTGATTTGATCTATCGAACGACATTACCAGTGAATTACATTACATTTGCCCTTGCGATATGGGTTTTAGTTGCTGGCATAAAATGTGCAACAAGACGGTCGTTATGTGTATTGTGTTCTCTATCTTCTTTACTAGAGCCCTTTTGCGTACTAGAAATATATTTAATGTGTTGTGGCTGAATAAAGTGTAACAAGGGGCTGCTAGTGTAGGGTACGCTCTTGGTGCTTCGTCATTCCGCAAACTGTACAAATTACAAGGAGAGACAAACTCTCTGCAAACTTTACTTCCGAGTTTACCGAACGCTGCTGAATTTTCGTCTTTGGGATAAAACTAACATATAACATGACAGAAATGCTCTTTGAAATGTTGCAAGGATGTAGCAGCTCCTATAGCCTAGATAAATAAATAAAGCGTTATTTTAGTAGGGATGAAGATGAATGATACGACAATAGTACCTTACTCATTATCCCAGCAGGCCTGGTGTTACAGAAATCGATACATACTAATACTGTTTTTATTACATGCACTGTTGGCATAACTTCCAGTGATACACAAAGCGGGTAAACGTGAGAAGGGCCGAGCTTAAGTTAAGACCATAACGTTCGTATTTGCCAAGGTTCGTATGGGCTCCCTATGTTAGCGAATAAATAGATAGCAGCGCGCCGCGCACAGTATGAACCATGCTAATAACTGCAGTACTTCTAAAGCGGAGCTCTTGCCAACAGGCTATAATGGGCCTAACATAATTCTAGGCTAGCGTTTTGAAAATGTGAGCGCATTTCAAAACTTGCTGTGAAGCGCCAAGTACGGTTTACCGTTGCCTTCCATGACCGCTTAACAAGATTCGTAGTGCTTGCCACCAGGAGGCTCACAATGGCGAACCTTTGGCACATGGCGTAGACTTCCCTACGAAAATTGCTCTAGGGAGTATTGCTGCGGTTGTCTACGGAAGCTTTAAGCATATGCTAGTTCATCCAGCATTGGAATGACGAGCAGTGCGTGGATTTTCCTAAAATTTCTCCTGGCTTCAAACGGCTCTGTAACTTAGCAAACATTTTTCGACAAAGTGTTGCATTATAAATGTCGCATTTCGCAATCTTTACGCATGTTGGTCAAGGCCGACTGATTTGCTCTGTTTAGAGAAGTATGAGTGCTTAGAAATTTGTTTTTTTTTACCCTGATGGTCTATATTGACATTAGAGGAGAGAGTGGTTTAATCTACAAAGCAAATAAACAGAAAGCAGCCAGTATACACTTAAGGCATATACAAGAGCTCCTAATTATACAATGCTCGACAGAACTTGTGGTTATCATTAATATTGACAAATCAGCGGGAAGTCGGCTCCATGCACTCATGAGATGTACGAGGCTTAAAGTGATAAAAAGGGGCTTTCTTTGCTGCATGACGGCATGTCTACCTTGTGATGACCGTCGATGCAAATGGGTTGCATACTGTCCACGAAGGGTCACAATGAAAACAACGGCAGCACAACGTAGGAAGACAAAACGTCGCAAATGACGTTGGAAGAACGTTTGAAGCCCCAAGCGAAATAATTATATACAAATATGTGTACTAACAACCCTTCCCATAGTATAGCAGAACAATTGCAGTGCCAAAGTCTCTTCTAGTGATTTCTTTCGGGGAAATTATGCGGGGCCTGGTAATATATGCAAGACCTTGTGGTTGTGCCTGCGGCCAACGTATTGTTTGTGAAGGAGCAGCTTAATAGCACGCGTTCGATCTGGGTGGTTATGTCGCTAGTGGACTCCCTCCGTTCGTTGTCTACCGCGCGGCAGTAGATTTAGCTGGCCAACGAAAAACAATCACGCTCTGTGCGGCGGTGTTGGGCAACGGAGGGCTGACATATATTTTTGAAGATTTAGAAGTACTAAAAAAGTGCTTAGAACTACTAAATGAGTTAATTGCCACTTAACAATTAAAAAGGCTGGAAAGCACCCATAGGCATTAAAATCGGACACAGGCCTTCAAGGACCGCTTTGTTGTCGTCGAGATTTGCGAAACAAAGCTGACGGCGTATAGTATTAAGGCTGGGTGTAAGGTTGTGACACAAGAAAGGTGAGGGTACGAAAACCGAAACTGTTGCGCAAGACTAGCATTATGGGGAATAATAGTTGGGGTTGCTCTGACGCTTGCCAGTAATTTTCAAGGGTCAAGAGAGATTGGACCTTTATCTAACGCAATAAATAAATAAATAAATAAATAAATAAATAAATAAATAAATAAATAAATAAATAAATAAATAAATAAATAATAATAAACAAATAAATAAATAAATAAATAAATAATAAATAAATAAATAACTAAATAAAAATTCACCGACGATTACGATACTCCCTAATGCGAAATTGAAGCGCAGCTCTATATGTGTTTTCATTTGTGATATACGATATACAGATATACGAGGTACAACGCCGACGCTCGCCGCAGCAACGGGCGCCTAAAATAGGGGCCAAGTCGGAAATGCCATGTCAGTACTTAATGTCAAGCAGCTCATACTAAGCTATCCTGCAAAGACGGCCGCTCGAAGAAACGCACGAGGCACGGCCTGCCGCGTCGCGCGGCCAAGTATGGGCGGAGCAGTGAAGCGCAAGTTGACATTTTCCGCCACTTTCTTAGGGCTGGCGCTTCTGCTGCGGGACTGCTCTCCCTCCGGGAAGAGAGAGAGAGAAACACTTTATTTTCATGCTGGGTGGGGTGGTGAAAAGGCCCTCAGTCCAGAGCCTCGCTTGCGGCATTCTTCAGTGCAGCACCGATAAACGCCGCAAGGTACCGTTGGTCGTCGGTGCTGGTGGCTTCTGTCAGCCACCCGGCATGGGGTTTCAGGGAAAGATTTGTAGGGGCAGGCAAGGGAGGTGGGGGCGGTCCACAAGACCAGAGGATATGGGATGTGTTCGGGAGTTCGCCACAGTGTCGGCACGGTGGGGGATCCTCAGGTAATAGCCCGCGGAGGAGGTGCATTCGAGCTGGCGTAGGGAGTGTTTCACTCTGGGCCTGACGGATGAGTACACCCTGCTCACGGGTGAGCTCTTTGCTAAGCTTAGGAAACTTTCGCCTTGCATCTTGATAAGGCCGCAGAAGCAGAGGAAGCAGAGGACCTTGTCGTCTGGGCTGGTTGCGGAATGTCGGGCGCCTGGTTCAGAGTCTCGCAGGCGAGCTGATTAGCTCTTTCATTTCCCGGCATCCCGTCGTGACCAGGTATCCAGATGATTTCTAAAGGCTCCTGTAGGTGCTCTTGCATAAGTGTGGAAATGTGCGCCGGGACATCGTTGTGCAACAATTTTCTGCAAGCCGCCATGGAGTCGGTAAATATGAATCCCTCCGGGAAGGCGCCGCGGGAGAGATTTCGCGTCTCGCTTGCACGCCTTGTGTCCGCACACGCAAGGTCCTTGTCGTGTTGCATGTGGCAGTACCCCGCGCAACCTTTGCGTGCCGCTGTGTGTTACTAACGCAAGAAAAGAACCATTAATCCGGTACCTTGAGTTTTAGTTCGACGTAGAACGCCGTGAAGCATAGCTGAAAAACGTTTCACGACTGGGACAAGTGGCTAAGCAAGCATTTGGGAGCCCAGGAACACGTTTTTAATTGGTGTGTTCGCTTCACATCACCGACGGCCACCACACCGAGGAATTGTGTGAGGTGTTTCTAAGCAAATTGTTACAGCCGCTACTGGCGAACTGGACTGGGGACCTGAATGCAACTGTGGAGCGGTTAAAACTCGCCTACAAGCCTCCGTCACGGAAGGTAGTACGATTTTAAAGCTGTTGATCGAACGGAGGCGCTTTTCCATGGCTTCACATCGTGTACATAAAGAAAATACCAATTGGCCCATTTATCAACAACAATTAAACGGTGAAATAACAATTGCACAGTCTAGCAGAAAATAGTTAAGCAAACCTATATCATTATGCACGCATTTGTAAGAAGTTTCATTTTCATTATTTTAACAAGCAAACAAGCACGTCAAGCGAGGAGAGTACACTCTAAAAAAAAGTTTACACCCTCTGGGTCGTATCTTGTCCCCAAACAATAATGATCATCTGTCATCTTCGCATTTCGTTTCTTTAACACTGCGAGCCCGGTACTCCCTAGATACGAAAGGCCTGCGCGTTATCAGCGTGACAAAGAGATCTCGGCAGGAAAGTAGCGAGCGCTGACTTTTCAAAAAAGGAAACGCAAGCAAAGCAGATTACGATTATTGCTTGGGGACAAGATGCAACCCAAGTGGTGTAAACTTCTTTTAGAGTGTAAATCAGCACACTCAAGAAAAGCGCCCACAGTATCAGCAGTACTGCCTCTAGATAAAGAACTCGCCAGTTCTCTTGAACGATGGCCATGAGGCTCGAAACCACCGGCAGAGTTGCGCCGTCCGGGCCTATGTGAGCCTATTAGTGGCCCAATACAGACTCCTGTATTGATATCCTTGCAGGCAGCGTTGAGAATGTCTTTTATATATTGAAAACAGAAAGCACAACTCTCGCGTCAACGAAACGTAGACGCGAAGCGCAGCTACAGTGGCTAGCGCAGCCGCCGCCAAAGAAACGCTCCCACCCGCGCGCCTGTCCAGGAGCAGTGGCGCCGCTGCGGTGGCGCGGAGAACTAGGCGCCTCACACCGGTTTCGGCTATTTGGTTTCGGGCCACGTGGCAGGCCGCACCTCGTGCGTTTCATCGAGCGGCCGTGGTGCAAAGAACTGCTGTCCGCATCGCTTTCGTTTCGTTGCACTTCAGGATGTTTTAATGAAATGACGATGCGTGGATAGCGAGAACGCTAACTAATTTTTTCTTTCGTATTTTCGCGCATCACGTCGCTTTCTACAGATAATCGACAACCTGGTGTTCGCCATCGGCGGCTTCAACGGCGAGAGCACGACCAACCTGGCCGAGTGTTACGACCCCACGACCGACCAGTGGTACGAGGCCACGGACATGAACGAGTCCCGCTCGGCGCTTGCCGCTTGCGTCATTTCCGGCCTGCCCAACATCCGCGAGTACGTCCACCAGCGCCGCGACAACTTGATGGAGGAGAAGCGCCAGAAGATGCTCGACATCCTCAAGCACCGAACGCGTCACGTGAACCGTGACGACAAGAATGCGTAGAAAAAGAAAAAAAGAAAAGAAATTCAGGGACGGACGGAGGTTAAGAACCGACGCCCGCCGCACCGCTCGTCATAGCCACGAGTCTGTTCCCTTGGTGCGAAGACATTTCTACTTGTTAATTACGCGTTGCTTTTTAGTGACGTAATTTGTGAACGCCGTTTCTCCATTGAGGCGAAAACTTGGACGCCGATTCAAAATGGCACGTATTGTTCCCGCCTGTGTACACGGTACGCGAAATTAGTATTCATTCCAATTATACTTGGCGAAAGACAAGCGTCGGCTTCTGTAGCGATTTCTTGGCGATGAAATTAAAGCGGTTTGATGTGCTGTGCACTTATTGGATTCTGAGAGTCTCTGTCTGTACTGTTGGAAAATAGAGATATAATTGAAAACGTCCTTGACTCCCGTCGTTCTATTGAACGAAAATAGCGGGAACGTTATGGCCAAGTGACCTAATGCGCGCACCACGAAGTCTAGCAGCTAAACATTTCGATATAATCACCTGTCTGGTTGGGACAATTGATTAAGACTTAGAGATTGACTCCAACCAAATAAGGACCCCCCCCCCCCCCCCTGTCCCTCGTCAACGCATACCCGCGACTAAAGGGCGCCCAGCATCGGTCAACCCAGCCGACCAGCGACGCCGAACCGCCCCCCCCCCCCCTTAACTCTTTTGTCTGTCTAGAACAGGTGCCCTATCAAGTGTCTCCGCACCTTAGGCTCTCTACCCCTTCCTCTCCTTTCTTACAATGGACCTTTTAAAAGCGGCACACAGCCACCTCCGAAGAATACCCCCTGAAGAAGGAGCGGAATTGGTTCCGAAACGTCGGGCTAGTAAATTTCCTTATTTGGTTGGAGTCAATCTCTAAGTCTTAACCACGAAGTCTAGCGTGAACAATTCCGACATGGGATGTTTTTTACTTGTATGAAGACGGGGGTCGTATAAAATATTTTAAATACTTCTAAAGGTTGCTATTAGACCATTAGTGTTAAGAGAAGGGAAGTACAGTCGAGGACCGCAGAAAACTATGTGGGGTGATGAAATGAGGAAACTGGCAGGTGTAAATTGGAATCGGCTAGCGCAAGACAGGAATAATTGGAGATCGCAGGAAGAGGGCTTCGGCCTGTAGTGGACATAAAAGAAATAGGCTTACAGTGATGAAAGGTGGCTAAACATGGGTTGTTTGATCTGCATTTAGACAACATTTATGCAGTTTCGTGAGCGCCTCATTTCTCCGGTGTCCACATAAAAAAGAAGAAAAAGCAAAGGAAGAAAAATAGAAAAAAATGGACATCCAACGTGCATGATGGAATCTATTTGAAGCAAAGCTTTCGTGAAGGGGTTAATGAAAGTGCCCATTTCTGGCGCAAAGGCACGCGGATTTGTTCTCATGCAGCCGTGCTATAAGAAATGTGACAAATCTTGCACAGGCTTCAATTCCTCCATTTCTTCTTTCTTGTATTAACGTACCGGCCATCCCACAGCTGGTCGCCCGTCGTGGGTATGTGACAAAGTAGCCGCGATAATAATTGGTGGCATGGTATGTATACCGCGCGCATCTTGGCGAATCCACCGTTGTGGTCATATGCCCACAGTATGGAAATCATCATCATAACAAACAAGCGAACACGCTTTTTATTTGCCCATCCCTCGTTGTGGTAAGGTGCCATAGTAAGGAAATCGTCATTATCATTATCGACATGCGGACACGCAACTTCCGTGTGGTCCCTCGTGGTGGGTAAGTGCCATAGCATGGGAATCATTGTCATAATAAACACGTGGGGACTCTGTGAAAGAGATAGGTGGTGTTGGCACGATGGAAGTACACGCACGTTTATAGCAGGCCACCGGAGGCTCGTGCATTTCTCTCTTTTTATTTTTCATCTTTAAAGAGTGAGGTTGAATATACTCGGCGAGAACTCGAGCTTCTCACGAAAAATGGTGATTCAAGGAAGGGTTAAAGCTCTCAGATTCGTATCAAAAAACAAATTCGCAGTTTCGCCCAAAAGGAGAAGCGAAAATTGCGATATCAAATAAGTAGAGAGCCATAAGGAGTAAGGAGAACAGTTTTATCCGCTCTATAAACTTGGACACATTCTGTTACTAACTGAATGAAGAAGCATGCTGTCAGCGTGCACAAGCAATCATGAATAGATGACACTCGATGACTGCACACAACCGCTGTCAAAACGCTGGCGCGAGCAAGCGTGGCGGAAGAAGCGAGCGAAGGTTCGTGCGGTCTGTCGCTTCAACGGAAACTGAGCGGTGAAAGCACAGCGCATACAAAGGTAGGAGCGGTGTGCTGATCGCGCGTTCAAGATACTGTGGGCGCGACCGCCCGCAGCCGCGCAGAATACAAGTACGCAGTTGCTGGAACAGTAGAAGCCGCACCCCCTCCCTCCCTCCTGCGCTGCCTTCCCGCTTTTCTCCTTTCGCCTGCGAGATTGAGTCGCCAGTTCCATTTGCGCCCGATCGCAAGATGCGCAATTGGTGCCACAGCCCAACGTCACCCCCCCTCCCTGCCATCCCCCCGCGGCCTTTTGCATGACGGAAGACGTCGCGTTTGCTCTGCGCCGTGCGTTCGCTCTCCGTGAAAGCGCGGGTCCCTCGCGCGATTTCACTCGCACATACAACATACGGCGCTCGATAACGATTTTATCGCCCTTGGCCTTTATACGGAACCTCACGGCGACGACGACGCCGATGGCAGAAGTCCACTTGGATTGTCCATACAATTGCTATCGCAATCACGAAGTGCTTTATAGGTAAGTTCCATAAGGAGACGGGGAAAGCCATATTTCTCGAGTATTCATGACGGACGCACCTGAGGACGACAATCGTTCTCGTGTGTTATGCTACATCTGTAACCCCGTCAAGCTGCTCCGTAATCTCTGCTGGTGTGAATTTCCTAACCCATAACGTCGGCGTGCAAGGTATATTTAGAACTTGCGAGTGTTAAGATGAGGAAGTTTATACGACAACGTTGACGACTGGGCACAATGGCGGCACTGAACATGCAAAGTTTTTGTTTGCGAATGTTGCCGTCACCCAGACAGAGGGCGCGTTCGCTTTGTTCGTTATGACAGTTTGCTGACGCCTGTTAATTGGAATCGCTGAAATGTATGAACTGGTCCTCCGTACGTTCACCGTACGTTCACGAACTGAGATAATGCCGCAGAATCCGTCTATACTTACTTAGTATTCACTGACCCGACACTTAATCAACATAATCAGCATCCAACGAGATCCGTAGTTTAATAATCACGTTTAGTCGTGCCTACCCTCGCACAGCCTCACCCCACTGACATACACTAGTCACTGACTAACACTGACTAACACTAGCAACATATTTGCTGTTGCAGACAGGTTAGATTTTTACGCTATAATTCAATCTGCTCTCTCATTTCAGTGTTCTTGTTTTGTGGCGTTACCATACATTCGCTGTCTTACAGCCCGGAGCCTATAGGCGTAGTTGCGTAGCGTAACGTAAATGATTTAAACTATAGCAGCTATAAATAAAAGCGCGAGACCGATCGCATAATCATAAAAAATAGGCGAAACGTCCAACTGGAAGCAGCCCTGTTCCTGCACCTAGCTTCTCCAAACGTGATGTCGAAGGAACACTTCGTCATCGCGTGATGATTGCTACGCTTTGCGAACAGGCGTGAGTCCTGCGATTTACGACCCACATATTTGATGGCGAAGCGCTTTATATGGAACACACAAAGAGAGCTGCAAGTGAGGGATGCCTTCAGTAGTGACCGGTACTAGAATACACGAAAAAAAAGAGACAAGAAACGCATGACAATTAGGTGCGCACTCTCACTTTGGGCTGCGTGAAAAGCGACGCGGAATAATGCTGCGACGTTAAATAATGGCAGGAGTTAGTAACATAAGTTTTTTTTCTTTTACACACGTCTCTTGTGAAGCATCTTTACGGAGAATCGGTTCGACTGGTACGAATTTGGTCAGAAAAGAAGCATGACGGTGGGACCTGCAAGCAGACGAAGTGCCGGCTATTCAAGGAGAAGAAGAATGATCTGAAAGATCACGGATAGCAAGCGAATCCCTGGCTAATAATTTATTCGTTATACGCCCACGTATTGATGTATGGAAAGAAGATGTAGCGAAGCGTACATACATCCTCCGTAGTAATTGCCTCTCAACCAAGCGCTGAAAAAACAAATTGAGCAGTATATATCAGTATCTTTTGTGGTGTCATGATCATATGGGGAGAGTTTGTTTGATTGTGAAGTCCTATTCTATACTGACAACAAAAGAACAAAAGCCGACGGGATCTGTCTTCTTATCACCGCTGTGTTTCGGAGTGTCTGCAAACGCGACCTGAAGGAGGGGGATACCGTCGCACGCAGCGTATTCGGCGAGACGTGAGGAGATTCCCGAAAGGCCTGATAAGCAAAGATCGCACGATCTGATGAAGCGATTGCGGAGTTCCAACAAGCGATGGTGAAACTCGCCGAACAAGAGTTTTCCTTAAAAATCGGCAGGTGCCATTTGTATAAAGGAGAAACGTGCTGGAATATGATAAAAAAGGTAGGCGATGTTCAGCTGTAGCGTTGAACAAATCAAATCAGCTTCGAAAGCTGCTTGAACAATGGCGCCTTCCCTATTTCGAGTCTACACTGCTGACTCACCTGCAACATAAATCACCGTAGATGTATGTTTGCTTGAAGCGGAGGCGGTGTGGCGGTTCTACTGTTTTCATAGATTATTGGGCACGCATGAAAACTGCGATTTTCAGAAGTTAAGATTTCTTTTTAATATTCTTACTAATCAAGTTTTGAAATCTAAAGAGACGGAGAACCAGTGCAATAAAATCACAGGCGCGATCAGCAGGTTCTTCTTTTATTTTGTCGTCCCATTTCTTAACGGTACCCACATATAGAAACTGTACTTCTTTCGGCTCATTCCGTGCACTGCTGGCAAAGAAGAAAGTAGGAAAATAATGAGGAGTAACGCCATTTCTTGACAGAAAGTGGTGCCACGTGTCTGGCGAGTGCCAATAAATGACACTACAAGCACGGTTCGCTTCAGCCGATAGATTAACACACCTTAAAGAAACATTATTACGATGCACTCGATCAATGCTCTTAATTACAGCAGCGTGGATACTCGCAGCAGCGAGAGACCCATTTTCACTTGTGCTATCTGCAGGAGTAGCTACACAGCAGTGTACTACGATACCAAATGGTGCCTTTCTTCAGTAAACGTGGTACCGCTCGCCTACCTCAGGCGCTCTCGGCCTGGAAGAGGAGAAAAGGGGGTTAAGGTAGCAGGTGGGCGACTAAAGCACGTCACTCGCCCTCGTGGCTAAGTGACTATCGCCACATGCTGCGATTCCTGGCTGTGACGGCCGCATTCTGTGGAGGCAGTATGCAAAACTTCTCGTGCACTTAGACTTAGGCGCGCGTTGATGATCCGCAGGTGGTCAAATTCATCCCAAGCTCTGCACTACGGCTCTGTCGTATCCCTAACGGTGCTTTTCGACGTAAACCATGAACGAATATATCACACACGTAAAGTATAAATGAATACTGTGAGTAGTTGTGAAAAAAAGCAATATTTGAATATCTGCATATTTCGGATAGGATCAAAAATAAAAACGTCCATTTGTGCATCAATAAATTTGATTTTAGTCTATCTAATGACGTTCATTGTTCATTCGATTATAGTCTTTAGGGCAAAATAGGTTAGTAAAACAGGACAGTCGTTTTTCATTTTATAAAATGAGCTACGCAGTTGCCGAAGAAGCAGCTGACTTCGAACTCGGCACCGCTGTCGGCTATAATTGGGGCGTGCCCTAAGTTAAAGGTTGGTAGCTCATCCATTTCCAAGCGTTGCCTGTGGCGTTTCACGTCACCTTCGCCATGACATTACGATACATCGCTGTCTGCGGCTGTTGGTGCAGCACTTGCGAGCTATTAGGTCGCGTGCGAACCCCAGGTTCCACGCGAACCACACCTAAAAATTAGCGAATTTCGTCGCGCTTTACTTTCTTGACTTCCCTCCCTGCCGCCGGATTTTGATTGAGAGAAATGCACATTAACCTTTGTGAAACGATAATCAACCCCATGAGGCTCGACTGCTTTTTTGTCTGTGTAGAATGACGTGCACGCACGCACGCGCGCACTCTAACACACTTGTTAACGAGGTGCTCTTGGCTTCTTGTCTAATGTACCGGTGCCAGGTGCTTTTCTCAAGTAACCCATGAACCCAGGAAACAAAGATGGCGTGTGTGTCCCTTCTTAACACAACACATTTTCGGGGACAGACTGCCTGTCTACCAATGTCTTTAACCATTTTGCCACCAACCTAAATCACGGGTAGTAGATGGAATTCGGGCGGCTGTGCTGAGGGAACAGGGTTCGAAGCCGACCATCCGACCAACTTGGGTCACAGAGTGTGTGGCACTGTGTCGCTCTTCACTCTTTTACGCCGACACCGATTACTGGGGTTGCAGCTCTGGATGTTCCTCTGGCTTTGGCTATGTTCCTCTCTTCAATGATCCTGCTTGACGCGGACTTGAAGCCCAGCGTATGCGCCACTCGCTCTGTGCTGGTCTTTAATGAACCTCTTCACTGGCGACGTGCCACTGGCAATGTGCCGTTCTACAATGCCGAAAATGGTCCTTCAAATTTTTCTCATGCTCAGCAGCATTGAACCCACGCTACGGTGGCTAGATGGGTAGGTGTGCCGACCGAGCGTAGTTAACCACTTCTCCGCATCATGACGCAGACTTGGCGCTGCGGACAGTATAACTGCTGAGCTGCGCGCAACGTCGGCTGCGCTGTATAGACGAGCAGCGTGTTTGATAGTATCGCTGCCTCTGCTCTAGCTTCGAAGTACGCGTTATACAATGCCGTTTTGAGCAGTGTAGGCAAGGCCAGAATGGGGAATTTGTTACTGTCGTCCAGTTAGAAGAAACGATATGCCGAAGTCAATTTTCTGGCTTGGCGATTGGTTACATTTATTGGTACAAACGCGGCGCTCCAGCCCATTGCATTAAATACGTAGATGCATTTTTTACATTCATAAAACAATACTGCAGTGGTTTTATACGGTATATGGAAACGTGTTTACGTGATGTCTAGTGCGTTCTAATGTTTCAGTTTCGAGAAATCCAGCTATTGTGTTTATTGCTGCCTCAGTTACGGTATTTAAATTGTTACGAGACGAATTGTGTTGGTAAGTGCATATGGTTCACTGTTTGGTTGCAATAAAATAAAGCAATACGTCGTGGGCTAGATTTATGAATATATTTAAAATACAAGAAACGCTCTCGTAACTTGAGTCAGCACACGCACCAACATAAATAGCCTAGCGCCAGCAAGGTCGCAACGTTGGTCCACCACATCATAAAATTATTCACAGCACACGCCTCCGCTTCAGGTGATTCCTCTTCTCCCTGTTGCTTTCGCGCGCCATGTTCTTGCCCTTGACAAGAAAGTAAAGGCATGTAATTGAAATAACTTCGCAACATCGTTTGTGAGCTCTTTCTTGTGCCGCTCACAGCCGATCAAATTCAGAGGATTTAAACTGAAGCACAGCGTGAAAGCGTCTTACGAGTGATGCTATTAGTTTTTTAGTGCTTCAGAAGGGAGCAACAGCCCTGACCTACTCATTCTGCTGAATTCAGTAATGTCCCTGAGCAATCGGAGCATTTGGTTCTTTGCAATAACTTCCTTGCTACATAGCCTGCTATATAGAATATAAGCCAAGAGTCACTTTTCTTTTCCCTGTAGCAGAGCAGCCGTGCTCGATGTCGCAGGCGCTGAGCACCTCATGTGCGGCTTGCAAATTTCCAATGTCGAGGAGCTCATCGACGTACGCGTTTCAATGTATGGCTTGCTCATTAACGTCGCCGATACTGAGCAAGCTACTGAGCAACCCGGGGCGAACATTGCCGCTGTCAGAGTGCGGAACAATTCCGCTGTCTTTCTCACAAATTTAGAGCCTGAAGCCCGACTTGCAGTTCGGAGCGAAGCAGTAAGTCTCCTTGGTGGTCTTGTTTGGTGGAGCAATGCCGCCGCTATTCTCGCCGGTCATTTTTCCGACCTGGAACATTCCACATCGCTTAGGAACTTGCAAACAGTACGAGAGACGCGGAGCTCTTCACCTTTGAAACTGACACGAACAGACGACATAAAACTATTCCAATACGGGCTTATTATTATTTATTATTATTTATTTATTATTATTATTATTTATTTATTTATTTATTTATTTATTATTTGCTCGCCGCCAGCCCCTGTAGCAGACGACGCGTGCTGCGGAACCGTTCTATTGACTGCAGCGCCAATTTTGCGTCATGACGCGGAGAAGCGGTGAACTACGCTTCTCCAGACGCGCCGGTCGGCACACCTACCCACCTAGCCACCGTACCCACGCCTATACGACGCAGTCCTCATGGCAGCGCCGCCAGAAGTTGCAACGAGAGAGCAGCCCGGTTGTGTACAAATCTCGGCGTTGACAATGCGGTGTGTCGCTGCATATTTTTTAATGCTGATCACAATAATGTCGACATTTGTCGTGAAATAAGCCCTGCCGGTTCTTTTTTTTTATATTTAGCTTTTTCCTCATGGTAGAGCCAGGTTTGGCCAATGGGTGCCATGACGTATTTGTAAACTTTCGCAGTGATAAAGATAAATGTGTATGTGAGATAATTCTACGAAATGAAATATTTACGTGCCAAAACCAGTTCTGATTATGAGGCACGCCGTAGTGGGGGACTCCGGAAATTTGGACCACCTGGGGTTCTTTAACGTGCACCTAAATCTAAGTACACGGGTGTTTTCGCATTTCGCCCCCATCGAAATGCGGCCGCCGTGGCCGGGATTCGATCCCGCGACCTCGAAGATAAATGTGTATGTGAGATGATTATACGAAATGAAATATATATGTAAAAGACATTGATATATAGAGCCCTTCTAAAGTAATGTTAAAAAGGTCGTAAGGGACTCCTGCAGCCGAAGCACATGAATGACTCCAGATGTTTCAGCAAGGGCGCAGACTTTGTCGACATTTAGTTTTAGCATCATTAGTAAAAAACGACATTGAGCGTCAACCCGAAATTAGAGGAACAGACCCCATTCGACATGATGGAGCTTTACGGCCTGCGACGCTTCTGCCTGGAGAACACGTATTTCGTGTACAATGTTACTTTTACAAATAGACGCACGGAAATGCAATGTGTGTGTCCATCCCTGTATCTGCTGTAAACCTGATGATGAAGACTGTCGAACACAGGGCGTTGAGCTCCTTCAAGCCCCGACCGTAAGTCATCATGAGGTACCTACACGGATGTTTGGTATTCTGAAGAAGGGCGACGTACAATGATTTCTTGCCATCCAGACAGTATGAAGCCTTCCATAAATTTCACATTAGAAGAAAAAGCTGGTGGAAGGGTTCCTTTGTTAGGCACTTATTACGCGCATGGACGATGGCCTAACGCATTCCGGGAGGCACCTAAGCTTCGAGCCCATGCACCCGTCTTCTCACAAGCGTACCGTCGTTACGGCGCTGGTCAACCATCCATAATGGAGACTTGTTTCACGGCTGCAAACTTGAAGCAGGAGCTCGAGACAGTCCGGGACGACCCGAGGCGTTTTATTGCGAAGATGGTGCGGCCCATCAGGGACCAAGTATTCAAGAGAGCAAGCAGAAGACGCCCGGGATCGTTGAAACCAAGATGCGTATCGATCAACTATATTCGTGGAATTACCAAACCATTGTAAACTTTTTTTTAGTAAACACGGCGTCCAGATTGCGCATCGTGCCGATGGTCACGTTAAGGATTGATCTCGTCACTGTGGAAGGCAGCTTGCCCTGATCAAAGTAACCGGAAGTGGTTTACAACATTCCCTGCGCAGATTGCGTCTGTATACGTCGGAGAAACGGGAAACTTGCAAAAGTGTGCGAAACAACCTTAACACGGCGTCACCAAGAACCACATGACCTTAAATATTATCTCAGAGAACGTTGAAAACACGCGCCATGCGAGAAAAATGCCAAAGGAACTTATCAGCAAGGCTTCACTTGGAACCGCTGGTCATACAAAGCACTGACAACACGCTCAACAGGGCCGCGATTTTGTAGCGATGCCTTCCGCTCGATTATATGCCACTCTATCATCCACCATTCACGGCCGGCTGATTGGTGTGAGAACGCGGGCGGGCCGTCGCTCTGACCACTGACAAAGCTGCGAAAAGTGCGAAAAGGAATATCATCGGAGAAGGAATCGCTACAAAATCGCGGCCCAGGGCGCAAAGCAATCTGGACGACCTGTGTTCTCGAACGCCGGGACGAGTGTTCAAGCACGTATAAACGAATCGTATAATGACCGGCTCACTGCGAACAAGGGATCCGTACAGATCTAATAACGCCTAGCTATGTTTTTTTACAGTGGTCAATGACTTGTTATTTAAGGAAATACATAGGTGGATGTGCGCGCTGTATATTATATGTTCTTCAGCTTGCGGATTTCCTAAGAACTCACAAGGCTAGCGCTCTTTGGTTCAGTTAATGTCGCCGACAACCACCGAACAGCAAAAACCTTGGCGAAAGATTTTTAGATAACCAATCAGATAGTGGCTTCAAGAGGGGAATGAACATGCGCATTTGTCTGTTTCCTGAAGTCAATGAATGAGTAATAAGAGCGGACTACCGTCGATATCCTTTTCTTCCATACTGCTAAGTATTCCGAACGAAAACTAATTCCTTACCTGGCGATGCATCGCATACCGGAGATGAAATATGATTTATTGCTAATGCGGTTGGCGGTGTGCAGTTTGCATTCCCCACTTATCGCGTAATTTCTTTGCTCGAGTCCTTGTGTGAAATTGCCGTTCGACATACGTATGGCGCGAAGCCAGAGGCTGGTTACCAGAACGACGAACTTGCAAACCCGTAATACCCTCGTCACGGCTCGAGCTGCTTTCTGCCGCAAATGAACGTCAGAATAAGGCAACCAGCCCATGGCTTAAATTGAGTGGTACTCTCGTTAAATTTGATTTCGCATGCCTGCGTTTCTGAGTTCAGGCAGTCTAATTTATCATTTGAAAAGCGTTGCTTAAATTTGAAAACAACAAGAAAGGTATTCTGTGCATTTTTTATTGCAGCATATGTATGTGAATTGTAGCGTTCGTTTTCACGTGGGAGATGGGCAAAAATAACGATGCAAACTAGCGGAAGCCACTGTGCCAATAACCATTATTAGGAAACAAGCTGTTGATTTTCTCCTTCTTCCTGAAAAAAGAGAATCTAGGCGCATCGAGAACTTCAATCTACGACCGAAGTAAATTTATGCTGCTGATGACGTGAAAAATGTGTTCTTTCTTTAGTTTCGCGTTCAGTGAACGGCATACGTGCTTGCGCTGGTTCGTGTGCGCTGGCGTGGGTTTTCTAAATCCCTAATTATATAGCCTTGTATTTTCCTTGTGTAGAGTTCCTGAGTTGATTTCGGTCTTCCGTCAGGACTTATGAATTGTTGTGCCACGATTTCACTGTGGTCTTCCTTGTTGTTGCACCGAGCTAGCTTGGTTTGGTCATGTACGGTCAGTAATTCTCGAATAAGGAACGTGGACTCTCGTGCAACATCTCTCACTTTCTGTGTTATTAAGGCGAGTAAGCTCGTCCATCAGCACGTGAATGCCAGTCAAAATTTCTCGCAGTCGGAGATTTGCACCTATTGTCAGAACTTGAAAATAAGAAGGTGGTCTGGATTTGGGCATAGTAAAAGGACACGCTATTTAATTATAACGGATTTTGTCTGATTGTTTGTTCAGCGAACAGGCATACATGAGGACGGTACATGAACTTCCTTTCAACCTTTTTTTGTGTTGGTCATGGTCAGTATAGTAGAATGGGGTTCAGTGCAGGGCTGAAGCTGCGGCCATGAAGTGTTTCCTTATCGAAAGCGTCAGCCCAGCAATGTTTCTTCGCGATATCAATGTTTGTTTTCTATGGCAAAGACAGGCAGGTACGCATTTTAGTGGGAAATGACGCTAATTAAGCTTAACGTGGCTCGACTGCTGCGCGCCAACATAAGGCACCCCCGGTCGTTTGTCGCTTTTCATTTCAAGCTTAAGAAAATCACTGCTAAAAATTAACAGCTGGCGACTGCAGGTCATCATTTTCTTTCTCGTCCATAACGGCGTTTCTTGAAGCTTGCCATTATTTACGCAGAATTGATGTTTTTTTTTCTTTTTTTGACAGCCAATACTAGAAGACTTTCTGCTTCACTCCTAGAGAGCTGTTTCTTTTCACTTACTCGATTTATCTTCACTGGAGCCCGACACTTGACTTCCGAAGCGAGAGCAGAGAAGAGAGTATAAATTTAATCCCAAATTTAAGCGGGTAAACACAAGTGCCACGGAGGGGACAGACAGCAAAGGATAGAGAGACAAGAGGAGAGGGTGTGACTGAATCGAACTTCTCGGAAGACGCTGCAATGCACCGCGCAGTGGGCACACGAGAAGTCGGCGCGGCATCAAAACAAACAAGCGCCCGAGTCAAACACCGAGAAAAATTCAGGTACTTCACGGCGTGAAAGTTTTTTTTTCTCCCCCTTTTGAAAAGTATTCGGCCGAACCGAGCGCGGACAAGAGGCCGCGAGCACCGGGAGGCGCGCCCTCTTCTGGATCGGCTTTGTTCTGACAGAAGTTCTGTTCGCGCACTGATATCGGGATCAGTACCCCCAGAGTTCGGGATCTCCACGAGTGGCATGGCGAGCCTGGAGCCTTCGTCGCTCTCCGACGAAAGCAGCGCACTCCCTCGCTACCCCACTTGCCATCGAAAAACGCGCGTCAACTCGAGGAAGCAAGAGGAGTCAAAGCCGTATCCGAAGCCGAGAAGCCAACCTTCCTTGTGCGCACAAAAGGCAAGTTCAAGAGAAGCTCACGCAAGCTCTCGAAAAAAGACGCCACGCTGAATAGGCAATTGAATAGAAAGCTCGTTGTTTTTTTTTTATTTCACTGGCGATGTCTAAATTTTGTTTACTTATTTCCAGTGCTTCTCCACAGCCTCGGTGCCAGAAAGTTTATTTTGTCTCCAAGTAATGGCGTTATTTAGAAACAGGGGCGCAATAATAAACGAAGAGGTAAAGGAATCAAACTAGCAGGAACACAAGCAATAAAGAGGAAGAATTGACTAGGATAAGAAGCGCGATGACATAAACACTGCCTCATCGATCTTCCAAAATGTGCAGCAGTCGTACGAAGATAACGGGGCATAAAAATATTGGCGTCCTCGTGCTGGCTTGGACGAACTTGGATTCGCATGCATACGATTCTTTCATATGCATCCGGCGGAAGCCTTCACCTATCTGTAAATGCCCTGCCTATTTAGCAACTGGCTCGGCCCAGGAGGTTGAGCTGATTACTGAGAGTGTTTTGTCTTTTGAGATAGCGGGCTTAGACGAAGGTTGTGCTGAATGAGCCGATGCTGGCAATCGCAATGTGCCAGCAGAAGATAAAATAAATGAGACAGAAGGGTGGGTGACACCACGTAAAAAGTAGAGCAGGGAGTTTTGAAAAGGACGCATTACGCTCTGAGAGGCTCATAAAGCTGAAGCACATAAGACAACGCTTGAGCGTTCACTTTAGACAGGCAGAAAAATTCACTGAATTAATGGCAATAGGAACGTTTGCAACGCACTCTGAAGACAGAATGCCTAAAGAGAAAGTGCATTGGGCGGCGTCAAGGCTTATTTTTTGATTAAGAAAGGTATTGCTCGAGTAGGAACCAGTTCTGAGTTTAAGGGAAAAGCGAAAATTTGTCTGTGCAGAGGTGTACAATCCATAATTTAATAATGGCGGAGAGAGAATTAAAACCTACCTTACTTTAAAATCAACGTAGGTGGCTGAATTGCACCTACCGACCAACTGACCAAAGTCCCATTCTAGAGAGGGAAGAGGGAAAAGTAGGAAGGTTAATCAGTTACGTGCCCGGTTAGCTCCCCTACACTTTTGAGGTAGAGAAGTGAAATGATAAATGGTAAAACGAAAATACAGGTAAGGTATTAAAGCAGCAGTCAGTGTGAACACAATCGCAAACGAATTTTCGCGGAGAGTCGCATGCATTCGTACAGTCCAGTACCCTTCAAGAAGCGCAATAGGGCTCACGTGGCTTTTCTAGCTCACGTGGCAGTATCTTTTTCTTCGAGAGTGGGTCGACGTCTATGCGGCTTTAGTTAGCTCACAGCTCGTTGTTTAGCGTCGCTGAATTGACGGTGCCACAGAAGGCGCTAAATTGCCTTGTCACGTCTGCGAACAATGAACGTGGAACTGGAGGCTGTTTCTATTAAGAATGAATGGCCATTCGTAAATGCGACATTGAACCCTATGGGACACCATGATATTTTTCACGACGGGTGACTCCGGGTGGCAGGCAAAGTCGCAAGTTGGGGTCGAGAGAATGCTAGCGACAACTGGTGAAACCCGTGGAATTCTATTGTATAAATACGGTGGGGCGAGCAAGTGATTGAAGTTGCCGCACAGCCCCCGTTCTTGACACCGGTATCGTCATCATCATCATCATTGGCCTATCTTTATGTCCACTACAGGGTGAAGGCCTCTTTCACTGAACTCCAAGTACCCCTACCTTCTGCTGGCTGATTCAAACTTGCGCCTGCAAATCTCCTTTCACCACCCTACCCCACCACCACACCACTCCATCCAAATCGGAGCTTCTTTTATATCGGCCCAAGAAATGCGGTCTCGACATTTGTCGGTCTCCCGCCCTTATAAGCAATGCGGTCATGCCTAAGGGCTGGATACCCCTGGATAATAGCAACATTAAGCTCTCCACTAGAAATCGAGGCCACATAACAAGAGTCGATTCAATCACTATCCTAGGCATGACCATTGAGTCGGGAGGCTCGAATGGTAAGACTATAGCCAAGCTCGTTGACAAAGCAGATAACGCCGTTCGTCTTGTTCGGAGAGTTTCCAATCGACATCATGAACTCAAGGAGGACAACCTCCTTCGTTTAATGCATACCTTTGTCCTCTGCCACTTCACGTACGTAGCAGCTGTGCACCGTTGGAAGCGGACAGAGAGACAAACTTAACGCAATGCTTAGGAAAGTCACCAAGTGGGTTCTTGGAATACCAATTTTTACTCACAAAGAGCGTTTACTTCAGCTTAGCATTCACAAAACCCTAGAGGAGATAGAGGAACTCAAGAACGCTCGCAACTAGCTCGTTTCACTACAACCAAAGCGGGTAGATGCATCCTCCGGGAGCTCGGTCATTGCCCGATGGGATCGCAGAAGACTTTTCCAACATTAACCATTCTGTTCGCGAGAACCTTACGGTGGCACCCATTCTTAGAAACATGCACCCCGATCATGACCGCGGCAGAAGAAAAGCGAGAGCTACCACCACCCTTAAGCAAAAATACAGTGATCAGCGACAGGTCAGCTTTGGGGACGCTGCCTCCTATAAAGGACGCCAAGCATTCACAATTTTAACAGTCAATTCTAAACAAGAAAAGAACCAATGCTGCCTCGGCCCGGGCCAGGAACTGAAAAATTGCCGAACAGATGGCAATCGCACTAGCCTCACTTGATGACAAGCGAGACCCTATATATAGCAACTCGAGGTTTGCAGTTAGAGCATTTGAAAAAGGTGTTATTTGTAAGCAGGCCCTCCGGTTCCTCGAGGGTAAGGAAATCACACACCACTTCATTTCTTGGTTTGCCGCACGTCAGGGTCCGATGGAAGGTGCTCCTCACATCCTCAACGGGTCGGATCACAGGGCAGAGCGCGACCTAACCTACGTACCTAACCTACCCCTGAGATTAGGGACACTCTCTCTACCTACAACGAGATTACTAAACACTTTTACCTCGCACGCTGAAATTATTCCCTCCACATCCGCGGCTCAACAGAGCTCAGGCCCTCACACTTCGGCTTTTGGAAACCAGTACATATCCGAACCCGTGTCTCTTACACACGATCTATTCAGATACTTATACCGACAATTCTTGTCCCTCACGAGGTGAAATAGCTATGTTACATAACATGTTTTGGCGGTGTGCTCGGTCACACTCTGCAATCAATACCAACTCGGCTAGGTGAGATGCGGCCATCCGCAGCCCTCTTCTGGCCGACCAACTCTGGGCTGTCCAGCAGGCCCACGATGCGGCCGAGAGGCTTGGCCTTCCGGTCCCTATGTGGGAGCGGTCTGCTGCGTGTTAAGACACGCTCTGCAGGACCCCAATAAAGTTTTTTTTTCATACCATACCATACCATACCACACCACCCTCCCTAATTTTCTGCAGTCCTAGACTGCGCTTCACCTTCCTTGGCACCGATGTTTTAACTCTTGGTCTACCGGTTATCTGACCTACGCATTGCATGGCCTGCCCAGCTGCATCTTTTTCTCTTAATGTCAACTAGAATATCGGATATCCCGTTTGCTCTCTGATCCACGCCGCTTTCTTCACACCTCTTAACATTGCACACAACATTTTTCGGTCCATCGCTAATTGCATGGTCCTTAGTTTATTGACGAACTTCTTTGTTAACCTCGAAGTTT
The DNA here is from genome assembly GCF_013339745.2 of Dermacentor silvarum. Lineage (NCBI taxonomy): Eukaryota > Metazoa > Arthropoda > Arachnida > Ixodida > Ixodidae > Dermacentor > Dermacentor silvarum. Next base: position 108,633,703 of record NC_051155.1, read on the forward strand.
CTTTCCCATATGTTGGCACCGGTAGAAGGAAATAATTGTACACTTTTCTTTTCAACGACAATAGTAAGCTCCCAGTCAGGATTTGGTAATGCCTGCCGTATGCACTTCAACCCCCTTTTATTCTTCTGTAAATGAGCTATGTACAGTCTTATGCGAGCCGAGTGCGCAGAATTATTCGTGCTGTCACTGCAGAAAATTGCGCAATGGCACATCAACCATTGAAATATAATATGGTGTCCCTTTGCGAGTGCTTGGTGGCAAGCGTGCTCTATTTCGTGCAACGTCTGTTCGTGTAAACCATAAATAACGTGAGACAAACTGCAGATTTTCTAGGACTGCTCTCGAATCACGGGCTTCTTCAGGTGGTCGGCCTTGCCGCTCGATTGGGGAGGCTTCCTTGCTCTTCTTTTATCCTCCCCCCCTCCCTTGCGCAGTGCTGTTGAGGTGTACTCATAGCAAGAGAAAGTTACGGCGCTGCACTTTTCTCTTCAATTTCCTTCCTTTAAAAGTGCCGTTGTACTACTTGAATCGCAGAAAATAGCCCAATGACAAGGTGGCTGCTGAAGTGCGTAATTGGTTGCACCTTCAGGAGCCGCAAGTTCTGCCGCTGTCGACGAGGCAATATGAGAACACTTAAACATCAACGAGATCGCATTCGATGAAACAACGATTCGTATGTTAGAGCTGCTGGAACTGGTGGCCAAACCGTGTAAACCGTGTAAGTAGAGGCAAACATGTATGTGATCAAAATATGACTCGTTTAAGAAAAGCACGGATAACTGCTTGAGGGCTATAGTGGGGACGGGGGTACCTTGCGAACGATCCCACGAACTGAGAAACACCCTTGAGGCTGTCGGAGACAGCACAATGTAGATGTTGGAAGCTTCGCAGGCAGGTGGTAATGAGTCATGGGTATTTGTCAGAAAACCACAGAATGAAGCGTGCGGTCTCTGCGCTGGCAAACTAGCCAAATGGTTTAATGGTTCCCGCGGAAGGTGTCGAATGTGTGCTCTGAGCATCTCAACGGCGACTTCGTGGTGACCGGGTGCCAGTGTGCGGTGACAATCGTTGCAGTTGTCGAAGAACATCTCGGAAGGCGAAACAATGTCCCGTGAGATAGGGCTTCCATTCTGTGTAGTTCCCAAAGCAAGGTGTATTGGTCAAGTACACCCTTTGTGAACATCCTTTATGGACGAACACCCTTTATGAAGACATTTTTCTTCACGTTTTGCGTGTGTTGTACACTCATCTGGAACACGTGGTATCCCTCACTGAGGGGCTGCTTTCTGCAGTGGCCAGCCAGCAGGCGGCGACCCAAGATAATGCTAGCGCCGCTTTCCCAGCAGTTTGCATCCCCACAAACGAAAAGAATGTTACATTCTTTTTCATAGAAACCAGGCAAGTAACTGTGCAACGTGTTGCATTGAATGATGTAGACTCTAAAATACAATATTTCTACGAAATTTCAACAATACCAGTGCATTGGTATGCGGGAAATGTTTTAAAAAGATTTTAAGCGAAATGTGCAGGTGCGTGTATGTTATCATGACACCACCTACCTAACTCATTCATACGCCCTTCGGCCCATTCAGGACCACACGAGTTATAACGTTGGGCATTTTTGTTTTACGCTGCGTTCATGAAACTTGACATGCACAAAAGCTTAACATGTATTGAGGGTAAGTTGTGCTGCATAGTTCTAACCAGACACACAAAAATAAATCACGATCACACAAAAGCAAAATGACTTGGGTGCGCACAGCTTGGCATCATACATGAGGTAACCTAAAGTTAGCCCGCGCGGCACTAGCGCCGAATGCTGCCCTAGCGGACCGATGGAAGTGTCGAAGGTCGTCGCTATAGTGAACTAGAATATCTCCTAGTTGCGCTACCGCCTCCGCTGGAGAGGGCCTCGAGGGGAAGAAAGATGCGGCGGCGCTGTAGTCGGCCGCACTTGAAAGCGCGTCAGCTTTCGGGCCGTCGCGCTGTTAGGACAACCACTTCGTCCCGCGTTTTCGGCGGGTGAAGTTTACGGCCACGAAGTAATGCACGCCTTGCAAACGGAAAAATGTTTTTGCTTCTCGTTTTTATTCTTTGCAGCTTCGTTATGCATATGGAAAAATTCAAATACTGTCGCTTGCGCGTGTTGTATAGTTGTGGAATCGTCTGGTATATGAGACATAGCCGCAATACTTCACATTTCGCAGTGGTATTCGTTGCAGTTTGCCTGGCTTATTACCGACACTGTTTTTTCATATGAACGTGCAAAGCATAAAATGAGTATTTGTGAACGCTTACCGCGATTTTCGAGAGCGGCTGAGCTGGATAGCCGACTGCAATATGCAGGGTGTCCGAGCTATCATGCACCAAGATTTAAAAATATGCAGATGCCACGTAGCGCGACAGAACCAATGTAATGTTGTTTGCCGTCGCCTGGAGATACCAGATATTTTTTTTGCATTCCGCCTAATGACATAATTAACCAACCTAAATAATTAACCTTAATTAAGTCTTAATTAACCAACTTCTCAAATATTACAATGAGATGAAAAGTGTCAATGTGAAATTTGAAGAGCAAGATGAAAAACTCCCGAGACCGGTTTCTGTTGCTCAATACGTGCTACATAAAAGTGTTTTTTCGAGCGTGATAGAAGCCCGCGAACACACGCAATATTGCCGCGCGACTGGGCGCTCGAGGCACTTTGCATGTATTTGCTGGTAGGGTAATGAACAATTATTAAACAAAGTGGTGATACAGCACACCAATGCACTTTTTTTTACACAATATGCTCGCTTTTCAGTCGACCACTGTCTAACGACTTGGTATAATTACCCTCATAAGCGACTAATCTTCAAGTGTTGGTGCGACTTTCTCCGCGCTGCATCACGAGACTTGGTTAATAATAGTAGTATATGGGGTTATACGTGCCAAAACGACCATCTGATTATGAGACACGCCGTAGTGCGGCACTCTGGCTTAATTTGGACCACCAGGGCTTCTTTAACGTGCATCTATATCCAAGTACACGGGTGTTTTCTGCATTTCGCCCCCATCAAAATGCGGCCGCCGTGGCCGGGATTCGATCCCGAGACCTCGTGCTCAGCAGCCCAACACCGTAACCACTGAGGAACCACGGCGGGTGATACTTGTTTACCCTTTAATATAAAAGTGGAGCAAGCGTTAGGAACAAGCGCTGGGGTCCCACTCGGAATTGTCACTTCAGTTTCATTGATCATGTGGACATAATGCCTCAAGATAAAATGCGACTCGAAGTGCAGCTCACAAACAGCTCAATCAGGGTCCAGCGGCTTGTCAATCCTGTGGAGATTTCGCTGCCAAACAAGCCTGTGTTGTTCATCTTTCGGAGCCTTAAAAAGCGATAACTTGCGCTCCTGGGCTGTTCTTGCATAACCAGTTGCGTAGCCTGGCGTGTAGCAGTGGTTTAGCCGCAGCTTGGGCGGCGTCATCAACACTGACGCAAAAAAATGTCACAGTTTCGCCCTAAGGGCGAAGCAATGAATGCGATAGCAACACAGCAATGTCATACGAAGTAAGGTGAGCGGCTTTGGTAGCAATATTAATTGTAGTAAACATGAGCTGATTAAGTAAGCAGGTGTGCTGCGGTGTAAGTAGACCGACATGAAGAGAGACTCGATGACCACGAGAAGGCGCGTGTGAAACGGTGGTGTTGATGAGAAGCGCTTCCCGTGGGCAGCGCGCGTGCGAAGGGACACACCTGTAGCGCTGCACTGCCGATCCGGGCAGCATTACATGTGTAGCGTGCGTTGGAAAATGTGGCCCGACTAGTACTAACTGAATGAACAAGCGTGGTGCGAGCGCGCACATACAAACATGAATAGATCACACTGAATGACTGCAGACAACGACCGTCAAAACTCTGGCATCAAGCGGATACGCCGCAGTGGCGAAGGTACGTGCGGTCTTCGCTTCAACGGAAACTGAGCGGCGAATGCACGGCGCATAAAGGTCAGAGCCGTGTGGAGATAAGAGACGGTGCGAGCGAGCGACGAGCGCGGTTGTTGGCAGAGTGGAAGTGCGCCCCCCCCCCCCCCCCCCCGCGCTCCCTCCGGCGCTGGCTTCCCGCTTCCTTGCTTGCGCTTGGGAGATTGAGTGCGTTCGCTCTCCGTGATAGCGCGCGTCCCGCACGCTTCCGCTCGGGCATACGGCACGCGGCGAAGATTTTATCTATAGGGAACCTCACGGCGACGTCGACGGCGATGGCGACGCCGACGGCAGAAATCCGGTTGAAGTGTCCATATAATTGCTACCGCATGTTCTGTATCGCGCGAGCGCTCGTGCGTGTTTTCGGTATGGGGCTTATGCGTTGCCCAGGGGGCGCTGCAAAAACGGTGCTAAAAATTGCCCTCAAACCGAAACTGGGTAGTACCAATCTCGATCGTCTGCTTCGGGAAGCACGTTTACAATATGGACCCGCCACTTTCGGTTGTGTTGTACCACGGCTTGCAGCGAATATCGGGCGCCGAAGATTTTTCCATGGGTGGCATGCTGCCTAAAGGCAAGAAATTATGCAACGCCGAATACGTGTACGCCGTTCAATAAATAAGCGGCGAAGTTTTAGCGCGGTGTCAATCGCAAGTGAAGCGAGTCACGCACGTGCGAAGTTGAACTTCAGGTAAGGTTTGCACGCTGCTAGATTCAGGCGCATAAACGCGAGGAAATGCTTTCTATAAGTAAATTCACAGCAGCGATAAGCAGACATGAGTACTGCCCTGCTCGAGCGCACGACGTTACGCGCCGCGACGGCAGCGGTCTTTCAGCATGCCGCGGTGTACGAACTGCTCGAGCGCACGATCGTACGCGCCGCGACGGCAGCGGTCTTTCGACATGCCGCGAAACGGCGGGTCTCCTGCAATCTTTGTTGACTGCATGCCGCTAGACAAGTAATTATGCCTGCGCTGTAGTAGCGGCCATCTGTCCCTTTAGCAGTTGATAAATAACTGATGCAATGCATATAAGCTAGCAGTAACGTACGTACGTGCGAATCGCGCTGCGTCGCGAGCTCGTGCGCTGCTCGCTTGATGTAGCTTTTAATGACAGCGCTCGAACATCGATGTGCTGTAATCAATACTACCTTGCTGTGCTGCCTCAACGTGCTGGCTTGAGGTCAAGGATGAGCACATTCAACTCTCTAACCTGTGCTGCTCGTAGTGGGGTAGTGAATTGTCACCGAATCAGCCCGACCATTTGTGGTCATTTGCACACACCCGGTCACTTCATCACTTCGCACCGGTCGAATTGTTAATTGTCGCTGTGGCCGGCCGGGTCTCGAATCGTGAATCACCAGCCATGCCTGCTGCTATGTCGGTCTTCCATTTCGCTTACCGAGCGCGACGAACTGCAGTTATCCAGCGCGCCCGACGCTCCACTTCATGAGGCCTTGAAGGAAAACGGTAGAATCTGATGTTGGGATTCAGCCCTTCTTGTTCATGGCAGCCCACGACGCAGCAGTAACGACGGTGACGCTTTTCCGAGGCTGAGCTAGGTCTCTCCGGATCGGCGTCGCCGATGTCTTCTGCTTCCAGCATTACGTCCTACAGCACACGGAGAGTCCGTTTTTGTATAACTATAGGCTGCGGTCAGCTCGCAGCCTGGTCGCCATGGTATGTGAGAAGTGACGAGCCTTTTCGCACTCGAAACAGGGCAGAAAAAAGTGCGAATCATCGCAAAACGCGGGCTAGAAAAATGCTTCGCCACAGCCAGGGTTCAATACTATCCAAGCTGGTACTACCCAGTTGACGTTTTTCGCCGCCACCAGGCGCCGCTACTATACCTCAAACTCCAGCGCAAGACGCCCATAGCGAGCGTGACCTCCTCAATCAGGAAAGGTGGCACGCAATACTGATGTGTTGTTGATTGCCATGACAGCCTCGAAAACATGAAAGGTCGAAAGCCGCCCGTGAAGTTTTACATATTTACGGGGAGGTGGTAGGAGGAGGACAGACGACAAGCATGAATAACTGCAGTGCGCCGAGTCAAGTACGTCACATACTTTCGCATTCGCGTGCAATATCGCGACCGCTCGATAAAAACGCAATAGTAATTTGCCTTGTTTTAGTGCACGGCAGTTTGTTTAGTCGTGTCGAGTAGTTGAATTGTACAGTGACATCCGCCGTGTTAGCTTAGCGGTAAATGCATACGTGTTGCGCTGCTAAGCTCGACGACGCGAGCTCGATATTCCCGGCAACGGCGGTCTCATTTCGATGGGGGCGAAATGCAAGAACACCTTTGTTATCGTCTACTTTTATTTTATTGCGATAGCAATTATATGGACACTTCAACCGGATTTCTGCCGTCGCCGTCGCCGTCGCCGTGAGGTTCCCTATAGATAAAATCTTCGCCGCGCGCCGTATGCCCGAGCGGAAGCGTGCGGGGACGCGCGCTATCACGGAGAGCGAACACACTCAATCACCCACGCGCAAGCAAGGAAGCGGGAAGCCAGCGCCGGAAGGAGCGCGGGGGGGGGGGGGGGGCGCACTTTTACTCTGCCAACAACCGCGCTCGTCGCTCGCTCGCCCGCACCGTCTCTTATCTCCACACGGCTCTGACCTTTATGCGCCGTGCATTCGCCGCTCAGTTTCCGTTGAAGCGATAGACCGCACGTGCCTTCGCCCGCTGCGCGGCGTATGCGCTCGCTGCCAGCGTTTTGACAGTCGTTGGCTGCAGTCATTCAGTGTGATCTATTCATGTTTGTTTGTGCGCGCTCACACCACGCTTGTTCATTCAGTTAGTAATAGTCGGGACACATTTTACAACGCACGCTACACATTCAATGCTGCCCAGATCGGCAGTGCAGCACTACAGGTGTGTCCCTTCGCACGCGCTGCCCACGGTAAGCGCTTCTCATCAACACCACCGTTTCACAGGCGCCTTCTCGTGGTCATCGAGTCTCTCTTCATGTCGGTCTACTTACGCCGCAGCACACCTGCTTACATAATTAGCTCATGTTTACTAAAATTCATATTGCTATTAAAGCCGCTCACCTTACTTCGTATGACATTGCTGTGTTGCTATCGCATTCATTGCTTCGCCCTTAGGGCGAATCTGGGACATTTTTTGTGCAGGTTAACGAACCCCCGGTGGTAAAAATTATTCATGAGACCCTCCATTACTGCTTGCCTCATAACGGTTTCGTGGCTGTGGCACGTAAAAGCCGCGAACTTAATTGATTGTACTTTGCCTTCACTCGCGATCGGCAAGGATGAGCTCAAGAGAATTATATCCTTTTTCCAAACACTGCAACTTAAATTGCTAGTTGTGCAGGCAACGAAAGGGGCCGCGCGTTACTTGTCTTTTGTGTGGGGGCAATCCTCATTTAATGCAAGCCGCGGTCGTCGCGTGCGTCGGTAAGCGGCAGATCGGAAAGCAGCCGCTCGAGACGTGAGCGCTATGTTTGTTGCTTGGCCATGCTTTCTAGGTTAACAATATCCAAGCATGCTTTAAGATAATTGTCACCTTGCACATTCTTCCTGCTTCTCTCTTCCTGCCAAGAACCTTCGTTTCGTGTAGTAGCCAGCCATCGGTGCGAGCTTACTTAAGCTGCGGTGGAGGCATTCACCTGATGAGAAACTAGATTCGCTTTGATGAAGCACTTATCGCTAATGCTTGCGCTCGTGCTGCTGGACCCAAGGTAATGGCTGGTTACCATGGTCTGGGTTAATTTCGCGGAGCAGTTTGTACGAGCCATTTCTCATGAGCAGTGAAAAGATACCTTGCTCACTAATGCAATGAGTTGCCATGACTCTAACATCTGCATTGAATAAGGCATGGTATGCATTAAATATTTATACAGCATGATATAAGGTATTATACGCATATGTAGTACTTACACCGTTAATTAATTTATTGGCGTATCGGTGCCTAATGCACGTGTTCTTTCTGTCATGACAGTGCGGATGCCACTCCCTGGGAGCCAAAATGAGAGCAGCCGTGTGTGCGCGCACAGCTGCCAACGAAACCAACGGCAATCGTCACCGTCTCTGCACATCTCTGCAAGCATGCATGGCCACTTTGTGACTGCGTCATAGAGAAATAAAAGTGACTAGAGAACTGAACTCGGTGTATATCTCTAACTCGATATCGTATACGATCTTGTGGGACACCTCCGACGCGCACTTGGCTTTCACTGCCACATCACCGTTCACAATTTGTTCACCGCCATACACGTGTGGAACCAGACGCTCCCCTTTCTTGAGGTTGCAGCCAAGAAAAAAGCTGTCGGCGTCAGCAACCGTCTTGAAACCACGATCTTTGCATTTACTACGTTGCTGTCTGTTTTATGATCGCCCACTGTACCAGTTTTCAACATTTCGCAATTTCTTGCTAGGAAATCTTGGAACAAGTTGTGGCACGTTCTTGGATTTTTTTTCTTCGGTATCATTGTAGATTTTACTGCGTTCACGTATGAAAGAACCTCCTGTGTGCTCATTTAAAAACAACTTGCGTTCATATTGTTGCGTACATCACTATCACTAGCGTTCTCTTCTCGTCCATTCTCGTCTACTGCACACAAACAACGTGAGGCTCTAAGATAGAAACAGAGCTTCGTCCTGTCGATGACGCCAGAAATTGTGATGATTATGGACGTTCGTCACTTGTCTGTGTGTCTTAAGACGAGAAACGGTGCACAAGAAATGCTAGTAGGCAAAAAAAATGTTTCTCTTTCAAACACAAGATGGGAAAGGAAAGGAAATGAAAAGAAAACAAAACAATGTCACAGAGCAAGTTTCACGCGCCGCCACATGTACGCGACGCTCAGTCCTACACCACTGTTTGGCGCGTCCAGGGTTCCAAAAGACCATCTCACGGTTTGGGTCGTGACGACTCGCTTGTCGTTGCGTGGTACGGTCGCCGAGGCGAGCCGAGACAGAGGTGGCACGGTTGCTGCTGCTGGAACCGTCGCCGGCACACGCCCCGGAAAGGCGATGGTCCCGGGTTCGAGTCCCGGACCAGGACGAATTTTTCTTCAACTGCGAGGTTTTCTTTCGAGGAACCCGGTTGGGTTTCCATTGTAGCAAATTGCTACATTTGGGTGGATGTCTCAGTTTACCTTTAATTACTTATATCCACCTAGCGGATTTCCGCTGAACTATTACGTCATACGCCTATAGACCCAGAACGGCCCTCAGCAACTGCGCCCTGGCAGGAGCCGCTCAGCAGGCCTCGTCCTTGGTCTCGGAACAGGCCTCCGTATCTGGCCCGGGTAGGCACGCCTTGGTCACTCCGGTATGCGATTTATTCGGTATGCACTTCTAATGAGTCCACAAGTCGCTGCGTACACGTAAAAAATTATAAAAAAGGAATATTTTGTCCTTTCCCCACAGTTGGCATTATTTTTCCTATCTACCCTTTGTTGTTTATTGTTTACTGTTGTATTTATTCTATTTCTTTTTATCTGTTCTGTTTCTATTGCTGACTTTCGCTTATTACCACTGGCCTCGCCTAACTTAATTACCGTTGCAGGTTGCAGAGCGTGGCATCAGTCAATTGCTTTATCGAATGCTCGAAGAGATCCCGCTGCTGGTGCAGTATTTGCTGTAGCGTCGGCTTAGTGGTTGAGAGGTGTACTTTTCGACTGGCAACCTATGGGTTCCATGTTCGATTCCCCGAGTGTCACTGTGGCCTTTTTTTTTTTCGCGACAAAATTCTCGCTAAACACTTTGGGATTCCTGCAACGGACACCAGCGCAAGTGGTTTAAATCAGAACAACTAAGGAAATGAGATGAGAACAATTATTGTCGTAAAAGCTTCAACTGGACAGCACCGCCACAAGAATGATGCCCGTGCGGCAAAGCACGGTTGGGAGCCGGACCCGCGTACATCGCTGATCTTTGGTGCAGCCTTTGGCTTTGGCAGCCTCCGGGAGTAGTAGTGCTATTGCACGTATTTCGGAGGCAGTGTACTGTAGTGTAAAAAGATGACGCTGCGCGTATAGCAACGTTGTTCGTGATAATTAGGTGGTGGTGTCTGCTGCGAGAACTTATTGTAGCCGCACTAAATGAGTTCCGAACCGGAGCAATCCCAGAAGTATGCTGACTACATTTTAAGCAAGAGTTGCGAACAAAAACAACCAGAACAAAAACAACCAAAAACAACTTCCATAAGTAATAATTTCAGTTCGGTTATTAACAAAGTTTCGCTAATCGCGTTTTAATGAAAAAAAATTGCAGGAAAAGTAGCAATTGGAAAAAAACAGTCCGTCAGAAGCAAAGTGATAATTTAGTAGAAATCCAGATACCTAGAGTAACTTTCGAAATATCCGGCCACCGAAGTGAGGCGCCATAGACTGGCGTTCTAGTCATCTTTGACTCCTCAAAAAATAAAAATAAAGACAATGTCTAAGCTTGCGCACTACAGGAGAAACTTGAGCAGGACATGAGTAGACTAGATCTAAATCAGCGTCAAAATTTTATATAAAATCAATTCTATAATAAAGCGACACTCAGGAGTGTTTAAAAATTGTTCCAATTGGGTCACCACTTGGATGCCAGGTCAACACCGGTGACTGCAATCAGCGGGTGCCACGCCTTTATCGAATGGGGGCTGTTTGAAATTATGAAAAGGGCACGAGTAGCAGAAACGAAATACATATGTGAAAGAACGCCGGAGCAGCAACAAATTGAGAACCTTTAGCCTGAGGTCAACTACGTTCTCTAATATCGCAATAAAAGAAAAAAAAGAAAGCACTAGCAATAACAGATCACAGCACCGTCGGTGAAAATTTGGGTAAACTAAGCGAGGAGGTTCCCCGAAATTTTCCGGACGAGGCATTCTCATCTCCGCTGTCTTGTATCCCTTTCTAAAATTAGGTCCGACCGACATGATTAAAGCGCCTCGATCACTTTCGGCTCGACCAATCGAATTACCCGACAGCATCACATTTAGCCATCCTTGCCGCTTATGGTGCAGAGTATATTTAGGCTTCCTTTTCTTGAAGTACGTGCTCCAAGGTGTGTGGTGAGCGAAGCGGGAATACATCCTGATAAGGAGAAAGTTTAGGGAGAACATAACGGGAACGCTGGTTATGATGATTACGACGATTAATGGCAGTTTTCACGTCGCGGCTACCAACCACAGATAGTATTGGAGGAAAAGGAAGGAGGCTGTTATAGGGACTTTTGCAAGGTTAAAGACAAATCACAATGTTAGAAAAAATACAGGAATAAAAGCGGCATCAAAGGCGGCGCGGGAATGGAAAGAATTGAACGAGCGGTGAAGTACGGACACCGGGAAGCTGGCGGATGGGGAATGAACCCGCGAGCCAATCCAATTTCACCGCGCTGAGCTGCGTCTGCTCCTCGCCGTAGGCGTTGATCTCTGATCACCCTCCCCCACCTGTGATCCATAGTTGCTATTCCACCTCTGTCCAGCTGTTTGCTTTTGTTTCATTTTCACTATGCACACAGGCAGCGATTTTCTTGGTGCTACACTCAAAAAAAGGGAAAGGCGACGCCGATTGGTGTCTCCCCGGCAGCTGTGTCTGTTCTCTGGCGCCTGGGATACCACGACGTGAACAGATGATGCTGTACCGTCTGTGGCTAGGCGTCGCATTCAGAAACTCTTTATGCCTCTATAATTGGAATGGCGAACAGCCCCACGTGCGACACATGCAGCTGTGATGAGACACTCGCAGGCATTATCTGTGCCTATAGTTGTCCGCGTTATAAAGCCGAGAGGCACGTGATGTGCAGAATGCTGGAGCAATTGGACAGTCATCCACCATCAGACCTTAAAGCTCTAGGCCAGTGCTCTCAATGAACCTCCGCTTAGAAGGCTTTAATCGCGCTACTAAGATTTCTGCTGCCTGCGTAACTTCACGATAGACTCCAAGAACACCGCCTCCTACCGCTCCATAGGGTACGCGGTTTTCCTGCGATCATCTCTCTTTTACAGCGAAGCTGCTCGCCTCTAGTTGGTCGGGATTTTTCGTGTCCGCGTGCGCGACCACTGCTCAATCAAAAATGTGGGCCGATCCAGGAGACAGTGCAAAAAAGCGGGAGGCATCACATGACATCTACAAGAGGCTTCTACAAGAGGCATCACATGACGACATCAGGTGACATCATCGCTTGACGAAAACGTCATCACGTGAAATCATGTTCGACGTGGTGAGGTCATCATATTGCGACATCAGGGGATATCGTCACGTGACGATACCGCTATCGCGTAACGTAACGTTTGACGTGACGGTGTCATCGCGCGACCTTTGGTGTGATCACGTCTTCACGCGATGTTTGAGGTGATGACGTAATCACGTTTCGTCATCATGTCAAACGTGAAGTCACCACGTGGTCACATGGGTGTTGGTACCATCGGATGTTAACGCCGGCGTTTTCGCTTCATGGGCCTTAAAATGATTTCACATTTATAAAGAATACCCCCCCCCCCCCCCCCTCAGCAGTTCTAGTGGCGGTTTTCCACAGCTTCGATAGTAATTTTCTCTCTCTATCTCTCCCCTTCATCTTTTTCTCTTTTTATCCCGCTTACCCCTTCCCGCGGTGCAGGGTAGCCAACCGAAACTACCTCTCGTTAACCTCCCGGCCTTTCTTTGCATCTTTTCTCTCTCTCTCTGGCAACAGCAAAAGAAATAGGGTCAGCGAAGAATACTCATGCACGCTTTTGTTCCAGTTTCTTCAGCTGACTTGTTCGCAGAGTTACGTGAAGCTGTTATACCTCTCAAACTGAAGTTCTATGAAGTCGTGAGAAGCAGTTCTCTAGCACCGAAGTCAGTGTACTAGTTTTCACATACTGCTGCACTGTCGGCAGCTTCATACTGCATTGAAACGAGGCCTCGATCTACATAAAGGGCGCATTGAAAATGTGAAAATTGTAGAGAAACTTCAAAAGGTCCCGATATAGCTTTCTGTTCTTCATTACGTGCTACATAAAAGTGGTTTACCGAGCGTGAAAGAAACCCGCGAATACCGACAAAGTGCCTCCAGCGGCCAGTCGCGCGGCAATTTTTCTTAGGTGGTGGTGGAGTTTTTTCATGTTGCTCTACAATTTTCTCGTTGACACTTAGATAATTATAACAATTGAGAAGCTGATTAATTATTTAGGACTAATAATGTAATTAAGCGGAATGCAATAAATAATTCAAGTATCTCCAGCTACGTGGTACGTGCATATTTTTAAATCTTGGTGCATGATAGCTAACACCCTGTAGAGTTCTTCAAAGCGTCACCAGTTTAGCCAACGTGCTTATGTAAGGCTATCGATTGCGTATCTGACTTGAGCGTGTCTGTGGCAACAACACCAAGATCACGGCGACGGCGACCCCGATAGCATGACGGTGAGATTACAGATCTTTTTGTACTCCAGGGAAGGAACGTTACAACCTGTGGCTTTCGGATCTGGGCGGATCCGCAATGCTGTACAGTGTTGCGCCGAACCTACGTAGCTCCAGGTGCTTCAAAGAGAGGACTTGGGAATGCGCGCTAATCCCGAAGGTAAGCGCGATCTCATACAACGTCTCAAACCGCTTGTTGCCACGAGGAAAAAATGGTAGAAATTGTCAAGCTCTCGCTTTTGTAAGCAACTCGTTGTTATGCGTTGAGACGAATTCGTAAATGAATGAGCTATAGTTGGCATTGGATCGAGAGTAGCGTGCGTGCGCTTTAGATCACGGGTTGTTGAGCGAGGTCACAGGTTGCATTCCAGGCGCTCCAGCTGAAGTTGTGTGGATGAAAAACACCGACAAACTCGTGTGCCTAGATTTATGGGCATGCTTCCAAGCACCAGGCTGTAACAAAAGAAACCAAACCCGAATCCTTCCTCTACGGTGTCTGTGACATTCCTTTGGGGCATTGTACTTTAATTCTGCGTGTCTCTGTCTCGGGCACAAATGATAAGCAGTTCCAGTGGGATTTACAAATGCAGTATAGAAACTTACGTCTCGGTGTCAAATTTTTGGTTCACATTCTTGCTTAACAGTAACGCATTTCTCGAGCAGCAATTGTCAAATCAGTAGCGATGTACGCATAATGTAAATAAGTTTTGGTTATAGTGAATAATTACGTATTCAATAAGGCTTAAATCGATGTGACACACCTTCACAGCTAGCTAACTTGTTGAAGCCCCATATGGCCAGTGCATATAATCAAGAATAGGATATCTCAATCGAAACGCGTCCATGCTGCAACCGCTATGCTAGAGCAGCGTGATGCTTGACACGAACATATTTGAAGCAGCAGGAACTTTTATAGGGGCTTTCAATCTAATCACGTCTACTTCAATTGTTCACGTACACAACGACAAAAGGACTTAGGAAACGTGATCTTCGACACAGACTTAGTCATCCACAGTCCGAGCATTGCTTTTCTTTCTTCACGAGCGCGAATAGCTCAGCAAGGCATCCGAGCAATCTTTTCGCAAGCCGCAATGTCCGCACGTCACTTTTCCCGCCATCTGACTCGCACTGGACGACCAGGTTCAATCGCTTCGAGAAATCCCGACCAATGTTCTGATGAAATTGGTCCCCCGCGTTTCTCCAGCCGACCATCACCGCTGGCATGTTTTGCGGGAAAGACAAGAAACACGTGGAGAAAGAGAAAACGGGTGCGAAGCTAATCGGCCCAGACAGTTTCGCGAGTGAGTCACCGTATACGCGCTGCTTGCCGGACCTTGGATCCTCTTTTCGCATCGCGGGAGCGAGTACAGCTCGCCGAAGTGCTGCTCGACGCCGAAGCGTCGACCACATGTGCCGCGTGACAGGCGTGGTTGACACCTCCCTTCCGGAAACCACACGATGGCGGACGAAAGTGAGGACCGCGTCCCGAACCGTGTTCAATTCCCGGCTGTAGTTCCGGTCATCTCCTCCGCTCCGCATCCACGCGTACCTCCCCGAACGATTAGCTTGGTCTCGCGTGCACTCGAGTACGCACTGAGTCAGCCTTGTCCCTCAGGTGAAGGATGAACAAAAGTGTAAAAGCTTGCTTTTAATCAGCGCTTGCGGACAGACGGGTGGGAAATAGGTCGGGAGAGGGCAGAAAGAGCTGCAGACGCCTAAACAATATTTTTTTATTTAGTGCTATTTGTTAGTCTAATGATATTTTCCATCCCCCCCTCCCTATGTAATGCCCTCAGGGAACAAAAAAAAAAAACCCCAACAATATTGGTCTAGTTGTCAGATCGGTGTACCCGGTTTTCACCACAGACATTGTGTGCTTTGTCGCTGCAGACACACAATGAAAAGGAAATTGGGGAGCTTTAAGCTGTTCGTATATGGGAAGGTTTCATGGAGGCAACTCTACCAGGTGGCGCAAATGTCAATCCAGTCTGCGGTACCATGGTTTTCCTCTTGCATAGTTGTGAGCGTGTGATACATAAAGCAGCGTTAAAGAAATTTGCAATGTTGCACTACTTAGTGTGTTAATGTGGCAGCCATACAGAGAAGCATAGCGAAAGAAATACTGCTAAGTCGGTGAAATTGTTTAATAAGGTCCCCTTAGACGGTTCATTGGTCGAAAAATCTGATGTCGGTCGTTATGGCACCAAAATTGTGTACCATCAAATGGGACGAAAATTGTGTGCCACCAAAAAGTGGCACCAAAACCCACGATCATGGGTGAGAGTCGAACATAGGACCTTTATTGTTAATTAGGGTGAAGTTAATTAAGACACAAATAATTAGGCAGAGATAATTAAGGCACTCGGTCACCAAAATTCAATGGCACCAAAATTGATGGAAGTCGAACCCACTACCATTGATGTTAATTAATGGGAAGGTAATTAAGGCACAGTTAATTAAGATAGAGCTATTTCAGGCACTCGAATCCACGACCTTCGGTGGCAGAAAACAAAAAATAGAAAGTAACAACGCATTCGAATGAGAATGTCAAGTAACTTAATTCATGTCTCGTGCGTGCCGGCATTCGCCTTCATCCTTATTAGCACATGCTAAAGTGATTGTAAACTTTGCATAACGACATTATCGACTACTGTAAGAGCACCGGGGAGATCATGGTGTGTAGGAGAGCAGTAGTGTTCCTACAAAGCTCGGAACAACAACACTTTCGTTGCACTGAGCTCTGTTGGATTGCTCACTGTGGAACTGCGCAAACATTGGGAATGTTAATACCAACTTATTTTCATATATCTGAAAGTAATTTTGGCGACTGTACGCGCATTCATTCTGTATGTTGCATTTCATGAATAATGAAAGCGTTCTTCTGCGATGACCAGTAACACCAAACAGCCATGACTATCGCCCTTTCAGCGATGACTATCGGCTAAACGTTCTCGGCTTAACAGCTAAACCGTACGCGAATTAGGCCCAGCCATGGCCTATATTTGTTGGCACTGCGGTAGCATACAACTTTTCAATCAATCAATCAATGAAATATTTCATTTCTAACGGCAGTTAGGGGTCCCTCAGGCGGAAAGTGGTTGCAAGCCACTTGAAACTGCTTGAGGGCCCAAGTACATGGCAGCGGTTTTAGAAGTCAGATGTGTACGAATGTACACTAAAGCAGTACAGTAATAAGGGAAGTCAGCAAACTAATTGACAATCTTAAATTGTCATATTCTGCAGGCATCGACGGAATTTACTCCAAGGTGTTAAAAAATACCAAGCATAGTACAAGTGTCATCCTGTCTTACATTTTTCAACAGTCCCTGCCATTAAGAGTGGTGCCACAGGACTGGAAGGTCGGCAAGATTATCCCAGTCCCAAAGAAAGGTACTTCGATATGACATAATAGCTATCGAGCCATCTCATTAACGTGTGTGACTTCAAAATTAATGGAGCACGTCATTTATTCGCATGTAACCAAGTTTCTAATCTCTGTTGACTTCTTTCACCCACAGCAACATGGTTTTCAAAAAGGTTTTTCTTGTGAGACCCAGCTTGCATGATGTACTCATGACATCAGCTCAAGCATTGATCGCAATATTCCCATAGACGCCCTGTTCCTCGACTTCGAAAAAGCCATTGACAAGGTACCACATAAACGACTATTCCTTAAGCTCTCACACCTAAATCTTAACCCCTTTGTCTTCGACTCGCTGTGTGACTTCCTACAAAACAGGGAACAGTTTGTCTGTATTAATGAGCACACTTCCTCATTACCGCCTGTAATATCCGGAGTTCCTCAAGGCACCGTCCTCGGACCATTGCTTTTTTTAATCTCCATCAATGACCTACTGACAAACATCTCCTCCTGTATTCGCCTTTTCGCAGACGATTGTGCCCTTTACCGTCCTATCCTTAGCTTCTATGATAACATTTCCCTTCAAAACGATTTACTAACTGTTGAAAACTGGTGTAGAACTTGGTTAATGTGGTTAAATATCAAGAAGACTTCGCAGATCTCAT
Source organism: Dermacentor silvarum (assembly GCF_013339745.2). NCBI lineage: Eukaryota > Metazoa > Arthropoda > Arachnida > Ixodida > Ixodidae > Dermacentor > Dermacentor silvarum. The sequence continues at coordinate 108,651,057 of NC_051155.1, forward strand.
TCCACCGCCGAGCTTCCTACCAAAAACATAGGTACGTCATTTTTGGTTCCGAATTATCTTTAGCTTCATCGTATAAGTACCTCGGTATCACAGTGACTAATGATCTCAGCTGGTCACATCATATAGCAAGTATAACAAATGAAGCTAACTGCGTCCTTGGCTATGTCCGGCGTAACCTTAAGTTTACCCCTCCTCACGTAAAATTGCTAACGTACCAAATGTTTATTCGTCCCAAGCTGGAATACACATGCGCAGTTTGGGACCCGTACAAGAATAACCTACAGAAATATCTTGAGTCCATCCAAAACCGTGCTATTAGATTTGTCTTCTCAGATTATTCATACTATTCTAGCGTAACTGATCTAAAACACACGCCTAATCTTCCCAGTCTTGTGTCACGCAGAAAAATAGCGCGCCTGTCCCTCTACCACAAGTTTTATCACTCGTCTCTTGCTCACTCGATTATCATACCTGCTCATCGCCTTTGGCTCCGCAACAGTCACTCTAAAGCTGTATACCCACCACCTGCGCGCACTACTGCGCACCTCACCACATTTTTCATTCGAACAGCGAATGACTGGAATCATCTGCCCACCGACGCGGCGCACCACTCCGACCCGTGCCACTTCAAGACATTCATCGAAGAACTCGTACAAATTTAACCCACCCCTCATGTAATATCCCATACCAGGGGCATTTGAGGTATCAATAAATAAATAAATAAATAACTAAATAAATAAATAAATAAATAAATAAATAAATAAATAAATAAATAACAGGAATAAGACGTTAAGGAAGCAATAAAATTACGAATACAACGAAAGCAATATTCCAATTACTACGTGCATTATGAATTTTTTTTGTACATTAAGCGAACGTAACATAATAAACGTGAGCACAAATCGTAAATTAACGTAAATAACAATGAATACAGTGCATAAAGTTAAGAATAATCATTATAATCGTAGTACGAATTCAAACAAAACAGAAGTTCGAAATAAGATGGAAACTTGAAGTAATGAGTAGTAGTCGAATGACAAATGCCGCTTTAAGCCAACGTTTTGACAGGGGTACTTGTCATCGTAAGGGCAGCAACTCCTCTTTTTAGCAGCGTTTTTATGTACGCGGAGATCCCTCCCCCCCGCCTCAATGGGCGAGGATAAGGAGGAGAATAGGCCGGGGCGTCTGTGGCGTAGCTAACGTTTAAAAAACAACAACAAAGGGAGAGGTATTTGACGAAAGGGCAAAATTGTGATCAGCCTGAATTCTAGCATGAAGCTCCAAATGCAACCCGTACGGGTTCCTCAGAAACAAAGCCTCGACGTTGAAGAAAAATTCGTGCTGGCCCGCGATTTTACACCGAGGCTAGCAAAAAAATGAAATAGAAACATATTAGAATAGCTTTACGTTATAGTGCCCCAGGTTGCTTTCGGGTATTCTTCTTCCCCTCTCCCAACCTCTTTCGAATTTCAGACAGATTAGCTGAATAGTTCCTGCTTTCTCAGAAAAGCAGACAACTAGATTGGTCGCACCTACCTACGTGAGTAAACTATTTCCAGGTTCGGGTTGCTTTCACCACTCCCCGATAGAATCGAGAACCAGTGCGCTCTTTGTTTGACTTTACTCGCATAACTCCCAACGGTGCTTTAAATGAATAATACGCTTAAGTTTAATTATTTTATAACCATAAAACTATGTGCTTCTGGAGCTAGTGCATGGTGCGTTCGGAATATGTGGAAGTGTTATCTTTTATTATTATTATTATTATTATTATTATTATTATTATTATTATTATTATTATTATTATTATATTTTTGGCTATTGAACACTGCTATCTATGTTGCTCAATGTTGTGGTGCCCCAAACTAGTAAAAAATAATATATGTGGGTAGCAAAGAGCTCATATGATAAATCTAGACTTCACGTTTTTCTGGAAGAAAGCGTCTACATCGTGACAGAACATCCGCTGCACAGCTGCATAGGTCATATAACATAACTGTCATGACATGCGTGTCATGTAGGTCATGACAATGACCCAGCGAAAAAAGATTAACACGCCGTATTTCATTACGTTTTCGCCCAAAAATCAGGAGACTCTGGCTTCGGTCCAAGGCACGTTATGTTGTCGACGCATCATCTGATTGCATTGAGTGGAAACTTTGCTAGCGCCGAACACCTCCGAATCCGGTGGCTTACGCAGATGTAAGTACACACCAAGCATTCTTCATTGTAGGGCTGAATATTTCATACCAAGAGAAAAGGAGACAACGGGTTGCATGGAGAGATACTGAAATTCACTTCGACGTTCATACGTTCCCCCTGCGAAATTATTTTGCTTAGATACCACACGCACAATGTGCTAATTAATATTGCTATCCTTGCATTGATCATGAAAGGACGAGATAACATTCCTGTCTCTATTTTGCTTGTGTAATGACTAATTTCATGTCCCTTTCAGAAATTGAAGCCAGTGCACCTGTCTGCGCGTCTTCATAATTGAAAGGTGATGGTTCTGACACGAGAAACTTACCATGCAATTCAAGCCAGTGTAAACGTAAATGCTGTAATCTTTCTTTACAGCGAGGCAATTATGAGTACTAGAATCGGTCGCAGTCGGACATGCATAAGCATTCCGAAAGAGTGCGAACAGTATGTCCATGCTTAGTTCAAGATAATTAGATTTCTGAGAGGACCACACATTTCGTATACAGAGCGCCTTGTGTGTAAAGGCGGAGCGTGGAAGGTGTGCATTAAAATCGGCCGTGAAAAGAAATCGCCCGTCTTTCCAATTGCAAATGAGAGCAAGAGAATAGCTTGAAGTGATTTCGGTAAGAAGAATAAAAGTAAGATCAGAATCAATGGTTCAAGAAAGGCATCTATTGCTCTGCAGAACATACACGTGAAATTACAATGACAATGATATAAAGTGGTAGTTGTAAAAGAAAAGGAAACCAAACCTTTATAATTAGTGCACACTGAAAAAAATCTACGGAAAACTAAAACAAGACCTATAAACACTGAAAATTGTATCGTAGTAAAACTGTCGAAGAGGTATTGCGCAGCATTCATGGGGACAACTTAGAGCGTATGAGTCAATTTCGGTAAACATAAGAAATCGCCGGTTCACTATACCACCTGTTAAACCGTTTTACAACATTGTTAAATGAAATGCATTTGCCTTAAGCAGGAGGCAACAGGCACACTCAACTTTAATTGACATCTACGAAAAGCGAAGCATTCATGCTGGGATTGGCTCATGAAACGTGTGTGTGTATAGAAAGTATTGTTTTAGAAGTATAAATATTAGTATAGAAGAGCAGCATGGTAAACGATGAACTTATTCATTTCGATGGGGGTGAAAAGTCAAAGTCACGAGCATGACTCAGAAAAAATGACAATGACTCAGTGAAAAACGATTAACACTCAAAAACCACTGAAACGGGCTCGGACGAGGGCACTAAGAGAAGAAAACACTAAAGAATTATGGTAGAAGTCATAGTCATGACCTTGACTCTGCAAAAATGACAATTAACTGAGCGAAAATAGATAAGTGAAGGAAACACTAAAGGACGATGGTAGAATATCATGAGCATGACTCGGGAAAAATGACAATGACTCAGCGAAAAAAGATTAACACTGAAAAACCACTGAAATAGGTTTCGACGGGGACACTAAGTGAAGGAAACAGTAATGGATGATGGTAGAAATCATAATCACCAGCATGACTCAGGAAAAATGACAATGACTCTGCGAAAAATGATTAACAGTCAAAAACCACTCAAATCGGTTCTGACGTGGGCACTACGTGAAGGAAACACTAAGGATCGTGGTAACTAGAAGTCATAGTCATGACCATGACTCAGCGAAAAAGAGATTAATACTCAAAAACCAATGGAATGGTTTCGGATGTAGTACTAAGTGAAGGAAACACTAAAGGATGGTGGTTTGACACAGCAAAAAAAGATTAACTGAAAAACTACCGAAATGGGCTCTGATGTGGGTATTAATGAATGAAACACTAAAGAATGATGGTAGAAGTTATGGTAATGAGCATGACTAAGCAAAAATGACAATGACTTAGCGAAAAATGATTAACACTCAAAAACCAATGAAATTGGTTTGGATTTGGTACACAGTGAAGGAAAACGCTAAAGATTGGTGGTCGTAGTCATATACATGAGCATGACTAAGGAATTTCGCCTTAAGGACTCTTAGGCATAGCTAAAGGGAATCCTGAGGGCTGATGGCATGAATATTATGACATGCGTGTCATGTGTCTCATGAAACAGCCGCCTGCGTCTTGGTCGTTTCGCATAACATCAATTCCCACAGGGCGTGGGATCTGCCGTTTTTTTTTTTTCATTCCCTACCGTTCATGATCACTTCTCGCATAGAAGAATGTACGGCGCATTCAAAGCGAGGCTGGGCGAGCTTCGTATGCTGAGGCTTGAACTTTCATTTCCATGCAGATCTCCGACTCCAGATTCAGAACATGTCGCTTAGTGAACAGAGGTGTTTTAAAACAAAACACTGCGAACATCTGTTAAAAAAAAAGTACACAAAATTTACACCTTCGCAATTGTGAAATTAACAAAAAAAAAGCGATGCAGAAAGGGTCGGTTTGTATTCGCTTACACTCACCGTTATCCTAGAGGTAGGAACAAAAAAGTGAAACCAGGCCGCAGTACAAAAACAAGAAAATGCGCATGTGCGACCTTAGCGCTGGGCCGACTTTGATCTGAGCTTGTAACCTAAAAAAGAAAAAAAAAGGACGTGCACGGGTGGGGGCGCAACGAAAAAAAAAAAAAGAACACGCTTCAAACCGAACATAAAATGATTGACTCCGCATATAGCTTTTCTCGTGACCCCAGAGGCGAGCCCTCGATCGGGGTGTGCGAAGGGCGCCGCGGCGTTATTTCCTCAGAAATCGAGAAACGTTCGTCGACCGGTTTTTATATATCGCGCTGGACATCGAACCCGAAAGTGAAACGAACACGTCTCTCTCTCTCTCTTTCTTTTTCCTGCTTTCCGCCTCTCCTCGTCCCAGGCTATGCTTTCCGCAGGCGGGAGGTTTTGCAATCCCTTTCGTCGTTGTTTGCCAGCAAAGCCCTTGTTTTCACCCCTCCTCAACCTCTAAAAACGGGAAAGAAGAAAACAGTGGAGAAGACAATGGAAAGCCTCTTAATAAAGCGCCAGGGCGCCAAGCTGGACTGTTCCTCGTAAGTAGGATTCGACACTATCATGGAGGTTGCGAGAAAGATATGACGAAAACTGACAAAGAACAAAAGATGCAGAAACAACGAATCATTTCGCCGAAGCAAGCGCGTGAGATGAGGAAAGTGTTGTGTTGAGGAGTTTCTGAAAGAAGAGCCGGAGCAAAGAGGGGAGAGGGTGAAGGCGAGAGAGAGAGAGAGCATGGACAGGATCATGGAGAGGCTTAAAAGGCGTTTCATATTCTAGCCACGATTTATGACTGCGGGGCCGTTTCTCAACGGAATATTCGCTCCGTTATGAAGCATTTCAACCGCCGCGTACATGCCTATAGTGCGGCAGAAACTTTGCCCTTAAAAGAACGGTTTGAAACAGCACGGAGCACGGCAGCAAAGGGTTTCATTGCATGGAGGAAAAGCTACACTGACGTGAACGAAAAATTTGAGTGGAACAATATATACGATTCTCACGTTCTGAGCCATCTCATTTCTAGCACCACCGAATTTATTAGTTATATTGTGTATTTGCATTGTCGTCTCACTTTTATCTTGGCATTTCTGCGCTCAAATATTAACAAAGAAGCATATTTGCAAAATGGCGCGTTTTTACAAGCCCCGCGTCATTCACCTACGTTAAAGTGAGACGACGACACGAATTGCTCGTTCGGTATTTGCGTTCTGTATTGCTCACCTGCATGTTGGTTCGTAGAGATGCTTACTAAAAACACCCGGGGGAGGACATTAACATGCCTGAGATGATGTTAGGTGCAAACACCTCAGCTGGGCTAATGATCACACATTATAGCTCTCACGTAGAGCATTGCCACGGCATGTTCTAAAAGCTGCGTTTTGCCTCACGCTTTCTCTGATGGAACGTGCAAGAGCTATCCTTAGTGAAACGACTGTTATTTTCGCTTGTTTGTTCGCTTTCGAGTTGTGATGTAGTTTGATACCACAGTTTCTTGATGTTTCGCCCATGAGCCCTGCCTGTGCACAGGCCAGTGGAGTGCATAAAGTGAAATACAGGACTCTTGCAAATAATTATTGTACGACAATGACTTACTTATTGAATGCAAAAGTTAGCTTCGCCGATCTCAAGTTGTATTAAAAGCTACCTGAAATGATTTGAGCTATGACTGACCGAAGGAATCGCGCCGCGCAAATGGGTCGAGACGAAGGCGAGTCCGAACGTTGCCTTTATCCTGAAGATTCAATTGTTCACGTTCTGACCAGAGTGTTGCTTACGCGAGAGAGAGAATGTCTAAAAACAACTAGAGAGGTTAGCCGAAATATAGAATTTATGTCACATGTTGCTCCACGCGTGAGTAACAGGCCAGGTGACTACATTCATATCAAAGCTGATCCTCCATGGTTGCACCTCGTGAGTGTTATGTAATTCCAGCTTGCGCCACAATTGTGACCTGTGCTCTGGATAAGTTCATGCTCGAACTGCCGCCAGTGTGGGGCTGAGTCGAGTACCGAATAGAGAGCCTCTTCGGCAGACTTGTCAAGCGAAGAAGCTCAGGCAGAACATGTGGCGGCTTTCGCGATGCCCGGCATTGCCGCATACAAACCGCACGGAACTGCCTGGCCCCGCGACTCTTCACCCTGAGCCCCCCTGCCGAAATACAATTCCCGGGAGGAGCGACTGACGATTTCCTCAAAGAACATAATACAAGCCATGGTCGAGTACATTTACTGTTTAACGAGGTGACCTCATGGTGGTGTTGTCGTTATGTATATATAGAGACACTTGTGGGGACTCCTTCACTTCTGCATAATGAGCGACCATCCTACAGAGATTGGATGGCCCTATCATTGCGGGTCATCGTAGATGGGGAAAAACTTTGCGCGCTTGTTTTCGTGTGTGTATCGTGCTCTTTGATATTTTGAAACATAATCTTATAACTGAGGACAAATGCAATCCAGCACAGTTTGGAAGACTCTGAAATTTGTCCTTCGAGCGCGAGACAACGATTGCACTATGAGAAGCGCTACTTGTAATTGAGAAGCTTTCACAATGCCCGGCTAGAGGCGACGACGAGTTTTCGAGAACGCATTCGCTAGCAAAGACTTTATTTGTACGAGTGACCCTGACTTGCGAGCTTGCTAGAAGTGCGGAGCGGGGAGGTCGACGGCACCGTAAAGTCAAAGCAGCGCTGGAGTGGGACCACGAAGGCGTTTATGGTCCTAGTATATTGGTGCAATTTACGAGAGTGGCTCTTGATGCTCCCTGCTTCGGTCTGCATCGTGGCCAACGTCTTGCGTCATCGTTTTGATTCAGATCATATAGTAGCCTTGGCGGTGTTTGTTCCTTGAAGAAGTGGACTGCTGGGTTAAGGTTGTTCTGAGGCGGCTATATTTTGATTGGTTTGTTGCAATTCTATAGCGAGGCTGATCATTACTTTTGGAGTGAGGAGTGTAGTATCAGACAGCGTAGCCAGTGTAGGAGTACAGGCTCACTTGTGAACTGAAGGCATATCCTTTGTCAATACACGGTGCACCAGCCAGCTTCAGCTAGCGTTTAAAAATACGCTGATGCATTACTTGGGGATGTGACTAAGAGCTTGTGATTGGGAAATTTAAGGAGCAAATCACAGTATAAGGGATTTTTAGTATAGCGGAAAACAGCAAACGCAAGGATTTAGCGTTAGCGTTAGCGTCGCGTGCTGCGAACTGCGCATGCGCAGAACGTAAACGTAGCCAGAACTCTTACGTACGTACGCTATTTCCGGAATATAGCATTCAACGCTAACGCACGCAAGGGATTCCGTACGTAGGGCAAGATGGCGGCGCGTGTTGAAGGGAGAGCCGTCCACTTTGGATCTATCTAGTCGTCGGCCTGCACTGTTCGGCTAATTCGTTCGCCACTAATGCTCGTGTTTGCTTTAGATTTGTGTGATGATGCTTCGACAGCGGCGTACAGGTGACAAATGGGCGTTGTTTTCGATATACGTTATCGATTAGCGGTGGAGTAGCGGTTTGCTCATGTTTGCTCATGTTTGCTGTATCCACCTCGAGATGGCGCCCAAGTGTATTTGCGTTAGCGTTAGCGTTTTCCTCCATTCTGTTATTCTAAAACACTACCTTGTACCGCGCGCCGTGCAGCCTTTCTTTGCATCAGCGTTGCGTCGCACGCTAACGCTAACGTAAGTGTTTTCCGCTATACTAAAACAACCCATTGTATAAGGTAAGTGCATAATTAGTGAATATGCCTTAACCAACTTACGAAGTAATAAATCTAGACCTGAAAATTTAACTAGAGGGTTGCGGATCCTCGAGTAAATATCCGATACAGCAGTGTTGAGCATCATACGTATTGTCATCCCGTTGAAGTGACGGTGAACAACCACAGTGACACCACGCAAGGCACGAGACTAACTGTTTATTGGGCGAGTCGGTACCCACCAAGACGAGCAGCACAATGATAGCGGCAAGCCAACTCGTCGATGCGCTGACTTCAGTGCGTAAATACGTCGGGGGATCCTATACGGTCCGAAATAACCTCCAAGTGGCTTTTCCCTTACTCCTGGTCGGCGTATTGGAGTCGACAGCTAAACATGGTTTCCGGGCTGGTATTCCACATAGCGTCGCCGAAGGTTTTAGTGTCAGCCGTCCGGCTTTTGCAGATTCTTGATGCGCATGCGGAAGAGCTGTCGGGCTTCGTCGGTGCGCTGGATATAAGCGATGATGTCGAGGTTATCTTCCTCGGTGACGTGCGGTAGCAAGGCGTCAAGCGTCGTCACCGGGTTCCTTCCGTAAAGCAGCTTGAACGGCATCATGGGAGTTGTACTTTGCACATCCGTGTTTTATGCGAAGGTTACGTTCGGAACGACGGTATATTCTTATTCTGGCGTTATTTAGGCGTTACCTAACACCATTTGTTTGCGGGTGGTAGGCGGCTGTCCTCTGATGACTGGTCTTTCTGTATTCTAGGATGACTTAAGCCAGCTGCACTGTAAAAGCATATCCTTTATTAGTGATGAGGACTTCTGGAGCACCATGTCGTAGCTGGATCATCTCGACGAAGAATTTCGCCACTTAAGCCACACTACCGTTGGACACGGCTTCCGTTTAGGCGTAGCGGTTAACGCAGTCGGTAGCCACGACGATCTACTTATTCCCAGATGCTGACATCAGAAAGGGCCCCAATAAGTCCATGCCGATCTGCTGGAATGGTCGGCAAGGAAGCTCGATTGGCTGTAGCAATCCCGCTGCTAGCCTTGTTGGTGTCTGGTGCCGCTGACAGTCTAGGCACGTCTTAACATCATGGGCGATATCGGTGGTCAGTTGCGGCCAGTAGTGTTTCTCTTGTGCCTTGGCGTGCTTACGTGAAATTTCTAGGTGACCTGCGGTTGTATCATTATGCTGGGCTTGCAGAACTTTTTACCTCTGTTGTGAGGCCCCAATCAGTAGTTAGTTGCCGTGGACTGGGGAGAAGTCCTTTACGAGTACGTCTTTCTGCAAGGAAGACGAAGACAATCCTTGCCTGAATACCCTAGAGACGACGTTGGTCGTTCCTTCTAAATAATCGACGAGGCTATTAATTCCGGTAACCACTTTGAAGCACCAAACTTGAAATTTTTAAACTTCGTTACTACTCAGCGTAGTAGTATGCGGTTATTGTTCTCATGAATGTGACCCCGTCTAGGTCGTCGCGCGGCGGCGGATCAACAGGGGCACGAGACAAGCAGTCGGCAACAGAGTGTTTCCGTCGTGAGTTGTAGGTCACGGTGATGTCGAAGTTTGAGACTCCATCCTGCAAGGCAGCCTTAAGGGTCCTTCAAATTCGCCAGCCAACTGAAAGCGTGGTGGTCGCTTACGACATTTAATGGCCTATCGTACAGGTATGGTCGAAATTTTTCTGTAGCCCAAATGATAGCAAGGCTCATTTTTCGTCGTAAAATAATTTGCTTCTGCTTTTGATAGCTACCGGCTAGCGTAAACCATGACCCTTTCAAGTCCGTGTTCTCTATGAAGAAACACGGCGCCAAGTCGTACGTTACTTATGTCGGAGTGGAATTCGGTATCAGCATCTTTGTCGAAGTGGGCGAGTACTGGTGGTTACTGCAGGCATCGTTTGAGCTGTTCGAATGCTGCGACTTGCGGCGTTTCCCACTTGAATTCGACGTCAGATTTTCTAAGATGGGTCAATGGCGCAGCAATGCGTGAAAATTCCTTGAGAAAGCGCCTGTAATAGACACAAAGGCCAAGTAATCTCACTGCTTTCTTGTCAACTGGCTGCTGGATCTTTGTGGTGGCAGCAACCTTTTTTGGATTGGGGTAGACTCCAGGCTTGCTGATCAAATTACGGAAGAGCAGGGGCCCTTCGCAAGCAAATCGGGACTTTTCTGGTTTCAGGATGAGTTTTAGTGCCTCTAATATTGCCCGAAGCCGCCTAAGAAGAACGTAAGAATTCGCGGCAAACACGACTTCGTCATTTATGTACACGAGATAAGTCTGCCACTTGAAGCCTGCCACATCGGATGTACATAGTGGTCGCTGTGTACATCCCACGCTGGAACGTTATAGGTGCCCAACAATGTTTGAACGGTATGACATTGAACTTACAGAGGCCTTCGGGCGAGATAAAACGACTCTTCACTCGATCCCTCTTGTCGCCTTCCAATTTGCCAGTAGCCAGTCTTGAGATCCATCGACGAAATATATTTCGCATTGCAGAGCCGCTCCAATGCGTTGTCTATCCGTGGGATGGGGTATATGTCCTTTCTAGTGATTTCGTTCAGGCGACGGTAATCGACGCAGAAACGCAGAGTTCCATCCCGTTTCTTCGCCAAAACTACATGAGACTCCCACGGGGTTTCCGACGGCTGCATGATGATGTCGCGCAGCATTTCGTCGACTTATTGCCTTATAGCTTCCCGTTCTTGCGTCGAAACTCGGTAGGCGCTCAGATGAAGTGGTCTAGCAGATTTCTGGGTTATTATGCAATGCTTAGTCACTGGTGTTTGTCGGATTCTTGATGACGACGAGAAGCAGTCCTTGTATTGATTCATGATACATTTGACCTTTTCATGCTTATGCCTGAGAAGATTAGGATTAATATCGACAGCTGGTTCAGAAACACGGACTGTTGTTGCAGTTTCAGTAGAATCTGAGAAGACAAATTAAGCGCTGACTGCTTCAATTTCTTGCACATATGCGATCTTGGTGCACTTCTTCTGGTGACTATATTCCTGGCTGAAGATTTCACCATGACCCACGCTTTTTCTCGGCGCAATTCCCAATTTCCCGGTCGAGCAGCAGGTGTTGGTCATAATGACTATAGCTTTCCTGTCTCCGATTGCTTCTGCGCTGGCCGAAATTGGGACACTGGCGCGAGGTGGCATAGTGACTTGAACTACAAACACATTCAAGGTACGCTGATTCATAGAGCTCTCTGGCGGTATCCTTTGGTCTTCGGCGAGCATTATTGACTTGGACTTCAGGTCGATGATTGGGCCGTGTTGGTTCAAGAAGTCCATGCTGAGAATTACATCTCATGAGCGCTGTCGCAGAATTACAAACGTTGCAGGGTAGGTCTGTCCATGAAGGGCAATTCTTGATGTGCAGATTGCGGTCTCATAATTACCACTACACGTGGTAAATAAACGTGATTTCTGGAATATGATCTGTCACTACATTGCTCGATTGCTATTCGTATTACTACCGACAGTCATCGTGCGATGAGTTTCACTGTAATGTTTTGTCTTAATGTCAACTAGAATATCGGCTATGCGCGTTAGCTCTCTGATCCATACCATCTTTTCCTGTCTTTAAACATTACGCCTAACATTTTACGTGGTATCGCTCTTTGCGGTGTCCTTAATTTGTTCTCTAGCTTCTTTGTTAACCGCCAAGCTTCTGCCCCGTATGTTAGCATCGGTAGAATGCAATGATTGTACACATTTATTTTCATCGACAGTGGTAAGCCTCCTGACAGAACTTGGTAATGCTTGCCGTATGCACTCCAACCCATTTTTATTCTTCCTAATGTTTCCTTCTCATTCATCAGGGTCCCCTGTAGTAATTGACCTTGATAAACGTACTCAGGCGCCGACTCTTGAGAGTGACTGCCAGTCGTGAATTCTTGTTCCCTTGCCAGGCTATTGAACAATAACTTTGACTTCTGCATAGTAATCTTCAACCTCAGTCTTACACTTTTTTGGTAAAAGTCCTCAATCTTTTGAAGAAATTCATCCACAGTGTTGCTGAAAAGGACAATGTCATCTGCGAACTGAAGGTTGTTGAGATATTCGCAGTTGATCCTAACTCCGAAGGCAGTGCACTCTAATAGGTCGAATACTTCTAAGCATGCAGTGAATAGCATTGGATATATTGTGTCTCCTTGTCTGACCTCTTTCTTCATAGCTATTTTTCTACTTTTCTTTTGGAGAACCAACGCAGCTGAGGAATCTGTGTAGATATTTGCAAGATTTTCATGTATGCCTCCTGTAATCCTTGATAACGCAACGTCTCCATGACTGCTGATATCTCTACTGAATCAAATGCCTTTTCATATTCTATGAAATCTATATAGAGCTTGATTGTACTCCGCGGATTTTTAATTACTTGACTGATGACATCGACATCATCTATTGTAGAATATGGCTTCTTGAAGCGAGCCTGGGACTTTTAGTTTATTGAAGCCAAGTGTTACCCTGATTCTATTGAAAATTATCTTGGTGAATATTTAATACAATTTTAATATAAGCTGATGGGCCTACAATTCTTCCATTGCTTAACATCTCCCTTTAATGAATTAGTATGATGTTATCATATTCACCGGTTATCTACTCGGGCCATGCAATGCCTAGGGTAGGTAACCAGCAGGTAACCAGCAGCAACAGAATGGCCCGATGCCAAGGGAAAAGAAGCGCATTCGAGAATGGCAGAAAATTAGGTGGGGGTGATGAAATTAGGAAATTTGTAAGCGCAAGTTGGAATCAGCTAGGGCAAGGCAGGGATAATTGGAGATCGCTTGGAGAGGCCTTCGTCCTGCAGTGGATATAAAAATTGGCTGATGATGGTGATGATGATGTCCCCGTACCTCCAACTGGTGTTACGCGCATAGACCTATCTACAATACGTATAAGTACAGAGCATTAGCGGTGACGGAAGAGGCTGTGTCAACATTTAGTCTTCTTCGGAGCCGTCGTCATTTTCTTCTTCACGTCATCGTAACAATAACTACGTATACTTGAAATCAAACGCTTACCCTGAGGATCTAAAAAAAAAGAGCAATTCTGTTTATCAGGACCCTGTCATCCCGGAACCACAAAGTTCAACAGAAGGCTGATGCCCCTATCTGGCAAAAATCAGGATGACAAAAATTAAAATAACCACTACTTTCCCACTTCACTTTACACAAACACTTCACACTAAGAATGCCTTATGTTAGGAACATTGCCTAAGCCATCTTTTCTGCAGAAAAGCCGCGCATGTAAAAAGACCAACGTTAGAAAGATACAAAACTTCCACTTTACAAATGACGTTCCACAACCTGGACGATCGTGAGGGGGTTTTCCAAGAAACAATCACTAGGCTCAGAAATCGAGCCGACAGAAGCGACAGACACAAACAAAGCAGCCTCGTACGCGCTGCCGCTTCTCAAAATGATTGCGGAGAGACCGAACACCTCGCGCCGTACGCGAGAACGAGGCGCAGGCAGCGGTTAATGATAGCGTGTCCGGACAACCACCTCCGAAGCTCCGAGCACCAAGCTTTCAGGGATCACCTCCAGATGAACGGCTGCCTGCTCCGGCCGGGGGCGCTTAACAAAAACAGACCAACTTGCTCTGCGCGGCAGCGGCGGCGTTACAGCTCGTCGAAAGAGGGCGTCTCTAGCTGTTGCAGGCTTCTGGCACATTCCTCGGAAGAAAGAGCTCAGTGAGAAAAAGTCATTCATCACGACGTTCGGTAAATAAAACGCAGCGCGTCTTCATTCCGACGTCGTGCTTCTCTCCCCATTCCCCTCGAAATTTTATTGTTTATAGGACGCCCGTCGTTTCCACGGGAAAGGGCAACGTTCAGAAAAAAAAAGTAATGTTACTCGAGAAACAGAGCCCGGCCCCATCCTAATGACGTGCGCCTGTGAACCGCAGCGACGCGAATTTTGGCGCAGCACTTTCGAACGCGCGTTATCAATTTACGGGTCGTTTTAAATTTCTCACGTGTACATTGTTTTATGTCTTCCAAGGCGCTGACTGAGTGGCTGCCCTTAGCGAGACGCGGATCGCTACTCAGAGGAGGGATGGTAATTATTGGGCGCTCTTTTATCCTCAACGCTCTGGAAACTGAGACCGCCGCTGCTGGCTTGGCGATACTGGCGCTGCGAGTGTTTTCTTCAAGTGAGTGCGCTCCAGGAGATCGAAAACGGAGGTGCCAATTCGCTTGTGGCGTGGGCGCAGTGTTCAGAATTAGGTTTATAAAACAAAAATGCTTCGATGATCCGCTGATACAAATCAATGTATTCCATAAGCGATTGGCTTCATTAGAAATTAAATGTTAACGTTCTGTAGGTTCCAGTCATAACAATAGGTGAGCACAACTTAAATAATGAAAGTACATGTGCAAAGGGGAGCAAGACACTGCACATTTTAAAGGATAGAGACCAAGTACTTTCCACATCAAAGGGTCACCTCTTACTTTGAGTACGGGACAGTCCCACACCAAATTTCGGAGCCTTCGTGGGGACCCGATTGAAAAGGTGTGGTCGTTACACAGATAATTATGATGATGAAAAAGTTATTGATAGAAGATATGCAGTCGATTGTGAGAGGCCTGCATGGTTCCTCGGCCATTCGGTGCATACATTTTTCTAAGCCTCACTGACCATACAAACAGCCCAAGGCCAAAGTTTCCGTGGCACCAAAGTAGAAGGTAGGTTCAATTTTGGTTCGAAGTTGCCACTTAGCTTGGAATATTGGTGGTAAATTTGGGTGCTTTAAAAGGGAGTATGCCGTCTGCCTTTCGATTAGATGGCGGCTTCGCTGGTTGAAGCGATATTTTTTTCCCCAGATATCCCGTGCGACAAAAATTATTTTTGTTTGGGTCTACTTGCCCATCCGTCACCTTACCAGTGCGTCCTGCATCATGGAAACCTCTTGGTTATTGTGGTTTCGACTGAGCGTGCAAATAAACCATTTGATACACTCTATCCGTAGCTTGGGTAGTCACTATGTGTAGCCCCCAGATGCTGGCACCTGCTCACCGTTATCTTTCAATTGGTGTTTCAACAAAAAAGTACAGCAGACGAATATGGCCAAAGCTGGATAATAACTGTTTTAGAAGCAAGCACATTTATGTACAGGGAATCTGACAAGATGTTTTTAGAGCTTATCAGCTTATGCCGAACGGTAAACTAATAATCTCTCTGAGGCGGTAGGCTTTTGCAGGCAATTACAATGCCAGCACATAGCCGACGCTACTGAGCAGTCTTGAAAGAGCCGCAAAAGTTTCTACGCAACTTACCGTCATGTTCCTCATTTTGTCAACGTTATCAAAGCATGTTCACTGCAACTTATATTTACAGGAGCACATTTGGCCTAGAGCACCAGCGGCAGCTGTAATGTGCTTTTCTTTAGAGATGAGCATCTTCTTTACAACAACAATATAAGTTGACGAGAGTTCCCTGAGGCACTCAGATGTTCCTACCTACTTACTTAGTACTTCAGCAAAAAGAATTTGAGCCTTGTTTTATTTTTTTTGTTTACCAGATTCGCATGTATTGAACCTGTAAAGCACGCGCTTATGACAAAGCCTGAGGGCTGTTCACCCTTCGTATATATGAAATTTACGTCAAGATTATTGTTATCATTTCCGTGAGTTATAAAATCATATGTGGCACTAAATGCACGAGTCACCCCTTAGTTTAACCAACTGCTTCAAATGTGGTATATGTGAACTTACGAGAAAGGGCCTTCTCCGCAGGACTCGAAACAAGACCATGAACCATGCGAACAATGAAGGAATACCATAGCTATTCCAAACTGTTTTTATTCCAGTCTCCTGACGTGAAATTTGCGTAACCGCCAACGTAAACATCGGACGGTGACCCGCAACGTTGTTTGAACCACCCAATTAAACGCTCTCCTCGCCTATAGGAGGTGACCTTTGTTTGGTTTCAAAGCAAATAGCATTGCCTACCGTCGACATGTTTTTTTCTTATGTAATTGGCTGACGAGGAACAAGGAACGCGTAGAAAATGAAATGGTCTTGGTGAGGCAGAGCTAGCGCAGCGAAAGTGTGTGACCGGATAACGAGGGTGGTGCCAGCGGCTGGGATTGGCCTGCTTCCCCATGCTTAGCTTGCGGTGGCTGGTCGAAAATTGCGGCAGCATGCAACGGAAGGTTAAAAATGTCGCTAAAACGTATCGTCTGCATAGAGGAGATGGCAGAGTAATGTCATGTATGCCCTGAAAGAGCTCGACAATGTTTAAATGACGTAAAAATGCTTAATTTACGCAAATAAATCTCTTCTCCCCAGCAGCTTCGAGCAGCCAGCGGCAGAGCGATCGGTAGGCAGACGTCTTCTACACCTTTCGGAACGGGGCAGTCTCCGGCTATTAAAAAAAAGAACTTCAGCTTTGTTCCGCATATTAACGCACCTTTAATGCGTACGCATCATTTTGATGCGGAGAGTTTTCGTTTTTTGTGACATCGCGTCGCAGAAGGGCGATGTGGGCGCAGCCCGAAAACTTTTTGCCAGTAGCGAAGAGATAATGACAAAAAGGTGTGTATTCAGCAATAGTTATCTTTCTTTTGTCCAGTCTAATCATGCATAATCAGTGTGCACCCGTCATACCAGATGGCCGAGTTTTCGCGGTTCTCGTGACGTCACGTGACAGACAGGCGAAGCGGGAGTAGCCCCCAAAAAATGTTGACCAATCCTGGAGGGCTGTTTGCATAATTGCAATAAAAACATTTTGGAATAACTTTACGTTATAGCGCCCCAGATGTTAGTTCTGCAAAACATATCAACGAAGATTTTGTATTCATAATACAAATGCATAATCGCCCCGTTTCTGCAGTGTCTCGCTGATAAAATTGTAGATACCTGTGTGCTATATTCCAACGTATGTGAAGTCCCTCCCTAATGTAATACTTCCTCAAAGACTGTGTAAGGATGATAAAATAAGCTTAGCTGGGCTACTTAAACAGTGGTAAAAGTCACTAATTACGCTTTGAATCAATTAAGTCTCAAAACAAGTTAAAAGTCTAACAGTTCTAACATGGGGGCATGTTTACTTAATAGGTATCCCGAGATTAGCACTATTCTTGAGACAGCCGCGTGAAAATTTCTGGCGAATTATGTCGAATGTTCACGTATAAACTGCTCAGAAAAGCTTCCTTATGCAAATCGATCAAAACACTTTAAACACTCGCGCATTTTGTACCGTATTTTCGCGACGATCATGTGAAAAACGACAGAAGTCGCAGGATTTCTACAAAGCGGATGTGTTCCTAGCACAGGGCGTAGGCAACTTCGCAGTCGTAAGCTACTGTAAGGATAAAATTTTGAATTGTACTCAACCCTTAAGTACTGATTATCGCACACTCTGTGCCATTACTGTGCTGTCTTCAATATCTGCGTAACGTGTCTGCTGAAACACCCGAAAACACATTTTACTGTGCTGAGCACTGTACAGTACATCAGAAGTTACTCTTCATACCGCAGTATCATAAAACACAGTTATTATTGACGTTTTTGATCTATTGAAAGAAGTTAGCCCTCATCGCTTCCTTCTCAATAACCTACTCCTTCCTCGTCAGGTGCTCGTACAAGTGCTTTAATCGTTAGCATTTTCTGTCACGTGTAAGGCGTTGACCACCATAGTATACGCGCTGAGAGGAACTCATTATGCCGTGTTTGCCTAAAGGTATATCACGCTGCGTACAAAAAAAAAAAAAAGAATACGCAGAGGCATTTTAAAGTTTCTGGTCGTTGCTTTGATCACTTCACCGGGAGCCCAAAAACCGAGTAGATATGCCCTAATTAATTTCTTGCGTCCAATATTTCCCTAGTTGTCGCGCCATGAAAAGCTTGAACGAGTGAATCCTACTCTTCTTTTGTGTTTGGTTGGTCTGTTGGTCCCAGCTTTACAGTAATGATCGCTTTTGTAATGTGCATGTGAAGCTTAGCACTGCTGTCACCATAGTATTTTTCTTAATTCTTAGCATAAAACTTTTTTAGAGCACATTTATCAATTATGAGGAGTAGCCTGCGCCGTCTAACATGCATGAAGATCTCCTTAAAATATTTATTACACACATACAAAAAAAGAAGAAAAGTAAGAAAGTGCGCAGAACGCAAGAACGCAGGAACTGATCAATTAGCTTTGAGATTCACTTACGGCCACTCGTAGATTGAAGCCATGCGTGTCATCGCATGACAGCCTCACCGATGCCGCCGGCTAATCTGAACACTGGCGTTCGATGTGGCTCACGTCGCATAACGCAACCTGTTTCGTCACGTGAATGAGCCAGTGAAAGGTGAAGCTCAAATCGGCGCGACATGACGTTGCTGACGCGGCTAATGTGCGCCGGTACTTCAACGCTGTTTCAACAGACCTAACAGGCTGCACATTCTGTTTAAGGCCTGAATAGCTTTTCTTTATTCATACTGCATTACTGCTGCACATAGGCGAAAGATGCTCCTACTATATTTAGACAAACATATGGATTGACATCCATAGGACGTGCGTATTTTGAAATAATTCCTAATCCATGCATAGAAAAAAAAAAGATTTGCCAGGGTTCTCATGCCCGTAAGCAACAATGAGATATGAGAGTCATGGTACCGGAATGGGGAGACAGGGATGCGACAAATTGGTTTTAGCGACCTGATGTTCTTTAGAGGGTCGCTAAAGAGAAATATCTAAATCCGTTTAGACTGCGCAACTGCTTTTTATGTGAGCTGCATCTTCATTAATGTCGTTGGAATAGCTTTATTATAAGAAGAGAAAATGTCGGTGAATGTTCGACATTTAAGATTTATTACCACAATCCCAACGCTGGCACCTTGGTGTGACGTCACAAATGTCAAAGCATTCTTTCGCATTTGGGTCGTTATGGCACAGTAAATGTTATCGACACTTGCTAAGTTCAGTCTTCAGCTCCTTTAGAATATAATGCACATTATCTCTGCCGATAACAAGTTATCTAAACCAGAGCACGCACCGTCAAAATCCATCAGGACACGACGATCAGGTGCGGGAACTTCAAGGTGGTGTCTACACTTGTCTTTAGTTCATGCCAATTTTCTTGCCTACCAAAGCTTTTTATAAGGTAGAATCTTGTTTTTTTGTTTTTTATTGTATTAGAGTGCCTTACTAAAGCTGCTCAAACAAATATTTTCTTCAGAGTCCCTTTATCATGCACATTAATTTGATTACGGGTGTCGTAGCGTTGCGGTCCCATAGGACTGTCCAGCCATGGCGCCAGTTAATAAATGACGCGAAATTGTGCTCAACAGCAGAACAACAGCAGTCCCAGGTAGCCATTCAGTTACCTAGGCGTCCACGAAAGGTAATCAACATACCAACCAGTACCACAAAAAAATGCCGCAGTTTTGCATAAAAGAACCAGCATCTATTGCGATAGCATATTAGTCGCCAGCTATACGAACTAAAGATAGTGGTTTTATCGGCCGTATAAACTTGTAAACGGTCGCTTAGTAACTAAATTCACAAGCATGGTGTCACGAGCGCACAGGTAAACGTGAACAAATCTCGCTCGATGACCGTGGAAATTCGCTGTGAAAACGCTGGAGTGAGGAGGCGCGGCGGCAGCAGGAATCGAATTGACCTTCATGCCGTTTCTCGCTTCATTGCGAACTAAACGTCCGAAAGCACAGCGCATATGAATCTGCCGGCACTTGTTGGACTTTGTCCACATCGCAGATGGCTTTGAAGATAAGGCCCACGCGGGCGCGCACTTTTTCCACGTCGCATATCGCTTTCAAGATGCGTGGCCCACGCGGCCTCGCCGTGAGCTGCAGCCGCTGGAGTAGCGTCCGCACAATGTTGTCTTTCCATAGCACTGTCAAATCACAATCAGTTAAGTTGCTGCCTGCTTAGTATGCTACAGTTGCCGCTTCCCGGCAAATGCAGCTTATACAACCGTAATCTTTACCGGCAAACGCTTGCGGCGAACGCTGTACGCGTAGGCGTGTTTTCTGGTTCATTAGTTTCCCCTCACGGCCGGCGCTGCCACTGCCGCGGATGCATGGGGATGGATGGATGGATGGATGGATGGATGAGGCTGAACCCTTTAAATCGGGCGGTGGCATACGCCACCTAGCCAGGGGGGGGGGGGCGCCATCTGGTGGTGCTGCAGGGAACCCAGAGTCGCACGCGGCGCGTGGATCCCAAGTATTTGCTTGCGGACACAAAGACTCACTGGGATGTAGAGCGTTACATCTTCGCTGTAAAAAGACTGTGTTCCGTGCTCCTCAGGTTGTCGAAAAAAAATCCAGAATCCCTCCACTACGGCGTCCCTCGTAATGACACATAACGGTTTTCCAACGCGAAACCACGAATTTTTCTTGTCAATAAGAAAGCAATAAGGAGAGAAACAAGGTATACTGACGCCGCCAGTTACAAGGCAGGGAGATGTGTTACCTGCGTAGCCAACAAGCAGGACGAAAAGGTAGCAGCTGCCTAAGTAGTGAAGTAGCCGAAGTATTGAAGTAGCCGAAGTGGTCGCCTTAGCACTGGCCATACAGGCCTTCCTTTGGTACGTGTCGGTCATCATCGTCGCAGACTCCCAGGCAGCCTGTCACGAATTTCGTGCAGGAAGAATTAGCAAGACCGCACTCAACAACACAAAGAACCAAGACATTCCTGAAACGCACGTCGTCTGGACCGTGGGACGCGAATCCTTAGTGGAAAACCAAGTGGCTCACGCCGCTTCCCGAGAACATGTATGCCGGGCAACCCCACCAGGGCATCGGCTACCACCAGATCAAGACGAAATGATAGAACGTAAATACTACAACATTCTACGATATTACAAGACGAACAGGCGAAAATATCAGCCACCACGCTTCAAGCTTAACAGAGAAGAAGCCGTAATATTACGCCGATTTCGGATGGGCAATTACCTCCACGGCACTCTACTACACGTGATGTACCCCTCAACATTTCCAAGAGACTGCCAATTCTGCAATACAAAATACACCCTTTACCAGATGGTCTGGGCACGCGAAAAGAACCCGTGGACAACGCCCATCCAAGCAACAACAAAAGACCAGTGGCAGGCCCAGCTGACAAGTTGAACACCTGAACACCAGCTACGGCTGGTGGACAGGCTCTAGCTTATATGAGCACAGGGCCACCGCTACCTAGAATAGGGTGGCCGCCCACGTTCGGGCATTAGCAGCTTCGTCTCTGCAATAAAGTTTATTCACTGACTGTGAGTATACGAATACGTTTTGCGGGACAGAGGCAACAACACACGTAAGATATTGGGGAAGGCCTTAGCTTAGGCATAAAAAACTGAATATATTGGGTCCTATGCAATCTATCAAGGTATCCCCGCCATGCAAAAATGATGGATCTGCAGCAAAATATTGGCGGAAGCGGAACCTCGCGAGCGTGTCAGTCATCGTACCTCGACTTCCTTGGTGCCTCTACCCACTGATATCCCGCTTGGCACGCTCTCTCGTCGCTTAAAAGACTTGAAAAAAGTAGGCAGATTTAACACACAATTTTTTAATGTGCGTGAACCAAAGCTATCGTAAAGCGGCTAATGAAATTACATAAAATGGCCCATTAAATTCCTGCGTCCTTGGCATAATCGAATGGGCGCACGTGCATGTTCTCTCTCTCGCGCAGCTGTGCTACGCAATGCGACAACTCTTGCAGTCGCGTGCATTTCTTTGATTTCTTCTTATTTATTTTATATGTACGGCCCGTTTCTTGGCCAATCCCTGTTGTAGGAATGTGCCACAGAATGGAAATCGTCACCACCAACAAGCGGTGATCACCTCAGCCGGGTATAGTTGGCGTTGGCACGATAGCAGTATACGTGCGCGATTGTGGCCTAATGATTAGGAAAATATGCGTGGAAATGTCATAAAGACTTCTTTTATTGAAGGCATTGTGCTGTTGATGGCGTAGATTGGATGCAGTGATCATATGCAGCTATCATTTGTTTTATCACTGAGTAAATCCGCAGCAAACAGGACAGTAGCTTGGACACCTATTACAGTAGCCAAGATGGTAGTGAGACCCTATGTGCTAGTTATGCGGCTGCAGTAAGACAGCAGCAGAGGCGGCCAGCCAGCCTGCAGCCGCGATCATGAAAATCCGGAAGAAATCACAAAAAATAATAAAAACTGGAAAGAGAGAGAGAGAGAGAGAGAAAGAGAGAGAAAGAGAGGCGGCAGGTGGAAGAAAGACAACGGGAGCAAAGGGTAAAAGGGTTCACATTGCACAACGGGGAGCCACTAGACAGACCAGCCGTGGTGGGCTCATTTTTCAGCGCCACTAGAGGAGCTTGTCGAAAGCGTCTGCCAAGTCGATTCGTTTGAAAATCAAGATCTTCTTTCGAGGCGGTGAAGCAGCTCGTCCGTAACACTCGAGCGCAGGCCGGTGTTGTGAAAGGGTGCAACCGGCGTATATCTTCTTACAGGCTCCGTAGATGCGAAAAGGAAAAAAAAAATAAACCAATAGGATAGAGAAGAGGCCAGAAGCTCGACGAGAAAAGTTGTAAGGATGGAGACTGTGTGGGAGCGTTCATCTCTCTTTACTCGCGCTGTTGATCGTTGCGTAAGTTACACTACGGGGTAGAATGAAGTCGGCGTTAAGCTTTTACGAGCGAAAACCCATCTGCGTATAACCCTTCCATTGTTTCCACTCTCCTGAAGGCGTTGGCGGCGTCTTAGAAATACGTTTCGTTCACTTGTCTGCTGCGAACAAATTGGATAAAGTAGACTGAGTGAATGTAAAGTTTCGAAAACGCACCATATTTTCACACAAATGCAAAAGTAAAATATGCGTGGCCTCTTTGATGAGAGTGGAATAGGCATCTAATCTGTGAGAGAATGTGTACTTTATTTGGCAACACGAGGAGTGTTCACATAGGTTTACTGCAAGGGGAAATTCCATGCTAAGAATGATGCCGTTCTTGAATGTGACAAACGTGTCCGTTCGTGCATTCGGAACACGCTATAATGAAGAATATCCTCTCTAATAGATCAAAGTCGACTGCAGAATATATCTACCACTGCACCAATGTTCGTAAAATTTAGGCCATCATACCGTTTCACCAGGGCTACATTATAGTCTGTCCTCTTGTGCACGGTTCTCGGGGCTGTAAATAGATAAATGTCACACACCCCGTGAACGAGGCGCCAACGCCGGGCCAAATTCAAAGCCGACTTTTCAGCTCCCGAAAATAAACCCACTAAAGCCAGGACAATTAATAAGGGGCCGTCGGGTGAGACAGCGAACGCCGGTTGTGGCCCAAAGACCAAGAGTTGTCAAAACACAACAAAATACTATATTCCTCGAATAAGGCAGTTACATACACAAATACACACTTCGGCTAGGCCCAACACAATTTAATTCAGATGGGTGCTAACAAAGCTGGAAAATAATTGACGACAAGCACCAAGGGTTCAACACGTACAGTACAAAAGGAATAGGGGCAGGAAGTGTCGTCCAATCGTATTCACCCGTGCTGGTCACAAGCCGGACGATCTCGGCGTAGCTCGAGGCAAATCTCGAAGAAGGAACATCTTCCGGAAATGCAGACGCTCGATAAACTCGTCGGGTACCTTGCCGGGGTATTCCCTTCTTCCGCACATGGTAAATGTTCCCGTCGCATCTCTCCACCGGCGCGGTCTGACCCCCCTACTGATTTCTGCACCGCGCTTTTATTGCCTTCGCCGGCGCTTCTGGAACCTTCTGTCCGAGTCGCGTTCCCATAGCACCAACAAAGCCTGGGAATCCTCTAGACATTTTTCGCGTTTTCAACCGCGGCCCCCGAAGCGTCTTCTAGGAGGGGTCATGACTCATCCATTGGCGCACGCCGGGCGGTTGTACTCTCTCTCTCTCTCTCGGTTCGCCGTGAATCGGGGTCTGAGAGGGTGCTTCGGCGCACGCCCTCTCTTGCTTCACTCTCGATACCGTAGCCTTCGCGTATCTAGTCGAAGCTTCTAGTCTCGGTTGATGGCGTCGGCTGTCTCTGGTGTATGCTCTCTCTCTCGCTCTGTCGAAGCTGCCGCGGGGCCGACTTGCTCTGCTGCTTGCTTGTGTGACACAAGGCGCGCGCTTTGATTATGCGCACTTTTGTGACAATAAAGCCAAGCGAGGTTGGGAACTCAAAATAATTTCATCGAAAAGAGCAGTTATGAGCTTCAGAAGAGGCTGCGCGTGTTTGATGGGTCGTTCGTTTGCAATAATTAAGCCCTGTGGGGTCGTGCCGAGGCTATTGATGCTGGACCCGAGGTTCCAGCCTGGTGGCAGTGACTTAGCAGGCATCCGGGAGAGCGCGTGAATGCGCAACCTTCTACTGCTTGTAATGGGCACGTACGAGCACCCCGGAGCTCACACTCGTAACACATCCGACCACACGACAGTGGAAGGCAGCGCGGACTTGATGGCCCAGTTCTAACTGCTTGACTGAGCGAAAAGGGCAGCTAAGGCCACTCGCCTCCTGGACGGAGGGGGCCACCCACTGCAGACAGGAGGAGTTACACCCACCTTCGCTTTGCTCGCGTGCTGTTCTGCATAATGTTTACTCTATCTCTCTCTCTCTCCAGAAGCGGATCCCCGCGTTTTAAAAACGCCAAGAGGAAGATGCTTCAGTCAAACAAAGTCAAAATGAAGTGGCCATCAGGCTTAACGTGATCGTACAGTTAACTTCGGAGTCATCAGGGAGGTAGACTTGGCGCAAGGCGTATTACAACTTGGCGCAAGTTGGAATACGCTAGCGCAAGACAGGGGTAATTGGAGATCGCAGGGAGAGGCCTTCGTCCTGCAGGGGACATATATATAGGCTGATGATGATGATGATGATGATGATGACAGTTAACTTTCTGGACGATTGTAGCCATTGTTCGAAGCTTATAAAGGAAGGAGTTCTCAAGCACGGGCACGTGACTACTCTCATGTAGTCTGTACATTTATTATTACCGTTACTTTGTTGCTTGCAGCAACTGAGTTTCAGGAGACTGAAAATTGCAGCAACAGCCACAGTTTTCAGGAGACTGAATATTGTTATTAAGCTTTCAGATGGTGGTTAAGACAATGAAATTGTTCTCTCTTCAGGGTAGTCGATAAAAAGGCACGTTTAAGTAACCAATAGCTCTTCAATTCTATTGCTCGCTGTGCACTACTTGCTTACCTGAATAAATGCCCGAAAATGTACTCTGCACTAAAATGGACCATTGCTTTTTTGTTTACTGGTTTAGTTACAAAGGAATAATATTTAGCTGTGAATATTTTAATCCTACGTGTGGGTGCAAACTGCAAATGTACGCGATATATAAAACATAGACGGCGGTCCTTGTTGGAAGCTGCACATAGCGTACCTTTAGCATAATGATGATTGTCAAATTAAACGGAGCTTACATATGACTGCTATTCTTAGTACTTAGAGACACCGGGCTCAATGAGAAACTTCAGTGTGTTGAGTGTAGTTTCTTGTGTATGTTGTGTATCCGTATTGTCAACTCGGGACATCTTTTCAGTTTTCATCATATCCATCTGGAGTAGCTAGCATGTTAGGCATGTCACCAAGCAAACCTCTTCAGGATCCAACAAGTCTCTTTCTCTGTCTCTTCTGTGTGGGAAGTATTGGGCAAGACAGCAGTATCGAGGTCAGGAATGTCCGGGCGGCTGCGCAAGGAAAGCAGTGCTTTAGTTGGCTTTAATGTATAACCACCTCCAAGCAAGCATTTAGTGCGAGCATTGAACGTCAATGAAACCAGACAATAAAATTGAACTGCATGAAAAGGCAGAAGGAACAAAGTCGTCTTCCACGTGCAAACGCCTGCAGGGAAGTGTCGTGCCGCGAACGCGCGTTGTACCACCGATCGGAGTCCCCTGTGTGATTTCCAGACGGCCTAAGTCGGTGCTGCTCTTTTAGTCCGCTGTTTTGCGCTACAGCAGCAGCATTGCACCAGCCAGTTCAGCGCAGGCATGGCAGCGAGACACTGACTGGGCTGTGCGTAGATTTTGTTGAAAAGATGCGCTTTTGTCGTGTCTAGCAGCTTACCACAACGCGCCACGCCGGGTGGCGAGGCTGCCGACATAGAGTGATCCCGAAGGAACTCTCTGGGAAAACTGGGCCGATAGCTAAAAGAGAGAGAGAGAGAGAGAGAAAGAAAGGGAAAGAAAGACAAGGAGGTTTGCCAGTGTAAATACCGGCTTGCTACCCTGTACGCCGATGGCAAAGGTGGTGCAATGCGCTAGGCGTCTCAATGTCTACAACAAGGGAAGGATCCGGGAAAATGGCGTGATTGGTTTTAAAAGTAGACCTGGCTAACGAAAGTGAGGAACTCGCAAGGCGTGTCGGAACCTTAGCTTTTCACTAAAGGAGCAGTGGTAAGAATGTTACCTTCTTGTACCATGCACGCGTCTGTGGCCCAATAGGTAGAACATGGGAGGCCCTGGTTCAAACCCGTTAGACGGGAAAGTCTTGTATTGAGCGCATACTATAAGCTCCTCGACGGATCTATCAGGCGAGAAATCCAGTCAGTCAGCCATGTAAAACTCCTGGGAGGTATGCAAAGAAAATCTACACTCATAAGATGAATTGGTGTACCAGTTCATATGGTCCCGAACTTCTAGAGGAAAGCTTTTGGGAAACTAGTTATGGGGAACACCAAAGTACTTTTCAGCACATTTTAGGAACGGTAACCTCGACACGGGTGCTACTTTTAGGCCTTCTGCTAAGTTGACATTACTTCACCATTGCTCGGCTTCAGTATTTCCCTCGCAACGTATGCCGTAAGGTAAGTAATGAATAAATTAATTGGCGCATTTTTTTATAAGCCACTTCGGCATCGTGATTTGTCGAGAAGGTTAACTGCCACCTCTTTCAGAAATCCCCCTCAAAAGGCGTTAGAGTTATTTGTCTTAGGTGATTAAAAAAAGTCTATTCGAAGTACAAAACAAGAAATGGGTATCAACTACAGCAACATCTGCGCGTCACATCAGTAGCGAGTTGAGCATGTTAGCTACTTTGTGACTTACAATGGCAGCGCACGTGAGGCAACAGCGATGCGCCCTGTGCTGTTCTACCTGTTCTACCACTTTCGTGCTGTTTCGTCGCCGTGATATGTACCATATCACATACGGCATCAGGGAGACTACTGAAACACTCAAGTTAAATGAAGAGCCCTTATTTGGCAAGTCTAAAAAATGTCACAGTTTCGCCCTAAGGGCGAAGCAATGAATGCGATAGCAACACAGCAATGTCATACGAAGTAAGGTGAGCGGCTTTGGTAGCAATATGAATTGTAGTAAACATGAGCTGATAAGTAAGCAGGTGTGCTGCGGCGTAAGTAGACCGACATGAAGAGAGACTCGATGACCACAAGAAGGCGCGTGTGAAACGGTGGTGTTGATGAGAAGCGCTGCCCGTGGGCAGCGCGTGCGAAGGGACACACCTGTAGCGCTGCACTGCCGATCCGGGCAGCATTGCATGTGTAGCGTGCGTTGGAAAATGTGGCCCGACTATTACTAACTGTGGTGTGAGCGCGCACAAACAAACATGAATAGATAACACTGAATGACTGCAGACAACGGCTGTCAAAACGCTGGCACAAGCGCATATACGCCGCAGCGGGCGAAGGTACGTGCGGTCTATCGCTTCAACGGAAACTGAGCGGCGGCAGCACAGCGCATAAAGGTCAGAGCCGTGTGGAGATGAGACGGTGCGAGCGAGCGCGGTTGTTGGCAGAGTAGAAATGCGCTCCCCCCCCCCCCCCCCCCGCTCCCTCCGGCGCTCGCTTCCCACTTCCTTGCTTGCGCGTGGAAGATTGAGTGCGTTCGCTCTCCGTGACAGCGTGCGTCCCCGCACGCTTCCGCTCGGGCATACGGCGCGCGGCGAAGATTTTATCTATACGGAACCTCACGGCGACGGCGACGCCGACAGCAGAAATCCGGTGGAAGTGTCCATATAATTGCTATCGCAATAAAACTGCACGTAAACTTGGCGATGTGATACGCGACGTGGTATCACTAACTGTTCGCTTTGCCACATACATCACTCTCAGGCGGCCCACGAGTCTCGCGAGGCAGAGGAAGAACGATCCTGGAAGGAGACCAATCACCGAGTGGGCGAGCCGACCGAAATGCGCATCACCAAAGGCTTAATTGATTGTCGAC
This sequence comes from Dermacentor silvarum, assembly GCF_013339745.2. Classification (NCBI taxonomy): domain Eukaryota; kingdom Metazoa; phylum Arthropoda; class Arachnida; order Ixodida; family Ixodidae; genus Dermacentor; species Dermacentor silvarum. The sequence continues at coordinate 108,679,611 of NC_051155.1, forward strand.
GGTATCACAAATGAACAATGCTTCCGGATGTGAAAAAAATATAATTTTACCAATGCCTCAGGTAATTCTCCTAAACTGTCTGGTAAAACTACACTTTTATCGCTGCTTGCGAGATATCGGACATTTTAATTTTGTCAGTCGATAGATGGCGCGTCACTGGCTGACGTTTTTTTTTTCTTTTTTCATTTTTTTTGTCACCTGCAGCAGCTCGTTAGTGGTTTTTTAAAGGCACAAACACAGCACGCTTTTACCGTAGTTTCTTTTCAGTCTTCTAAGGACTACTTCAACCGGCATGCTTTGCGGCAGCTAGCGCTGACATACTGAAACTCGCTCTGTAATTGTTCTAAGATGAGTGCCGTCGGCGTCATCGTAATTATGCCATCTTCTCAGTCTGAGCAGCTGGAATCTGGACACACTAATGTTTGTGCTATCGCGCAGCTTTGGCACTTCAAAATTTGGCGTGGTTTTGCGCGTTACACAGACTCTCAGATCGGTGGCGTCTGTGCAAGTGCTTAGGAGGACAGAAGAAGCTACTCTGTAGCGGACGAGGATGACGTTGCCGGAAGAGCCAAGAAGTTGTTCTTGGATTAATTGTGCCCACATTGATAGCATGTCATACTGTCTCAATAAATGATTTTGGAGCCGAAACAATCGTTGAAGTTTCTTGAGTTTCTTGAGTTTCTTGAGTTTCTTAATCAGAATTACCCAGCAGCCCGAGAGTGGCCTTGAAGCCACACCGCAGTCGTAAACAACCGCCACAGAGCAAAAATAAATGCGGACTAATGCTTCCCTTTACAACGGACGTGACTTCCCCAGCTTTCAACTTTTTTTTTTTTTTACATGAAATGTGAAAAGATGTCGGACGCTTGCTGCGTGTTGTTGCGCCTTTCTAGCGGAGATGAAACACTGGAAAAACGAAAGGTGAGACGGGACTTTGGCGAAGTTTACTATACGGCGAGTTCGTCGTTGCGTACGCCAATGTGACGAGACAAGCTTTCTGTTTTGGGACTGCCAGTGAGATGCAGATTTGCATCTGCCGCCTCCGCCGCGTTATACGCTTTCCACCCGCACCGTGCGCACGCACTCGCCATAACGCTAGTCCGCTCAAAGTGCGGAAGAGCGAACCGACAGCCAAGACGCGTGTCTGAGAAACTCCACAGAGCGTATTGGAGCAGCAGCCGCGCATGCGTTCACCATCACATCGCGGTATGGATGCGCACCTCGGCCGAGCAGACGCGCGCAGAGCGCAGTCATCACCGTGGCACGTGAATATGTTAGATAAAAGGACGAAGAGATAAGCAGAGGCGCACTTTCGGGCTGCCAGGAGCTGCGATTAAAAATTAACGGCGCTCCCCTCAGTCTCGCAGCCCGCTCCTTCCGAGCGGCGGTAATGGTGGTAACCGTTGCGCGTTAGAGGCAACCTTCTCTCGCGTCTGCTTAAGAAGCCTCTGGAAAGACCGGTGTACGTCCTGCCGGAGCGCAGAAGCGCCTGCCGATGCCACTTGTCGGCAATGCCGACTTTTCTTTCATTTGTTTTCAATCTTCCAAGCAGCCACCGATTGCCTCGCGCATATCGTCGGCACATGAAAACGCGAAGTGCTAAAGAAGCGAACGCGAGGGGCGTGGAAGTGGTACATGTTGCGTGCGCCATGCCTTTGCAACCCGGTCCGGGCTCAGCGCAAGCGAGGAGGATTTATTTGCAGAGATTCGGGAGACTGAAGAGGTTTAGCGTGCGTGTTGGTGCGTGCGCATAGGCGCAAAGGTATTTTCCCCCCGCCCCCGTCTTAGCGTTGTTCTTTCCAGCTGTACCCGTTCCTGAGCGCTATGCTCCTCCATAACGCTCGCACAAACCTGACCGCATTCAGGATGGGAAGGAGGCAGCGAGCGGCTAACTCTGTTTTATGGCCGCGGGACGGCGAAGACGCGCCGGCGCGAATTATTTACGGCTCCGACGTGCAAACTAAGATGTATTCCAGACCGGAGCCGGGGTCTCCCTCGCGCGCATTGCGCGAGCCTGGTGCACGCGTGCTTCCTTTCGAGTGCCATTCTCATGCATTCCTCCTTCCCCCCTCGCAATGCGTCTTCTTCCTACGCCGCGCCTTTTGTAGCCGGCGTCGACGGCGTCTTCGTGGTTGATACTGCTTCGCGAGTAAAGTTTTCGGGTCTCCTTACGAAACGTCGCGTCGGACGTACTCCTTGGTAAGCTGTTTTTTTTTTTTCGCCACAGCGGTCGCTGTCGAGGAAGCGCATAGCGGTTTTCGCGAGAACCGCTATGCGTGAACTTTCTAGGACGAGACGTCTTCCCTGCCCCATCCTGCTATAGCTCAGCGGGTTTCCGGATACCTGAACACGCATAACACTTCCACTGGCCGGCGTTTGGCAGGCAGGTACTACTGTCGCCTGTAGGCGGTATAAACATACGCCGGGAAAATGCAAAGCATGTAAACGTCAGCTTCACTGTTCTTTGCCGCAGAAACATGACATGGCACAGAACAAGGTCGGAAACAAGTTCGTTGCCGAAGCACTGCCTTCGTTGACAGAGAGAGAGAGAGAGAGAGAGAGAATTAACTTTATTAAAGGTACAGAGCTTCTCGTTTTCTATGCTTGAGGTTTGGAAGCAGAAGTGTTATATTTTGCCCAGATGGCTGCTGTTGTAAGCTTAGCATCGCACCGCAGTTATCTGTCGGTCGTTAACATGATTATACGCGGCGACCTTGTTATACCTCGTATGTAGCGAGTGATTATTATCGCAGCGACTTGCGCCGTGAATAGGTTAACGGGGCTGGGGAATGGTAGAGCTTGTCGGTAGAGTTGACAGATCGACGGAGAAAACGAATGGAATATTTAAGAAGGTACCGCCGTATGGTTCGTCGGGTGGATCTGCTAATTGATGACAGTAGACTAAGGAGCGTGGCTTGCGGGGCTATCAAAGCCCACTGTGAAACTCTCGCTAAGAGGTTGTTTACGACTCTGCAGGGGACGAGAGTTGTGCGCGCTGGTTGTTTCCAAGTAGGCCATAGTAAATCTAAGCGCGTGAATATTGTAGGATCCGGCTAGGGTACCTGGCAGTTCGCAGTGAGGGTGCCTTTCTTGCCCGAACGTTGCTCACTGAGAGCGCAGAAGAGAGAGCACTTGTAAGCACTGCGTTTTGTGGCTGAATCGAAAATTGATAATCTATTGTTACTTTCGTTATCCGGCAGCTTCCGTGAGGCAAGGCCACGGAAGGCCCTATGCAAAACTTAAATAGCGTTTATTGTAGAACACTATTGGCCAGTGCTTCCTTTTCTTGTGAGCTACGTGAGAGCACATAATGTGCTTCATAAAATGTGGAGCACATTATATACTATCACGTTGGCACTTTTCTCTCCTTGGTCACATTTTTTCCACTCATATCAGCATTTTTTTATTCGGTTATTCATGTGAGTTTTAACTAGCACTTTTCCTGCCCGACCTCCATTATAATCGTGACTGCAACAAATATGTTTGAACAAAATCTCTCACAGCTGATTTTTGCACATGCTCTCTCATCCCAAATTTGAACCGACCGTTCTTAACTGGGTTCATAGGTTCCCAGCTAATAACCACGAGTTCGTTTTCGTCAAATGCATTCCTCTTCTCTTTCGCCAGTACATTTGTACAGTACAGTACATCCTCGGAACACTTCCCTTTCTGTAGTTTATATCAGAAACTTCCTGTTAAGTGTTTGATCTAGTGTCCGCCTCGATGTAGATTTAGCCGCGTTGTGTGATATAGCCACCCATAAATAGTTTTTCTAATATGGCTCTCATTCTGGAGGAGTGACTGGTTAGTGTCCGTTACATGTACTGACTCTACAGGAAAAGCTGAGTGAGAGAAAGTGGCAACCGCAAGTGCACCGCCTAGTTGCTATGACTCATTTTGTAACGCTAAAATATTCAAAATAGTATGCAAAACACACGTATAGACAACGTGTAAAGTTCATTTTTCAGGAAGATCGGATAGCTGTGTAATAAAAAAATTTTATGTAAAATTTACTGTACATAAAAGTATGCGTTTGCAGTGCCTGGACTAGATGGCGCCACCATACTGAGGGAGGCACGGGATCGCGTTGATCGCGCGAGTCGTCTGAATCGCATCTTGTCGTCTGCGCCTGCACGCCTGCACGGATTTGAAACACGGCGGAGCCATTGCGGTAGCCGATTTCAGTTCATGGGCGCTATGGAGAGCGTTTCATCTAGAGTTCGTTATATTACCTATAGTGACTTTTCTCGTCAGTAAGACCTCATTAGTGCTTTTATACCGTCGGCGCAACTACATTTTCCTGTTGTGTTTCCCAAAGTGTCCTAGAACCCAAGTTGACTCCTTTAGGTGTTTAGGTGTTGATATATCTCACGACCTAAACTGGTCGCACCACGTAATTCAGTTAACGAACTCCGCTTCCCATGCTGTTCGGTACCTCCGTCGCAATTCCTGATGAGCACCCTCCAATGCGAAGCTGTGGGCTGCGACACCCTCGTTCGTAACATAGTCTAAAAGGTCATCACTATATTTGAAGTTAACCGCCACGTAACGAGCAATGGAACGAAAATTGATAGGCGTAGCTTTAAGAGACAAAAAGACAGCGGCGTGGATCAGAGAACAAATGTGGGTAACCGGTATTCTACTTCACATTAACAGGAAAAGATGGAATCTGGCACTACATGTAATGCGTAGCTCAATTATCCGGTGGCCTATTCCAGTTATAGAATGGGTGCCAGGAGAAGGGAAGCGTATTTGAAAACAGCATAGAGCTATATAGATGATGTGACGAAATTAAGAAAATTGCAAAGCATAAGAGGAGGTCTGATGGCCTATTATAGGGGTAATTGGACGTTGCTGGGAGAGGCCTGCATTCTGCAGGACATATAATGGCTGATGACGATGGTAATATTTGATCCCTTCAAGGCTAAGCCCTCCCTTACTGTTGAGAGACAAAGCGAAATGCGCTGGAAAATGCTTAAAGGTTAGCCGCTGTTTTGTTTTGTTATACATGGGTGGCTGCGGAGAGATTCAGGTGAAGAGTACCTTGGCCACTTCATTTATTTATGTTATACAGCAAAATAAAGAATAAGTATATAATACCACGAAAATAAGTAAATGAATTCAAAAATTACTGTGGAGCTTATTGTGATAAAAGCCGTTCCCGGGCGCCCCTCTTCACTCTTCTGGCGGCTTTGCAGGCAGTGCAGCATCCACCGCGTCCGTGAAAGTATATTATTAACAGCTCTGTACCCAGAGCCGTTAACGGTTTAATATGCTTGTAAAACAGCTATAATTAAGCACGCTGTCTACCAAGTGCTCGGTCTTTGTGGTATCTCAGTGCTTGAAAACGATGTGGCACCGGGTACTTGTGGGCCAAATGTTGCACGGGTGCCACGTGAGTTATTTCCGCAACTTGCACCCAGATAAGCTTTATTCTTGAGTGTGTCTTTTTGTCTCACCTGTATATTTTCTTATTAGTTTTCTTAACGTTTAATCAAATCACCAAAGTAGTGAGAACTGAGAACGAGAGAGAGACGTTTAATGATAAGAAAGGCAGAGAAATTGGACTATGGCATATTCCTCTAGAGATCTACTCTGCACTGGGGAAATGGCAAGAAGCAAAGAAAATGGAACAAGATTTATGGCGATAGATAGAAGGGGCAAAGCACATCGCGGGCCGGTAAACTCGTAGCCTAGAGTCCGGGCCCGTACTTATAAGAAAAGTCGTAGTCTCGTCCGAAAGACGAAACATCGATTGCGATATCAAATTTGTGGACGACTATACGAAGTAAGGATAATAGTTTTATCAGCCACTTAAACTTACTAAACATAGGCACACTAACTAAATTAACAAGCATGGTGCCACGCACGCAGAAACAAACATGAACACATCTCATTCGATGACCGCGGAAACGCCGAAACTCGGTGTCAGAGCGCTGGAGTGGCAAAATGCGGCAGCAGCAGCGAGCGAATTGGCCTTCGTGCTGCGCCTCGCATCAACGCCAACGAAGCCACGAAAACACAGCGCACGGCAGATTGTGTCCACGTGACAGATGGCTTTCAAGATACAGCGGCCCGTAGTAGAACATATGGGATTTGCGTGTAAATGCGACAAATCGGCACTTTTCTGGTGATAGTTCTAGGCCTTTCATATGCAGGTAAGACGATGTTTGTGTGATCGCCTTCTGCAGTCTCACTCGTATCTGCGGACGTGTCACGCCGAACGCCCAGATGCTGATATAATCTGCATATAGAAGGATGTCTGAACCGTCCTTGGCAATGGTCGAACAAGGCCTAACAGTGCTACGTTCAATAGCGTGGGGCCTAACACTCCGCCTTGTGACAGACCTTTGCTGGTTAGATGGTGGCATGTCACTCCGGCCTCAGTAAGCATGAAGAAGTATCTATCCTTCAAATAGCTATGAATCCAGCGCAGTGGACGGCAACCAATGGCCATATCGGTCAAAGCATCGAAGAATTGCTTGGTATGCTACATTATCATATGCGCCTTTGACATCAAGAAGCATCGCCACCGTCAATCGTTTCACGCTTTTTGATGCTGAATAGATGTTCAGCATCAGATGTTCAGATGTTCAGCCCGCCATTGCTGTCGAATATACCTCAATATGATCTAAGTATCAATCAAGGTGCATGAACACCATGATTTCCATTAGTTTCCCGACGCAACTGGCAAGAGCGATCATACGGTACGATGCCAAGTTTAATGGAGATTTAGAACTCTTAAGTAAAGGAAGTGTGCTCTGGAGCTCTCGGCGTAGGAGGTCACAGTCGACTTCTTTAATGCGAGCACCCGCTGACATTCAATTTTTTCGCTTTCAGGCGTGTGTAGACCTCAACGTCTTCATCGTCCGAAGTGGCGTCGCTCGAGGGATAGTACAGCTCGGTGTCATCGCTGACAGCTTGGCTCCGAGGGCAGCTCCTCTTCCATGGAGTAGCTCCCGCAGGTGTTGGCAGGTTTGGACGGTGCTCGACTGATTCCACTTCCATCGCCGAACAAGGGACCGGCGTCTCTGTGAAGAAACCGGCCAAAATTTATAATATTCCAGGGAGACCAAAGCGTTGACGCGTACAACAATCACTGAGTCGTCTTCCTCTGCTGCAAGAAACTACTGAGACGAAGTGTAGGCATGAACTCAGCACCGCTAAGTGTGTAAGTATGCGCGACCGCATACTTAGATCGTGATGGGTGTGTTGTCTCGATAGGTGCGCGCACGTGTGTCACGTGCAACTTGCAGACGCTCATTTAATAAAGTGACGTTTATATTGTCACGTAGTAGTGACGATGAAGCAAACAGTCGTAAAACTGGGAATGACGAAACTGATTCTTTCTTGGGCGAACACTGGGAATGACGAAACTGATTCTTTCTTGGGCGAACCTGTGCCCACAAAAGCAAGTTACACTTGAAGCACAACGATAGCGGCGAACACAGTCGGCGATCGTCGAAATCTGATCAGCGGCGAAACGCGTCGGCTTTTATACCTGAGTCATCGAAGGTTCCAGATTAATCCCTGATGCCCGCGTGTCTTCCAGAAAGTTCTAGACAATTCGCGTCGGTCATACAATCAGATAACATAAGCGTCAGTGAAGACAGGCAACGGAAAGAAGCATCGATAACGTTCTAGGAACTTCCGATACAGGCGCGTCCTGCGCCGAGCGATAACGTTTAACGTATGTGAGCCGGTGAAGAGCGGTCACCGGTAAAAGATAAACAAGTACACGTGGCAATATACATCGTGTCTACTTTGCCATTTTGTGCGCCCTCTGACGCGATCCCATGCCCATATATTGAAAATCTAGAAGGCACAGCGCCTTAGCAACCGCGATTGAATGAGATTGGAACGAACGAACGCCGCCAGCGACGCTCGACGCACTTTGCTGGGAGAGCACGCCGTGCCACCTAACGCCTTTTGCGCTAACCTAATCTAACCTAACTTAACCTAACCTAACCTAACCTAACCTAACTCTATCGTTGGCGACACGCGAATGCAATAATCCTCACAGCGTGACATCAGAGCGTCGCCAGCGGCGTTTCAGCCAATCGCGTTCAACCGTGGTTGCTAAGGCGCTGTGCCTTCTAGATTTTCAATATACGCAATTAGGTAAAAGAAAGCCGCTACTTAACCCAAATTCAAGAGATACTTAGTGAATAACGTCTCTAACTTTCTTCTGCACACTTGCATCACCAGAATGTTTCACAGCAGCCGATGCTGTGGCAACGAGGTTCACGGCATGCTCCGCGGCGACATCCTGGAGCGATGAAAAGTACAGCTGCACAGCAACGAATGCTGCTCTTACCTGCTTCGTCAAAATTTTTGTGTCTTAAGGCTTTTCGTCACTGCTTGTATCGTCGTCGTTCGCGTCCACCTCGTCCTTGATTTACTCGACGATGCCGTCAGTTTCGAACAGATCACCGGGTCGGTTTGAAATATGAGCTCAACGGCGGTGTCCCGACCATCCCGAACGGTGCCGTTTTGTAAGTGCAACGCCCCTCTGCAGTAGTTACAAAGAGAAGTAGCGGGGCCGTTACGTGCGTTTGTCATAAAGTAACAGATCAGCCCACGGGGACACCTGTACATACGTTTTTGGTGGTCTTCGCGGCAACGGTGTTCACAATTCATACGGCAGTTAAGAATTCGGCAGGGAAATGCCTACGTTGTGGAGACATTCGACTACTTTTGATAGTAAAAGCAAGCCATAGGTGTCGAGCGGCGAATGACAAGGCAGAAATGATCACGGCGGAAACTGGATGAAAAGTGCCAAACGGATTAAAGGAGTTGCTTGTAGTTCTGAGAGCTGCATATTCACCTTAGAATATCTCAGGACATTGCTCTGCATTATTACGCTTTGCTTCTTATTACTGACTTTCGTTCAATATTTTCGCCAGCAAAAAGTAATGCTCTGCGTTGTACAAATGACCAATCTTCTTACAGAGAAATTCCATGGTTTTTGAGAAATTGGCACCAAAGAGTATTTATTATTGAAATTTCACTTACATATGACACATTTCTGAAATCCATTGAGAGAATGGACATTACGGACGCTGGATGTAAACTATTGTGGCCATTTCACAAAACACTTGGTAATCATGTTGCTGAGATATGGCAGGTGGTTTCGGTGTGCCCCGCCTGTATAAGGTCACTCTATATATATTTAGGCGTTAAATACATTCTACTAGATAACTAGAATACATTGGGAGAGTAGCCAACAGCGCGAATACGAAAGTTTCGGAGTGACTACTCCGGAGTTGGAATGATTCCGGAATCATTCTACATTTTCAAACCCACGGCATAGAGTCGCAATGGAATGATGACACTAGTTGGGCAGATGGAATGGGAATGGAATGAGAGTCTGAGATTTCGAAATGGAGCTGGAATAAAATAGGCACATAGTCCCTGAGCACTAAACATGCATTTTAAAGACAAAGGGCGCTATAACGTCAGATGATTCCGCACTGTTTTTATTCCAATTTCTGCAATCAGCCTCCTCGATTGGTCAAAATATTTTCGGGCCGCTCCTAACTTTGCCTGTCTGTCACGCGACGTCACGAAAACCGCGATAGCTTCCCATCTGATATAACGTGTACACACTGATTATGCATGATTAAACCACCGAAAAGAAAAAATAGTCATTCCTGATTCGACGCCTTTACACAATTAGACCTCTGCTATTGGTCCAATGTTTTCTGGCTACGCTCACTTCGCCTGTCTCTCACGCAACCTCACAAAACCGCGAGAACTCACCACGTCAAAGTGACGTGTGCGCGAAAACAATTCATTAATATGCCGAACAAAACTGAAAATTGTTCTGAATAGCCACAGACTGACCCGTTCCGAAAGGAATAGAAGATGGCTGCCCGCCGATCACTCAGGCCCTCGCTACTCGCACCTGCCGGTGAGCATGTGTTTATTTGCCCATGATTACATAAATGGTTACGTAAATTTGACGTCAGGAGTTTAGAATCAAAACAGTTTGGAATCATTTCACGCTATAGCGCCCAAAGTCTCCTTTCTTGAGGCGAGCAGCGCGAAAAAAAATTAACATATTACGAAGGATAAACGGACACAGAAATCGCCTTCATAATAAGTTCTTCATTCGGACTGCTCGCCTTAAATATAGAATACGAATTTGCCCAGCAAGCCATCCTTCTCAAAGTCTTTGCTGACTTCATACTGGTTTGGCGTATCCGGGGTATGGCGTATCTACGTTTATTACCTTTTGATTAAAGGGGCAATGTTATTACTTTGAAATGTCGTAGCAAGTCCCAAAATTCCTCAAAATATAGGTGTCACGAGACAAGAAACGGAAATTACTCGAAGAGTGGTTAAGCTTACGGTACGGGCGTAATTAGTGCCAATATGATCTAAAATAAACGACATTGCTCCGTACACACTACAATGTTTCCAGGGTCAGCCCACCCGGGAAGAGAGGGGGGTGGTTATTCTGTAATTGGTCACCTCGTGGGCATGTCAACTTCTTCTGTCCCCCCCCCCCCTCTCTCCTTCTTCAGGTGGCTTGGTAGAAACACAGCGTGTCAACCCCAGTTGCCCCAAAAGAAACGAACGTCGACGGAGCTGCGCAGACAAACAGAGCATAAAAAGCGTCACAGGAATAAGAAAAATGGTGGGTCCGATAAAAATATTGGACAGAAAAAAATTGTGCGGATGTAGAAGAAGCTGAAGTATATAGCGGACAAGCGGAGGATATCTTGCGGCAACTACAACAACAACAACGAAGTGTTGTCTATGGTGCGCCATCTTTGTTGTTGCGGCACCGCTTTCAGCCTCCTTGTAAGAAGTGTAAATAGACCACCTTCTCTGCAGATCTCCCCGTAACCATATCATGCACATGTACAACATTGCATCATCCTTAATGCCCAAATAATGTCAGTACATATAAATACGTACTATCGTGAGCAATATGAGCTCGAACACGCGAGCGCGTGGAAAATAGCCTCGAACCCTACATCGGCCGATTGCAGCGGCCGCTTTTGGAAACAAATTGGAAAGGGCGCCGCGCTTCCGCTGGCTGTTCACACTCCCGCCTCGATATCATTGCTGCAAAACGGTAGCTTGTAGCATGTCACTGGCCGCTAGCGGTGATATCAATTCACATCAACGCGCACAGCTACATCAAATGACCCATCAGGCTATGCAGCTGCTGAGATATCGGCTGTGACGTAGACTGCCATAATGCACAGGTCATGCTTGTATTAAATCTAGGCGGTGTTGGCTGAGCGTTCGGATACGCCACTTTTATCATTTTTTGTACGCTAGCGAAGCGGGAGTGCCAACAGTTAGCGGAAGAGCGCCCCTACTCTCCCCTCCGGTTTCGGCAGAGCCATCCACGTATGACGCTATCTAGGTTTTTAGGCAATTTTCCACGTGCTCCCGTGTTCGAGCTCATATTGCTCACGATAGTACATATACCATGTACGTCAACTTTCTCTTCTTGCGCGTCGACTTTGGTTGACACGCCTTTCTTTTTATTGCGATAGCAATTATATGGACACTTCCACCGGATTTCTGCCGTCGGCGTCACCGTCGCCGTCGCCGTCGCCGTGAGGTTCCCTATAGATAAAATCTTCGCCGCGCGCCGTATGCCCGAGCGGAAGCGTGCGGGGACGCGTGCTATCACGGAGAGCGAACGCACCCATCTCCCACGCGCAAGCAAGGAAGCAGGAAGCCAGCGCCGGAGGGAGCGGGGGGGGGGGGGGGCGCACTAGTACTCAGCCAACAACCGCGCTCGTCGCTCGTCCGCACCGTCTCTTATCTCCACACGGCTCTGACCTTTATGCGCCGTGCATTCGCCGCTCAGTTTCCGTTGAAGCGATAGACCGCACGTACCTTCGCCCGCTGCGGCATATGCTTGCTGCCAGCGTTTTGACAGTCGTTGTCTGCAGTCATTCAGTGTGATCTATTCGTGTTTGTTTGTGCGCGCTCACACCACGCTTGTTCATTCAGTTAGTAATAGTCGGGCCACATTTTCCGACGCACGCTACACATGCAATGCTGCCCGGATCGGCAGTGCAGCGCTACAGGTGTGTCCTTTCGTACGCGCTGCCCACGGGAAGCGCTTCTCATCAACACCACCGTTTCACACGCGCCTTCTCGTGGTCATCGAGTCATTCTTCATGTCGGTCTACTTACGCCGCAGCACACCTGCTTACTTAATCAGCTCATGTTTACTACAATTCATATTGCTACCAAAGCCGCTCACCTTACTTCGTATGACATTGCTGTGTTGCTATCGCATTCATTGCTTCGCCCTTAGGGCGAAATTGTGACATTTTTTTTTCAACGAGGCCACAAAACTGGTATATTTGCTAATTACACTAAACTAGACTTCCAATCAGCGCCAGTTCATGGTGATTTGGAACGCGCCATGTTTTTTTTTTCGCACACTGTCCAGCAACCAAAAGACCCGATTGGAAGGGGTCAGATATGTTTGCATGAAAAAAATAATGCCAATTAGAATATGCCAGAACATATGTAAGAGAATGGATCGTCCTATGAAATATAAATATGCATTTCGCTTTTAGGAGTCAAGAATAATAGTACCTACCCAAAAAGTACGTAGCATTATTTATAATATTGTTATTGATCCAAAATTATGTTTTGTTAGAAGGCACGCAAGTAGTAAAGGAACACACAGAAACGTGAACCGCAGAAAGCGTTTCATTTATTGGGATGTGAGGAGTGAAATGGATCAGCTGAGCCACTCCATCAGTGGAGATTGTCCAACTTTCCCCATTCCTAGTAGTTAAATTTAAGGAGTGGAATTGACGGGTATTTCCTTACTCCAAAATCGATGGCGTTTAAATGGAGTAGAACCCCCCCCCCCCCCCCCCCCCAACTGAGCAACACTGGCGAATACATGGCGGAGCTTGAGGTAGTTCAGTGAGCAGCCGCCAGAGGCGTTGCTGTGGTTAACTCGATCATAGTTAGCGGTAGTGATCACAGACGTTTAGCTATAAAGTTTGGGCGAGATACCAATGCAGAACATGAACCAATAGCCTCAGAATTTTAAAAAATGAATGACGAGCAAATAGCAGAGATCGCAAGAAACATAAAGAAAATTCAGGCTTTTCCTACAGCAGTCTGGGATTATAAGGAACTGGGGGGCGTTATGCAGCATGAAATAAGGCAGACACGGCAAAACAATTGTTGGATTCGAATGAGGAAACCACGTAAGTGGTGGAACAAGGAAATCAAACAAGCTATATAAGAGCGTAAAGAGGCATCTAGGGCTCATCGAGAAGTCAAAAGGTTGGGATTACACGAAGATGTGCTCCTTATATGGACCTCATACGAGAAAAGAAAAGGGTGTCAAGAGAAAATAAATGCGAAAGTGAACATTGGGGGCATAGCTTTCACAAAAGAAACATAGGCGCCTCAAAAAGATACTCGAACCATATAAAATAACTCGGAGCTCCAACTAAAATTTTGTGAACGGCTATAAGGGATGAAGACTGCAACATCTACGAAGGAGACGATGCGCTGCCCTACATCACAGACGTCATTAGGGATAACTTCGGCACGAGAAAAAGCGTAGTTCAGACAACAGATCCAGCAACAACAGAGAGGCCTGAGAGATCAAAATTTAGCATAGCAAATTTCTATTAGAACAAGGCAGCAGAAAACGTCCCTAATAACACGGCAGCAGGACCCGATGAAATCCCAATACAGGTAATCAAAAACCTCGGTCTAACGAGCAAGGCACTGCTGAGTAATGCCACAGAGAAAGTGATTAGAACAAAGAAAATTTCTGTTGGATGGCGTGAAAGCAAGATGAACCTCATCTACAAAGGCAAAGGAGATAAGGAGAAGACGAGCTCATACAGGCCAGTTACAGTAACGTCATTGATATAAAGAATGACACTGCAAGCCATAAAATTACAACTGTCGAAGTGGGTGGAGAAAAACGATGTATTGCGGGATCTACAGAATGTGTTCAAGCCAGGCAGACGCTTAGAGGATGATACGTTTGTACTAACTCAGTGCATAGAGATTTCAGTAGCTCAGAAAATACCTTTATCGATAGCATTTCTAGATATTAAAGGAGCTTATAACAACGTAGACAGGGAATTGTTATTGGATATTCTTAAGCACGAAGGCATAGATGATAGTTTCGTAGGCCTGCTGAGGGAGATATATAGAGACAACCAAGTACAAGTTGTATGGGAAGGTCGAAAAGGTAGTGAATTGGTGGGAATTCAACAAGGATTGAAGCAAGGATATCCTCTGTCTCCATTGTTGTTCATGCTTTACGTTAAGGGTATAGGAAGACGACTGGAAAACAACGAATTCGGGTTTTTTATCCTGCATGCGTAATGGACAAATGGTACAACAGAAGGTCCCTGGACTGATGTATGCAGACGACATTGTGCTACTAGGGGACAATAAAATAGATTTACCGATACTTGGAGATATCTGTGACAACGCATCGACAAATCTAAGTTTAGCACACAGAAATCAGGAATTACGATCTTTAATGAAGAGACGAGTATCTTCGTGGTGTCAATTCAACAGCAAGTCATACCCATAGTGAAGCAATGTATGTACTTCGGCGTACACATAAACGAAGGAAAGAATTACTCAAGCAATCACCAAGATAGTCTGAAAATAAAGGGGAAGCGGAATGCAGCAATAATGAAACACTGAGCACTGTGGGGCCACAATAAGTATGAGGTGGTGAATCTGTAAAGGAGTAATGGTGCCAGCGCTAACATTCGCAAATGCCATTCTATGCTTAAAATCATATATCTTGTCGGGGTTGGAAGTTAACCAAAGATAAGTAGGCCGGTTGGCTTTGGGAGCCCACGGTAAAACCACAAATGAGGCAGTGCAGGGTGACATGGGTTGGGCCTTTTTTGAAATCAGAGAAGCACAGAGCAATATTAGTTTTGAAGAAAGGCTCAGGAACATGGATGAAAATAAATGGGCGGCTAAAGTTGACAAGTATCTGTACATGAAAAGCGTGGACACAGAATTGACGAAGAGGCCAAGGAAGTTGGCAACCAAGTACAGGATAAGCGAAACTGTAAATAGACAACCAGGAGCCATCAGAAAGAAAGTGAGAGAAATATAGACAGTGAATTGGATGCAAATAATGGAAACAAAAAGTACCATGCAGATGTACAAGAATGAGCAAAAGAAATTAGAAGTGAAGTCTGTACGATAACACAAAGGGCAGTGTCTTGATATTTGAGGCTCGAGCCGGTTGCCTAAGGTCCAAAACATACCGCAGCAAATATTCGGAACTAGATGAGGCATATGTACGCTGCAGTAAAGATCCATAGACCACTCAGCACATCCTAATGGAATGCGACGGGATTCACCCAGCGAGAACTGTAGGTAAAGTACAACTCCCAGAAGCGCTTGGGTTCAAAGAGGAAGGAAAGATCAACAGATCAGCCGTATAGATAAGCAAGAGACAATTAGAGTACTGATGGAAAAAAAGCAGGGAAAAGATTCATTCGACCTTATCTCTTAAAATTATAGGTAGCAGTACAATGTAATTTTTTGTGAAAAAGAGAAAACGATTAATGAGAGGTATACCAAAATGCTAGATGAAGAACATGTATAGTTTATCTGAATAAATCAAGCAGGCTAGGCGACTTTTTCTCGCCGCCTCTTTTCAATAATCTTCATCATCATCATCGTGAATATGGTTAAATCGATGTGGTTAATTCAATGCATTTTACGGTCATTGACATCAACCAAGAAGCGCAGTGAGCAGGCCGCGAATGCGCTTACGTGTGTGACAGGATACATTTTAGCAATACTGTAGCTACAACGGTTGGACGATTATTCCTGGCACGGACAGCAGCTTTTTATTGCAATAGCAATTATATGGACACTTCAACCGGATTTCTGCCGTCGCCGTGAGGTTCCCTATAGATAAAATCTTCGCCGCGCGCCGTATGCCCGAGCGGAAGCGTGCGGGGACGTGCGCTATCACGGAGAGCGAACGCACTCATTCAGCCACGCGCAAGCAAGGAAGCGGGAAGCCAGCGCCAGAGGGAGCGCGCGGGGGGGGGGGGGGGGGGGGGGGCACGTCTACTTTGCCAACAACCGCGCTCGTCGCTCGCTCGCCCGCACAATCTCTTATCTCCACACGGCTCTGACCTTTATGCGCCCTGCATTTGCCGCTCAGTTTCCGTTGAAGCGATAGGCCGCACGTACCTTCGCCCGCTGCGCGGCGTATGCGCTCGCTGCCAGCGTTTTGACAGTCGTCGGCTGCAGTCCTTCAGTGTGATCTATTCATGTTTGTTTGTGCGCGCTCACACCACGCTTGTTCATTCAGTTAGTAATAGTCGGGCCACATTTTCCAACGCACGCTACACATGCAATGCTGCCCGGATCGGCAGTGCAGCGCTACAGGTGTGTCCCTTCGCACGCGCTGCCCACGGGAAGCGCTTCTCATCAACACCACCATTTCACACGCGCCTTCTCGTGGTCATCGAGTCTCTCTTCATGTCGGTCTACTTACGCCGCAGCACACCTGCTTACTTAATCAGCTCATGTTTACTACAATTCATATTGCTACCAAAGCCGCTCACCTTACTTCGTATGACATTGCTGTGTTGCTATCGCATTCATTGCTTCGCCCTTAGGGCGAAACTGTGACATTTTTTAAGCGGGCCCCAGGCAATCATGAAGGAAGATTAGCTATTTAATCTAGCGAGACACCAGCAAATAGCAGAATTATACCCTATAGAGGTATAGCAGCCGTATAATTTGAGCCATACGCATACAGGGTGGTCACAAGCCGCAAAAGTGGCTGTAAATTCAAACGCAGCTGAATGTTGAAGCTATTAGTGTGTATTCGTTGACCGAAACACTTCTACGAGATTTGGAGCAGCCGCCTGTTATTGCCAATTTTGTATGGGAGGAGTGCAACAAAATGACTGGTTCAGGGAAAAGTGGAGGCGTAGGCATGCTATTTAAGGCAGGTACGAAGTGCCAAAGCGCAAAAGAGAGATGTAAGGAGCATTTATGGACTAGCGGCACGCGGGAAGGCAAACAGACGTGGCTTGGAGTAGCTTACCTGTGGACAGGCAGTGATAGCACAGGTAAAAATAAAAAAATTCATTGATTGCATAAGACGCGATATTAATGCGCACAAGAAATCCGGCCAGGGGATATTAGTGGGAGATATGAATGCGGACACGGAGGATTTAGACGGGTATACTGATTACAATGGTTCTCTAGGGCTTGATCTGTGTTATCAATAGAACCTTATAGTAGTTAAGAAGGAGAATAAGTGTCATGGACCGAAACACGGCAATGCGGACAGAGGCAGTCAACTATGGACTACGCTTTAGTCTCAGAAATGGTTTACGAACAACTAGGCCAAATGATAATAGATCTCGAACATGGAAAAATAGTCTGGGCAGCGATCATTAATGTTTAACCTTACAATTTGGGTAAAATGCTAATGCAAAACACGAACCAATAGCACCGCAATTTCTAAAATTGAATGAAAAGCCAATAACAGAGATCGCAAAAACACAGAGAAAATAAATGGCGGCGTTTCGTACAACACTCTTAGAATATAAGGAACTGGTAGACGTTATGCAGTAGGAGATATGACAGACACGCCATAAAAATTGTTGGACTGGAAAGAGGAAACCACGTAAGTGGTGGAACAAGGAAATGAAAAAAGCCGTAGAAGAGCCTAAGCAGGCGTCTAGGGATCGTCGTGAAGCAAAAAGCTTGGATTACATGAAGAAGAGGTGCTCCTTAGAGAGAACAAATACCGAGAAAAGAAAAGGGTGGCGAGTGCGCTCGTGCAAGAAAACATTAAACGCGCAAGTGAACGGTGGGTGTACAACATTCGCAAAAGAGACAGGCGTCCCAGAAAGATTATGGAGTCATGTAAGAGCACTCTGAGCTCCAACTAAAATTCCCAAACAACAATAAGGGACGAAGACGCAACATCTTCGATGACTATGCTTTGCGGTACATCACAGACATTGTTAGGGATAACTTCGGCACGAAAGAAAGCCTAGTTCCGACTCAAACAGATCCAGCAGCAACAGAGAATTCTGAGAGATCAAAATTTAGCATAGAAAACATCTACTGGAAAAAAGTTGAAGAAAAACTTGGAGTGCGCTTAAGCTTCGCCTTTAAGAGTGAAACGCGATAGCTTTATTGGACGCCGTTGATGCCGACACCGACACCTAACTTTCTGCGACATGGGGTCCCATCAAAATTTAGAAAGGCTCGTTTTGCAACATTCCCCTCAATGTTGCCTAGAACCAAAGTACAGCGAAACACTGTCAGAATTGGAGGACGTTCAAGCTTCGCCTTTAAGAGTGAAAAGCGATAGCATTAAAAGATCCCTGGCTGCTTATCAGGCTTTTTTCTCGTATATTCAAAAAACAATCCGACGCTATCACCTCTGTACGTTCTGGTTAAGTCATACTTTACGATTTTCCTGACGGATTTAACTTTGAGAAATCAATTTTCTTTTTCACTAACGCCTCGCGCCATGCGGAGGGTCCGGCCGGTCGGCGTGGTTCGGGATGATGTGGTTAGGCATGATTATTTCCGCCAGACGCCGATGCTTACGCTGACACCCACGCCCACATCAATGCCGGATTTTCTGCGACATGGGCTGTTGACGCTATCGCGTTAAAATGTCCCTAATAACACGGCAGCAAGACCCGATGCTGAACTTAAACTTACAGCGCAAACAGCTAAGACGAACCACAAAATGAAGATACGACACACACTGGCGCTAACAACTTCTTTATTTCTTCATCATCGATGCATATATAAACCCTAGGCCCCACAGCCGCGCAGGCGCACATAATACATTATAGAGAGTTGCCAAAATTATCACATTCGCAAACGTACAAAGTTAAATTCAGATGGGTGCAGGGACAAAGATGTATCGCTGATGCCTTGTCTTTTTATGTGGTTGGCCTTTAAGGCAAGCCGCGCATGCTCATTCTTTCTTTTGCCAAGAATTGACGTTTCATCAAGTCGCGCCTCACAATTGATGCAAGAGTTTATATGCGCAACAAGGTGCGCTCCACTATCTACATTTTTGTTAACTTTTTGTGCATGTTCCTTCAGTTGCTCGTTCATGCAACGCCCTGTCTGGCCAATGTACGGCTTACCACATCAGATTGCAATGGCATAAACCACGCCGACAGCGCACAACACGTAGGAAGCACCATGCCGAATTTGGCATCCTCTTCTGCTCTCTTAGAAGCTGCCGGAGCACAGCTTAGAGAGCTTGTACGGCGCAGACAACGCCAAAGGAACGCCATGCCTCCAAGCAACTTCTTGAGTTGATGGGTGACCTTATGCACATAAGGGACCACCGCAGGCCTTAGTGTTTCACGTATGGCGGCCGGCCTTTTTGCATCAATTGTGAGGCCTGACTTGATGGGACGTCAATTCTTGGCAAAAGCTAGAATGAGCATGCGCGGCTTGCCTGAGACGCCTACCACATAAAAAGACAAGGCGACAATTGCATCAGCGATACATCTTTGTCCCTGCACCCATCTGAATTTGACTTTATACGTTTGCGAATGTGATAATTTTGGCAAATCTCCGTGACGTATTCTGTGCTCCTGCGCGGTTGTGTGGCCTAGGGTTTATATATGCATCGACAACGAAGAAATAAAGAAGTTGTTAGTCAGCGCCAATGTGTGTTGTATCTTCCTTTTGTGGTTCGTCTTAGGTGTTTGCGCTGTAAGTTTAAGTTCAGAATTATGTACCAACTAGGCCCAAATGAAGTTTTACTGAAGACCCGATAAAATCCCAATCCAGCTAATCATAAACTTCGGTCCAAAGAGCCATGCACTGCTGACTAATGCCATAGAGCAAGTGATTAGAACTAAGAAACTTCCACTTGAATGGCGTGAAAGCACGATGAACCTAATATACAAAAGGAAACGTGATAAGGATAAGACGAGCTTCTACAAGCCAGTTCCAGTAATGTCGGAGATATACAGAATGACAATGCCAGCCATAACATTAAAACTGTGTAAGTGGGCGCAAAAAAATGGTGTACTGGAGTAACTACAGAGCGGGTTCAGAGCGGGTTCAGCGTAGACCTTCATGGATAAAATTTCTAGATATTAAGGGAGGCTACGACAACGTAAACATGGACATTTTATGGGATATTCTTAAGCACGAAGGCATAGATGACGATTTCGTGGAGCTGCTGAGGGAGAGATATAGATAACCGAGTACAAGTTTTATAGGAAGGCCAAAAAGGTAATGAAGTGGTTGGAATTCACCAAGGACTGAAGCAAGGATGTCCTCTGTCTCCATTCTTGTTCACTCTTTATGTTAAGGGCAAAGAAAGACAACCGGAAAACAGTGAATTCGGGTTTGATTTATTTCGGAATGCGCTGTGAACAAATTGTGCAACAGAAGGTCCCCGGACTGATATATGTGGACGACATAGTGCCACTAGCGGACACTGCAAGAGATTTAAAGACACTTGTGAATATCTATGGCAACAAAGCGACACAGCATGGCCTTAAGTTTAGCACAGAGAAGTCGTGAATTATGATCTTTAATGAAGAGATGGGTAATTACGTGGTTTCGATTCAACAGCAAGTCATACCCATAGTGAAGCAATGTAAGTACCTCGGCGTACACATAAACGAAGGAAAGACTTACTCAAGCACCAACCAAGATAATCTGATAATAAAGGGGAAGCGGAATGCAGAAATAATGAAACATAGAGCACTGTGGGGCCACAATAAGTATTATGTGGTGCGTGGAATCTGCAAAGGAGTAATGGTGTCAGCGCTAACGTTCCCAAATACCATTCTGTGCTTAAAATCAGATATCTTGTCTGGGTTGGAAGTCAACCAAAGATCAGTAGGTCGGTTCGAAGGGTGACATGGGCTGGGCTTCCTTTGAAGTCAAAGCACAGAGCAAAATTAGTTTTGAAGAAAGGCTCAGGAACATGGATAAAAATAAATGGGCGGCTAAAGTGCACATTATTTGTACCTGAAAACATGGACACAGAATAGAGGAAGAGTTCAACAAAGTTGGCAACCAAGTACGGGGTAATTGAAAGTGACTACCAGGTGTAACCAGAAAGACAGTGACAGAAACAGAGACAGCGAACTGGATGCAAAGAGTGGAGACAAAAAGACCATGGACAAGATTGCCAAGAAAGAAATTAAAAGGGCAAATCTGTACGATAACAAAAAGGGCAGTGCCTTGCTATTTGAGGCTCGTGCTGATACCGGAGCAAATATTCGCCACAAGATGAGGCATGTGAATGCTGCAGCGAAAAATCGGGAAACTACTCAACCCATCCTAATGGAATGCGAAGATATTCACCGAGTTAAGCACGTAGATAACGTACATCTTCCAAAAGCGCTTGGATTTAAAGTGGACCGAAGCATCAAACGATCAGCAGTCGAGATAAGCAATGGACGTATAGAGTAGTAGCGGGAAAAAAAGCAGGAAAGAGACCGAGACGGCCGGATCCCTTACAGGCTTGGGTAGCGGTACGAGGTAGATAAAGAAGTTTTCAGGAAGGGAAAAATGATGTAGATGTACAAAACAAAATACTAGAATGAGAAGCAAGTGCTCGTATAGCATACCTTATTAACACAAGCAGGCTTGGTGACTATTTGTCCCCAACCTGTTTCAAAGGGGACGCCAAAGATCATCATCGTTAAGGTGCCTCGATAGATCCTGAGGAATATTGTGTTGGAACCTCCTTGGTAGTACTGCTTTACAGCGACGCTGCTATCGAGGCACCCTAAAACTGAAACGGCTGTCTCTTCTCAGGGCAACGGCGGGTGTCTGCTATATCCCTGTTTTTTTCCCCCTTTTACTCTATAACGCGATAATGCAGGTTTTGTTAAGCTTCACGTCACGGCAAAATGATACTGCAAAGACGTCCCATAAAGTACGCGTTGCTGTGTTGTCAACGCCGGGAACGTATATCTTTTCACAACTGCAGCTTTCCCACTGCATTGGTCTACACTTATGCGTCTATTGCAGGCATTGATGGCGCGCGTAGTTCTTCATGTGCGAAGTATACAAATGAGTAAGCTGTAACATGACAAACGTAAATCAGGACATACTTTTTGATAGAAAAGAACCAGATAATTTGGCAACCAAAGAAACTTAGAAGGTACGCATATAGGAAATATAGCTGACGCTAACACTTTGTTCTGCATTTCATTTAAAACAAATTGATTTCTTTGGTTTTTTCGGTCGTTTTAGCGGTTGGCTGACGGTTGGTGGCGGGGACTCGGCGAGGATGATGTTCGTTCGTTTGTTCGCTCTCTCGTTCCTTCGTTGGCAGGCTCGTTCGCTCGTTCGTTCCTTCAGTCGCTCGCTCGCTCGTACCGGCTGTTCGCCTACATTGACAAGCATTGTCGATGGTTCCTGCCCAATTTTGCTGTCTTTTTTGTTTCTAATGACGTACTCACTGTGCTTTACAAGATCGACTTCCGCACTTAGCTGTTTCCTTCTTAACATGGAAGCAAATTAGGGTAACTATTTATTTGCTTATGGTTGTCAATTCGCACGACGTAAATAGACGTGCTACTCAACTAACGTGATAAGAGATATGGTTCAACATGCAGCTCTAAGTGCCTGCTAGAATCAGTACAAAAAATAAAAACAACTCTGTTTATTCCCTCCTCATAAACACGCTACCAGAGCATGTACACTTTAAGAAAAATAAGAATAACCTGAAGAAATCAATCATCCATGCGTTACTGGGCGTCCAATGTGCGTGCCAGTCGGTTATAGGAGCGAGCTTTCAAAGTCGAAGTAAAGTGCGTGCTGGTGTATGCTGCCTCGAGCCGCGCTCACCGAAGCCGCTGGATCGCCCAGCCACCGGTGTGTTTCCACAGCGACGCCGACTTAATGGTGGCTGGTCCTCCTCCATTCGTCGATTTCGAGGAGGAATCTCAACAAAACTGCTCATACTGTGCCACAAATTTTCGCCGAGATGAAAAGGAGCCAAATGTTTACCATTCTGTTCTCGCGAAGAGGAAAAAAAAAGCAGAAATTCCTACATGTTTGGCCAGAAGGGACCAGGCTGGGCGCCGCCATGTCCAGCCATGACGTTGCTTCCGTTCCACCCTGACAACGGGAAGCTGCGGGATGCGAAGCCATACACAGCGTGTATTATAAATTTCACACCCCCGTGGCCAGTGGAGATCGAACTCGTGCATTACAGTAATGTGCGGTTAGCAACCGGTCGACCTAACTACTGACTCGCCACGCAGCCAGGTTTTTTCGTCACGGTCAGTCGGCCGGGACAGCCTCGGTGCCGCACATTTATCCACGTCGCAGCCCGTAGCGCTATGAGCAGGTGTTTTCGCCATGACGTCACACGTTCTCGCCTCTGTTTATATAACAGACGGCGCACCTAACTAGGCGTTATGTGCTCTACATCTGATGGCATTATTTAAGGAAAAGCATTATCTCCCTTGATGTTACCGGGCACATTGCTGTCAGTTGGCTGGCAGGTAAGTTCTTGCCTCGACTCGTTTGGGGTCTTTTTAAGCGGTAATGTTACATGTTCGATTCCGGGGAATAAAACCGCAGTCACCCACTGCACTAGCCGATGCTCCATTCATTAGATCACAGATTCAGGCTTGTCACGAGAGAATACCAACCTTACCTTGGCTTCCCTCCTGCAAGGTACAGCGCTTTTAGACGCTTGGAGCCTGAGGTGCGTCACATAGCAACAATTTACTTGTATGTAAACTTCCGTATACAAAAAAGTTGCCTCCCCCCCCCCTCCCCTTTTGTAAGGACCCTTAATAGATGGTTAGCGGCATTTCTAAATGAAAAAAATTCTCAAATTATTTCTTGCGGCAGTTAACGCTGTGAGACGCTATGTGACACTGCACAGCCTTTGGTATATGCCCTGTTCTCCCATTATCCTTCCTTCCTGACCGACTCAGGTTGTAATGGAACATTTTGTAATATTACACCTCAGGAGTACAAAAATTTATCGTCATGTCCTTGTCGTCAGCGTCGTTGCATCGTGCTGCTGTCCTGACACACATGCTCACGTCACAGATAAGTGCTCGCTTTACACAAACATGTTGCTCTACCTGGCAATTCTTTGCAGAGCTATAAACAATATTCTAAAGCCAGCAGCCTATAATATGCTTTAGACGACATTGACTGTCACAGTACGTGGATCCTAAATTTATTTTGCAAGCAGGTAGTGACGTTTGCACAATGCACAACACCAAGCTCAAAACCCGATACAATCCTTTAATGTAGCTTAATGTAACTTTAATCTAACAGTACGTCGTCGTGTTTCTGGCATGCTGAGAGTTTGTGAGAGTTACAGAAGCGTATTAAGTTTCTCCAGTAGGTACATTCTTGATAGCGAAGGCAACAGTGTCAAAAACGGTACGAAATTCATAGTAGACACTCGCTTATTTTTTTCTTATCAGAATTACAAAATTCTTTGGTATAGACCCATTTTCTGGAACATCGGGTCAACGTATGGAACTCGAACGTATTACGAAATGTCGAAGCTACTCTGTGCGTGCAAGGATTTGATGACTGGACTCTGGTGCGGCGCCTCAGAAGTACACGTGGGGCTCATGTGCGCAACCGACAGAGGTACGTTGTTAAGTCAATTCGTAGGGTTTTGGAATGACGGTTGTTCTACACACAGGGCACCCTGTAAGTAATCACGCAATCAAAATCATCATAATTGGATAAGATAACAAATAACGTGATTACACAAAGTATTTTACAGAGTCAGCAAAACAAGCATGTGAGCGCGAAACTAGCGCGTTTGTCACGCGTCGAGCGAGAATACAGCGGGAAGCAAAGGACTGAGCGCTTTTCTTGCTCCCAGATGATTTGCATTAGCATTACACCTCAAATGCAGTTAGGAACAGCACGAATACAGTTTACTTGCCTATCGATGGGTATTTGTTCGAATATCGAACTTTCGTAACTTAATCTACACGGTGAATGTTGCGCTATCGAGCAATATGAAACGAAACAACCCACTTACTTTCAAGACGTCCTAGAGGCCTAACATGCACGTCGACATAAACGTGCTCACCGAAACAAATGTTTGACATTAAAGCTACTCATTACATGTGTACAGGGTCAACCACATCTAAGGTGAACACCTCATTAGTATTGAAGACATCATAGAAGCTGATGTTCAGTAGATGATTCGAAAAATCATTATTGTGTTTATCGACACCATGGTTACACATCGTATAACGAACATTTCACTCGTGAAGTAGAATAAACGCTGTAGTTTTACCGGTTGAGTACTAATGAGGTGCTCACCTTAGATGTGGTCGACCCTGTACATGTCAGAATCAAATCCACACGTCAGCAATAATACCAGCTTTAAAGCAAAGTTGGCGTTCAAACTTACATAGCTCACCGACTGCACAGTCTATTCGCTTTCCATGCAAATGGAGAGCTAGAAGGATGGTCCTTACATTCCGGGAGAAGAACGGATGCGGCCGAAATGCCACGTTACACGCTGGTACTGGGAGCAAAGCACTCAGGCAGGATTGTCATTGCGGTATAAAGCCACGAATGAAAGGAAACAAGGAATGCTACAGTGCGCGTTCTGGTTGCGTGAAACGGGAAACGAAAGAAAAGACAAAAGAAAGAAGGAGCTTTGCATTTCTTCGAGGCCTGCAATGTTGTGCAGAGAAACAGCATCGGAGAGGGCGAGTGGAGAGGTGGGTGTGTTTTACGCGTAAGAACAGAACAGGGCAAACCAAATGGCCGACCGAAGAAAATGGAAACATCATCCCAATTATTGGCGCCAGCTCGTTACCGAAGTCAGGCGAGCGAGAGCCGCCCGCAAAGGCACGGCATCGGAGAAGACGTTCGGAAGAGCACGTGACGTCGCAGATAACCGAAAAAAAAAAGACAGAGAGACAAGTTGACTCAGACATACACCTCTCGAAAGTCGACACACGCATACGAACAGTTCCACACACAACGACACACGGACATTATAGACCAGGAAGCTCCGCCGCACGTTGTACAGTACACACGCACATAAGCTACCATTTCCATACCGTGGTCTTCGAGACCAGTGGCTCTTGTTCTTTTTTTTTTCTTCTTCTAATTCAAACCTTTGCTCTCCGTCGTACAATCTCACGATCTCGCATTCAGAGTGAGCAGCAACTATCCGTTATTTTTTTTCTCCTCTTTCTATTCATCTTATAGGTCCGCCTATTGGTTTCGTACCGTCTCCCCTCACGCGCACTCAGTGAACGGAATGCAAATTCGTTACTGCCTCCACCCACGGAGGTTCCCTTCACTCCCCTTCGTCTCCCCTGCTGGTCGCGTCACTGGTCTTTGACTTTGATCTCCATCCGCGTGCGCCCTTACAACAAGATCGCGACGACGTGCTTGCTGCCGCGTCGTTCTGGAGCAGAGAAGCTGGTACCGTTTCGCCCGCCGATGCCGTGTCGCCGACAGCGTTCTTTCTTCTCGTTGAGCGCTCGAGCCCACTGCCAAGGAACGACGCTCGCCAACGTGCCGCCGCTCATCTGTCCCTATCTGTTTTTCTGGTATACCTCTTTATCTTTACTGCTATAGAACTTCCGCTAGCACGTGCGCTCTCGGTACGAGAGAGCGCGCAAAGAAAACGAAGTAAGATCGACTATACAAACGGTGGCGGCGCTTCCTTGACTTGTTTTACGTACCTATGGGGCGTGCCGATTCTCCCGAGGCAAGTTTTTCTTTGTTCCGGAAGTCGCCGTCTTTCCACCTTTACCACAGCGTTGGGCCTTGGCTTGCGCCGATTAGATCTACGCGCGCAGGGCAGGTTGCTGGGGGGAATGCCGCGTGTGGGTGGTAGTAAAACGGTGGGGTCGGTGTTCAGAAGAAAAAAAAAAGGCAAACGAGAAATAAGAAAAAGAAAAAAAAAAGACCGAAGCCTCTTATACGGACGTGACAGAAAGGGTCTAAAAAATTGACGGTGCGAAGCGCGGAGATACGGGTGGCGATGAAAATTCGAGATGAAAGGTAGATGCAAGTTCACTTTAACGTTGCAGAAAAAAAAATTGTAAGATCAGAAGCGCACTCGTAGCGCACGAACCAGCCTCTCCCGCTTCACCTGAGGTGACGCTGAAAGATCTAGCTTTTTTCGTTTTTTCTCGTGAGAAGACAAACTAGAGTGGCACAGAAACTACTCGGCATGACACGCTCGGCTCTTTCGATTTGGGACTATTGTCTTTGACCGCGGTCAGTTTTTGTCTAGCCGAGAGTGTGCGAATTATACTGCGCCTTCTGTATTCCTTCATATTTTCTTTAAAACGCCGACGGAAAGACAGACAGCATAAATAGGGTCACCCCCACGAGCATGTAGAACATTTAGTATTCCCGGAAGAACCGTGGATAGTGCGGAAGGACGTGCCGCACGTCCTTCTCACATTTCTGCGAGAGACTGCACGGCTTGACTCGCAGTGACATATTTGACGCGCAAAGAGAAGGAAAGATAATAATTTTCGGCCAGGTCTGTTAGGCATTCCTCCAAGCAACGGTGGATGCTTGGAAGCGAGCACTGCGAAGATGGCTGGCTCCGAAGCGGGAAAAGGGCAGGAAGCCAAAACCACCATGCCAGAAAGCAGTGACGGACACGTGGTAGGGGTGCGTTGTAGCCACAGGCGGGTTCAGTCTGGCGAACAAGGCCGGCAATTGCTCCGCCCGAGCGTCTCACACAATATCACAGCGCTGTTTGACCACATGTCCATCAAGCCAGTCTCGCTTAAGAATGCGATGAGGAGACGTTAAGTTTGTTTGCGGGCTACGACTTGTCCTTCGGCGAACACAAGGTGTCGTAGGCACACCTGCAGACAGCTCTTTTTTTTTGCAGATTTTGCAGGGCATCAATCCTTTCATCTTCGATTTTCGGGCATGACCACATAAAGTGCTCAATGTCTCCTGTCTCGTCGGATGCCATCCAGTTCGGAGAATTGACACGCTCCGTCTTAAATAGCCATGCTGGGGTATACAAGATCCTCTCCTTATTCGATAAAGAAGTGATGCTTCATTTCGACAAAATGTCTTGTTTACGCAAGGCATATGTGCTGGAACCCAATGTGGCCTAAAATGATTTCGAATGCCAGATTTTTTTACTTGATTACTTTTTTGGGCCTTGACTTTGGGAGGATGATGGAGCGCTGTGTATGCAAGAGCATCTGCTTTTGCTTTGCCAGAAATACTAATATGGGAGGGAATCCACTGAAACCTTACTGTGAAGCCTTCGTTGCTGAGTTCTTTCACGAGGGCTAGTGATGTGCACGAAAATTTCATGAACGGTAGACCGCGGTAGAGTTGTTGCAACGCGGCCTTTGAGTCCGTAAGTAGAACCACATTCTGTTGTGCGAAGTCTTTAGTTTGCGCCGAGCAGCAGCTATTGCCAAGCCTTCCACAACTCTCAACGACACTATGCAGTGCAGGCGGCCAGACCACGCATATCTCAGAGAGCGAATATAGAATGCAGCTGCGCAACGGTCTCCGTCTACTTTGACAAAGCCATCTGTGCATACTTGCAGGTGATTCGGCTAAGTCGTGTTCCAATATTCCAGAACTAGTGACTTGGCATCTGCAGATGAAATGTAGCTCTTTAACTGCAATTGTAGTACAATTAAGTTGCGTGGGATATCTTCGAATGTCTATGATGGGTTTAATGTTATTGCGATAGCAATTATATGGACACTGCAAGCGGATTTCTGCCGTCGGCGTCACCGTC
Source organism: Dermacentor silvarum (assembly GCF_013339745.2). Taxonomy (NCBI): domain Eukaryota; kingdom Metazoa; phylum Arthropoda; class Arachnida; order Ixodida; family Ixodidae; genus Dermacentor; species Dermacentor silvarum. Next base: position 108,708,355 of record NC_051155.1, read on the forward strand.
GCCGTGAGGTTTCGTATAAAGTCCAAGGGCGATAAAATCGTCAAATAGTCGCCGCGTGCCATATGCTGTACGTGCGAATGGAAGCGCGCGACGGACGCGAGCTTTCACCGAGAGCGAACGCACGGCGGAGAGAAAACGCGACGTCCTCCGTCGTGCGAAAGGTCGTGGAGGGATAGGAGGCAGGGAGGGGAGGCGACGTTTAGCTGCGGCGCCAAAAGCGTATACTTGTGACCGGGCGCAAGGGGAATCGGCACCCCAATCTCCCACGCGAAAGGAGGAAAGCGGGAGGGAGGGGTGCGGCTTCTACTCTGCCAGGAACTGCATCCTTGTACTTTGCGCGGCTGCGGACTGTCCCGCGCACCTATCTTGAAGGCGATCTCCACACATCTCTTACATTTGTATGCGCTGTGCTCCCGCCGCTCAGTTTCCGTTGAGGCGATAGACCGCACGAACCTTCGCTCGCTGCTGCCGCCGAGCTTGCTCACGCCAGCGTTTTGACATTGGTGGTCTGCGGTCATCGAGTGTGATCTATTTATGTTTGCTTGTGCGCGCTGACACCATGCTTGTTAATTCAGTTAGTAAGCCAATCTGTCTAAGTTTACGCAGCCGATAAGACTACTATCGTTGCTCGGTATAGCTCTCCACTAATTTGCTATCGCAATTGATGCTTCGCCTTTCGGGCGAAACTGCGTTTTTCAACAGCCAAGCTGTTTAAGCCAGCCGTAATTTGTGGGGCGTATCAAGAAACTACCAGGAAAGAAAAGAAAATAATCTTTCCTGCCGAAGCGGTATTTGAGCCCGCGTGACCCCAGTCCCAAAGCGAGCGTCGTAACCACTAGGCTATACAGCCATGCTTGAAGAACACGCGTTTATGCGAACCATATCATTGCATTCGAGCGTCGTGGTCTTCGTCCACAGCTGGCGCGTTCGTACGCTCGTGCTCTGCGAGGTGAAGAGGTTTTGAGCGCTATGAGAGCGAGAGAGAGAGAGAGACGCAATCACGGAGCGGGTCTCCTGGAATGCGATGTGGGCATTGGAACACGGTGTCGGTGTTGCAAGCTGCGCTACGCAACGCGCAGTGACGGCCGTAAGTCCGAGACGCGCGAAAAGAAATTATCATCATCATGAGTAATATAAGATGAAAAGTTCACGCGAACTTACGGAAAATGCTGGGCTACGATGGAGCTTCGCTGTTTCAAGCGTTGCGCGGCCGAGTGCAAGGTTAAGCGTTTTTCCCCCTTCTGTCTCGAGCAGCGCAACCCTAAGACTCGAAGTGTATCCAGTGATGCATAAAAATGTGAGCGTGGCCCGGTACCTACACATCTTAAGAGGGCTTTTCCGGGCGAAGACGTAGTGGATGGGTAATGAGAGTCTGGGAAGCTTGAAGTCGCAGAGGGCGTGACTCAGCTTCCCAGAGTACTTTTTAGTTGGATGCCGGCTGAGGGACTCCCACGCAAAGTCGAAGACCTATTCTGTGTATGGCGCTAAGCTCTCGCATTGACATTCTGAGGGTGACATCAGAGGTAGCTGGTATAAAATCCAACTGGTGACCAACGCTGCATGTAGCCATAGTATCGACGTCTGGGGGTAACCCCAGCGTATGTCAGCGAATCGCTTGTGCACAGCTGGCCTCTGTGACGATGACGCCACAACCTGGTTAACAACGCGGCGCAGAGTAATGTGTGTTCTAATGTAATGCCAAGATGTCAGAAGGTTGGTGACTTGTAGAATCTGACACCGTGAAAATTCAGCTTCAAACATGTAGATTTTCTTTTAATTCGAGGAAATAGTACGAATGGGGATTTCTGTGCTGAAAGCGATAAGCCAAACGTCGCAAAGTGGTCGTGAATGACATTTACTGCTCCCTGTGATATTCGTGCCAGGTGACGATGCTCGTTGCTGGATCATATGCCGATATCATCGGTATATATAAAAATCTTCACTGGTGTTCGATGGTTTAGTATTCTTGGGGACTAGCCATGCTGATGGTAAATAATAAGAGAGATAAAACCCTCCCCTGACGTACGCCGCGAAATATGTATATTTCATCGCTCAAAGTGTTGCCAAGATTAACTTTTATGCTGTGACCATTGAAAAACGTAAAAATGAAGTGCGAGATATGACCTGTGACGCCTATAACTTGTAACTGGCTGAGGATGCCTGTTTGAGACACGTAGTCGTAAGACTTGGAAACATCCATAAAAAGAGCAAGTGTAGACAGACCCTCCCAGCTGTGCTGTCCTATGTCACTTAGCAGGCCGAGAACATTGTCTTAAGCACATTGTCCGAAACCCAGTCATGCACGATGGTAGTTTCCGACCCTGCTCGAAGTACCCAGGGAGTGTTACGCCATATTCTCTATTACTTTCGTTGCACAGGAGGTCTGCGATACCGGTCTGTATGAGTCCTGAGCTGCAGGATTTTTTCCTGGCTTCAGAACCGGTACCACCCATGCTACCTTCCATAAATGTGGGATATCCCCTCTGGCCCACACTTGGTTGAAAAATTCCAGAAAATCACGTGGTCTTTCAACCGGTAGCTTAGCATCTGATAACTGATTAGGTTAGGTCCCAGCCCACAGTGACATCGGAGGCTGCTCATAGTTAGTTTCAATTCTCAGTGTGAAATAAGCATCCCTCAGAAACGACGATAGCGACGGAAGCGGGTTGGTTGTGCCGGCTGACATGCCGGAAGAGTACTCGTATACTTGAGCAAAGACATTCGCATGACAAGCGAGCGCTATGCCTACGTAACTTCAATGCTAGGGCTTCAAATGGCTTGTTTGGTCGAAAGTTTCCAGCAAAGGTTATTAATGACCCACCAAAGCCTTGGCACTGGCGTGAAGACCGATAGGCTTGCGCAAAATGCTGCCCATCGATCACTTCTTAGTTCTCTTTTGTAACGGTGAATCACTGCGTTAATTCCGTTATATATAGTCTTCCTTCGTCCTCATCGGCCTTCGTTCCGCTCTTCTACGGGCAGCGCACAGATTTTTGAGCTTTAAATCCAGAGCGGGGGAGTGGTTGGGCAGCTTCAGCTCAGCGGTAGTTTTCTCTTGCTACGTAGCATATCCGCGAACAGTCTCCTGCCGCACATCTTGGCCGAGTGCACAGAACTCAAGACCCCCCCTCCTCCCCTTCCCGCCAACACCCCCAATCCCCAACCCCTTGAGCGATGGGAGACCTTGTTATCCAGCCCCGCCCTACCGATTCAGCTCGCACTGACGGACAGGGGCCACGAGCTGCTGGGAACATATGGGTCCCGTAACTAGGGAACCACCCCGTCTGGTACCTGTGGGCACCACCAATATATTTTGGGCCTAATAAATGTTTATTCATCATCCAGAACGTTCGTCCCTGTACGTATCCGGTGGTTGGAAAAAACACTGGCTATCTGTCATTCGCCGTACAGCGCCCCTCAGTATCTAAAGCCCTAGCAATTTGCTTCCCACTAACATCAGTTACCTTGTCACCCCAGCGAGTATGGTGTGGTTTCTTCTGGACTCCAATTCGGATTCAGAAATTTGCACGCGTCGCGTGACTCTATTTGGATAGTAGTCCCTTGTGGTTTTAGGAAGCCCAACAGTTCCTCGCCAGTGTACCACTTCGGCCCTCTGCTACCAATACAAGTGTTTTGCAGGTAATAATTGAGAACTCGGGCTGAGATTGCTATCCCTGAGACTGACTTGTTAGACTGAGACGTCAGTGACCGTTACTAAGGGGATCCTATTAAACTGGTGGCAGCAGAAGCCCAGAACCAAGTGAAGGGTGATGGTAGCACACAGGGAGGGGGGGGGGGGGTGCACCGCGGCTTCAGTATCAACTTAAAAGCACGGGAGGAGAAACGGCGTCGACATATCGAGGTGACTTTGTTGGGGATTCGAACATACGTTGGGTAGAGTCTGTAATAATAGTGAAAGAAAGTGCTAATGTGCGAGCCCACATTATCGCGCTTCCGGGAAAAGCGATCGGGGCAGTGCTAACGAAGGCCAAGGAACACGTATGGAACACATTGCTGGAACAAAACCTAAAGGTGTTTAGGGGCGAGTAATATACGTACCGCAGGTATGAGGGGCATGGATCGCAAATAAAATATCTAGAAGCGTTGGCGAATTTCGTGGGCGCGCACAAAATAGTGTGCACAGTGCCAGAGGTTCAAAGGCTGGGGAGTGAAATTGAAGAGGCAGTGCTGGCCGTAAATAGGAAGATTTAGACGCTAGTTCTGTAGCAATTAACTGTACAGTCATTGAAATCAATGGGGACGTATACAGAGGGGGCCGTGATGGCGCATTCGTGCGTGACGGAATCCTACAGCCGTCTGGGATTACAAAAATCTGGTAGACGTCTGGAGCAGGAGATAAGACAAAGACGGCTAGAAAATTGTTCGAGTGTAAAGAAAAAAACTACGTACGTGATGGGACAAGGAAATACAGCAAGGTATAGGCGAGCGTAAGCAGGCGTCTAGGGAACAGAGAGATGCCAGAAAGTTGAGATTACAGAAACAAGTACTGCTTAGATGGAGAAATAGCGGGGAAAAAAGAAAACGTTGAGGGTATGACATTCGCAAAAGAGATAAAGACACAACAAAAAGATTGTGGCACCATGTAAGAGTACTAGCAGCACCAACTAAAATTCGCAAACGACTATAAGAGATGAAGACGGTTACATCTTCGGAGTAGACGACGCGCTGCGATACATGAGGGACGTTAGTAAAGAAGAGGTGAAGACACCAAAAAAGAAGTATTTAAAATTGTTAACCTTTCGGCTCCCCCACGGGAGCCTTGTTCACCGTGAGTCGGTCAGGACACTAAAAAAAAGATTTAAAATTGTTAACATTTTGTCTACCCCACGGGAGCCTTGTTCACTATAAGTGAACGCGTTCTGGCTCATTGGGAGCAAGACTCCCGTGAGGAGGTCGAAACGTTAACAACAATCTAGTTTTTTTTTTGGTTGGTGTCCTGACCCGTTCTTTTAAAAATGTATCGTGCCGACCAGACGGGCTTCCGTCAAACAGTCGATTTCACGAGGGACATTATTAATGATAACTTTAGCAAGAAAGAAAAGCGTAATCAAAACGAAACGAGATCCAGCAACAGAGAAGCCTGTGAGCTCAAACTGCAACGTAGAAATTGTTTACCAGAAAAATTGGAAGAAAAATGTCCCTAATAACACGAAAACAAGACCAGAAGAAATTCAAATAAAATTATTCGAACAGATGGGTCCAGAGAGCAAGACACAGGTCACTGATGTTACTAAAACAAAGAAAATTCCGACAGGGGGGGGGGGGGGGGTGAATTCAAGACGAAGTTATCTATAAAACCGAAGGTAATAACAATTGGACGAGCTCGTATAGGCGTATTACTGTAATGCTGGTGATATATGTATGCTATAAGATAAAGTTAGAGCTGCCGTAGCGGGTGGAAAAAATGGTATATTGGGGAACTACGAAATCGGTTTGGACCAGGATAAGATCACTGCACATTAGAGGATAATATTTTTTTTACTAATTCAGTGCGTAGAGATTTTAATACCTTAGTATTGGTCATTATGGATAGCTTTTCTAGATAATGAGGGAGCTTACGACAACATAGACAGGGAATCGCTAAGGGATATTCACGAACATGAGGGAATAAACGATGATTTCGTCTATGCCCCTATTTAGCAGAGCAGCTCACTGCTACGTCGTCGCGTGCTTATACCGCAAGCGGCAGTGTTTTCTCCGGAAATGAGTTCCATGAGATTAGAGTCGTGGACAGACGGCGAGCGCCAAGTTCTTGAGAAACCAAGTTATGCGGGAAGCATAATGTAAGTAGTGCCTTCGGTGCTTACTGCGCACCCTCTTTCGTATATTTATCAGAAAGCGGTCATTTTTTCTCTGCAACCTTCTCAAAAAACGTATGAGACTTTTAGTCTTAGCAAAGTTGTTAAAGCGAAAGCTTTCGTGTCCTCTTCTTCCGACTTTCCGGGCGCTCCTGCTCTTGTGATGGTCTTGATCGCGTGTGTTGCTGGGTTTTCTTGCAAAACCACCAGAAGGCGCTCACCTCCTGGTCTTGATCGCGCATGCTGTTGAGGTTTCTTGCAACATCACCAGAAGGCTCTCACCTCCTGGTCTTGATCGCGCATGCTGCTGGGGTTTCCTGCAACACCACCAGAAGGCGCTCACCTCCTGGTCTCGATCACGCGTGCTGCTGGGGTTTCTTGCAACACCACCAGAAGGCGCTCACCTCCTAGTCTTGATCGCGCGTGCTGCTGGGGTTTCTTGCAACACCACCAGAAGGCGCTCACCTCCTGGTCTCGATCGCGCGTGCTGCTGGGGTTTCTTGCAACACCACCAGAAGGCGCTCACCTCCTGGTCTTGATCACGCGTGCTGCTGGGGTTTCTTGCAACACCACCAGAAGGCGCTCACCTCCTGGTCTTGATCGCGTGTGTTGCTGGGTTTTCTTGCAACACCACCAGAAGGCGCTCACCTCCTGGTCTTGATCGCGCATGCTGTTGGGGTTTCTTGCAACACCACCAGAAGGCGCTCACCTCCTGGTCTTGATCGCGCATGCTGTTGGGGTTTCTTGCAACACCACCAGAAGGCGCTCACCTCCTGGTCTTGATCGCGCGTGCTGCTGGGGTGTCTTGCAACACCACCAGAAGGCGCTCACCTCCTGGTCTTGATCGCGCGTGCTGCTGGGGTTTCTTGCAACATGACCAGAAGGCGCTCACCTCCTGGTCTTGATCGCGCATGCTGCTGGGGTTTCTTTCAACACCACCAGAAGGCGCTCACCTCTTGGTCCCGATCACGCGTGCTGCTGGGGTTTCTTGCAACACCACCAGAAGGCGCTCACCTCCTGGTCTCGATCGCGCGTGCTGCTGGGGTTTCTTGCAACACCACCAGAAGGCACTCACCTCCTGGTCTTGATCACGCGTGCTGCTGGGGTTTCTTGCAACACCACCAGAAGGCCCTCACCTCCAGGTCTCGATCGCGCGTGCTGCTGGGGTTTCTTGCAACACCACTAGAAGGCACTCACCTCCTGGTCTCGATCACGCGTGCAGCTGGTGTTTCTTGCAACACCACCAGAATGCGCTCACCCCCTGATCTTGATCACGCGTGCTGCTGGGGTTTCTTGCAACAGCATCAGATGGCGTTCGGCTCCGCGCATCCCGGGCGGTGTTGCCGCACCGACGTTTCACAGTTAGTGCGCAAGGCACGTGCGGCGCTTGCTTTCCTATGCGACAAAAATGAAGGCGCTGGGCTGGGGAGGCCATGAGCTGGGCTGTGATTATGTGAACATTACAATCGCCCATAGCCTGAAGAGAGCACTTGGAGCTGGCGCCTCAACAGTGTGCTGACCACGTATGCAGAAGCAGCACGTAAGCGTGCGCCAGCAAAATGGCTCCAAAGCCTGCATTCTGCGTCGAGGGCACCCAGGCCTGAAAGAAGCGTCGCGCGGAACAGAAGCGTCTTCGTTAGGGAGCGAAACATGGTGCAGACTGCGAATGTACGCAAACAAAGTATACATACAATTAAAATGATAAATTTATTTGCGTATACAACCCCGTAATTTAATTAAAGTTTAACACTTCTGCCACGATGCGATGTGCCATGTCAGGCAATGATAATGTTGAACCCTGTCAGAGATTATGAAGAATGACGCACAAGAACGCCTGAAGCAAACACGTCTCCCTGGGTGTTCTGAGGACTACGCAGACAAATAGCAGTGGTGCACCCAAGGTAACGTTTAACATCAACCCATCAGTCTGGTATTGGACAAAACGCTGAAGAACTTACACATTCGCCGCAGACATCACCTCTAATTATCTTCAATCAAAGCAAGCAGCATACAAAGCTTCGCTTACGTCGATTCCCAGTGCGCGTGGAATCCGCGTATTTTTGAGCCTCACGTCTTGTCCACCTGCTATACGGCATTTTCAACACGAGGATTTAAACAAACAATATTATTAGTGTAGTTTAGCTGAATTGAACTTACTACTTCACCATTTATTTTCCACGGTACTAAAGTCAGCAAGAATTGGCCTAGCCTGAAACTCATTAAAGGAGCTTGTTTACACTAAGGAAATGAGCCAGTGTAACGGAACGGCGGAGCGTGGTGATCAATGCGAACGGTGATGTATGGAAGAAATGAGGCCGCTGGTTGCTCGTTTCAAAATACCATAATAAGCACTGACAACTGTTTTCTTCGCCCCATGACGAATCGAAGGGAAGAACTCGAGGTCGAAAATGCGCGTCTTTCTCAGGGAAAAGAAAATGCATCAAGTAGCGTATATATTAAGGTAGCATCCATCCATAATTTGCACATCCCCCTATTTAACTCTGATTCCTTTGTTTTTGCTATGGACACTGGTAGTAGGGCACTATTTCTCTCAAATGGAAAACAGGGTTTGTCGTCTAAGAACACGAATACGTGCGGTATAAGCTATTGGCGAGTTGTTTATTGCGGTAGCTCCAAGCCAGTGGCAGCTAGAATATTAGTCGCCACGACGAGACGACAGTGATAAATTGTGCATAGATTCGCACTTTACAAACTTTAAGAGCACCGTGTCTTTGAGTGGATCGTATCATGGATTGAATTAATCATCTGGAGGAGCCTGCCAGGCGTATTGCCAGGCAAACATCTCTATAGCCCATTAAAGGTTGCTTTTATATCTCGCTCATAAGCGTGCGCGAGTGGAAGAACTCAGCGTCGTGGTTTCAGCTTGCCTAGTGGATGCCTAATGATGAACACTCTTTGATTTCTGTGCCCACACACAAAAATGAGTGACTTATGAACGTCGCCGCCTTTAAGCGACGTCTGTCTGCTGGGCTATACCTATAGAGGCCCGGAATTATCCGCCATCATAAGCATAATCCAGTGGCCTATATATTTGCGGCTTAGATGAGAAAGCGGGTACCTGTCTAGCCATGACTCTTATCCTGTAAATAAAGGAGCGGAAACGAGTAGCCGCCTTTGTAATGACGCGAGCAGGGTTCAGCGCACAGCGTTCCTTGTGCAGCAGTAGCTAGTCTACCTTCGGCTGTTTTCCTTCCTCTGCATGGAAGATGAAGTGGTGCGGTACTATGAGTAGAGCCTGCTGCTTCGCTGATGAAGCGATTTCCTCTACTGTATGCGCCAACACGGTCATTATGAGAGCATGCCAGACACCTCGGGGGTTTCCTTGGAAGTATCCAGATGGCAAAGAGAGAGAGGTCAAAAGGGAAAGGCAGGGAGGTTAACCAGGCTGAGCCCGGTAGGCTACCCTGTACTGGGGAAAGGGGATTGAAAGAGGAGAAGTTTACACTTTGAGCGGTTGCAAGAACAAGCGTTCATCACTGAGTCAGTCACAGGCGGTCATACAGGCTGGTACATTTCAAGAAACGCAGCAGAGCCTTTGTGGTCTTGCAAAATGGAGCCGATTAAATATATTATTGATCTTAGTAGCCCGTGTGTGACACATGTTTACAACCTTTCCTTACGAAGTGGCGTTTTTCCACAGAATATGAAGAATGCTAAGGTCACGGTAATATACAAAAGTGGAGATAAAAACATTCTCGGTAATTATAAACCTATTTCAATCCTTCTCCTATTCTCCAAGGGACTTGAAAAAATTATTCATCTTAGACTGTCAAACGTTTTTGACAAACATTCCGTCATAACAAAATCGCAATATGGATTTAGATCAGGTTTTTCAACAGAAAGTGTGCTACTGTTTCAAAATTCACGTTTCGCATATTTTTACATATGTTCTAGCCTTTGATTAAATTATCTATGAAACATTAATAGGAAAGCTGCAGTGTTATGGAGTTCGTGGTGTTGCCCTCAATCTAATTCAAAACTACTTAGCTAACAGACATCAATGGGTGTCGATTAGCAGAATTCTGTCTTCTATGCAACCTGTTAAATACGTAGTTCCCCAAGGCAGCATATTGGGGCCGCTTTTGTTTGTTATATTTATTAATGATATTGTAAAGGTTCACCCTTCAGCCCAATACATAATCTATGCTGAGGATACAAGTCTCTAATTTTCAGGAACAAATATACACGATCTCGTGAATCTAGCTAAATTGACATTAGAAAAAATATGCGGCTGGACACTTAGGAATTCTTACAAATTAACTGCTCAAAAACTAAAGCCGTTGTTTTTCGCTCTAAATCCCCGCTTTATGAGCTCACAAATTTTTATAATCTCATGTTGAATAATAATAAAATTGAATTTTGTTGTACAGTAAAATCTCTAGGTGTAGTTTTTCACGAATATATGAAATGGTATCCCCATACAGAACTTTTACAAAACAAACTTTGCAAGGTCTTGGGTGTACTGAGAAAAGGTCAGCGTATATAAATTGCCAGTTACTCAAAATCTTTCGATACTTAAGGTGCTCTTCTCATCACATCTGCGTTACTGTAACTTAATTTGGGGTAAAGGAACACAGCAATCCATAAATAATCTTGTTATCCTACAAAAAAGGCCTTACGTTCTATTTTCAACCTACCATACTACGATATAATGTACACGCTTCAGAACTATTCATTCAATATAATGTAAATAAATTAAACGTGCTATATGAATACACTTTATTACTTTCCTTTAGATCTGATATTGTGAAAAATCGCGATTATATACACAGTGTAGCAAACTTCCAACTAAATCCTTCTTCGCGCCTAAACAGACACTCGGAACAATGGTACGTGCCACGGCCGCGCACAAACAATGGCTTTCAAACATTGCTCGCCGAAGACATTAAATAATTTCAAGATTTCTTATGCAAATGTTCGCACACTCTCAAACACTTCTGTTTTTAGTATGCTGTGTTAAATATGTTCATAGTTAAATTTTACTTTTTGTAAAATATGTTTTCTATGGATATCATGTGTTTTTTACATTTGACACCGATGTTGAAATGTACTTTTCTTTTACTGCCATGGTGCCATAGTGAAACGGGGACGTGGGGCTAGTCAAGCTGTTCTAAATGCAGCTTTTTTTCCCTCGTCTCATCCACTTATGTGAAACTCCATGTATGTGGTAAATAAATGAACTGGAACTTCAACTTGAAGGAGATGCACGAGGCCACGGGCACAAGATCTCCTCCTCTGTGAAAGGCCTGTCGCCTAAGTGCCCCAAAACTGTCCGAAGGGCACTCCTCTCATCTTCGTATGTCGGACAGTCACACAGGAGACGTTTGGTCGCTTCTTGAGCAACACATGTGCTGCAATTGGCACTGTCCGCATTACAATTAGAAATGAGTAGGCGTTTGTGACAGAAACTTTTATTCGCAGGCGGCTCAGTAACGCTTCTTCCCATCGTGTTAATACTGCGTAAAAGTTGCAATCTCACAAACTTTGCATGGGACTCAGGAACGTGGAAAGAATGAGTGTAATATTTAATTCGGATGTCCAGACAGGACGTGCTATCGACGTCGAGGACTTAAGCTTGAAATATATAAAGTGAGTATGTTATTTTGGAGATCAAGAAGTGGTAGTAGCGCTGAAAGAACGCCTTGTGGAAAAATGATATGTGGAACGCTTGTGCATTTTGGCGCAGCTTTCGGCGCGAATGTCTCGAAGCTGTTGCTAGCCTCGGGATTCGTACACTATAAGTAAACACTCGTTAGACACTGGATGCATGGCTGCAATTCTGCATCTACAGTAGGGCCTTCGACGTTGATCATTGAATAGATAATTAGTTAAATGTAGTGATATAAGCAGCTCATTCGGGATTATTCGGCTACTACTGCTAATATTTTTTTGTCTCGTGCCTCTAAAGTTTTATATTTACAGATTGAAGAAATTCGCTGCTCGTCCGCGTGCAAAAGGAGGATGGGTTGCCTTTAGTTCGAAAGGTTGCTCTGCGGTATAAAAAGTGTGAAGCCCGCATTTTATGCACACACACACACACACACACACACACACACACACACACACACACACTATATATATATATATATATATATATATATATATATATATATATATGTATATATATATATATATATATATATGAACAAGAAGAAAGGGAACCGAGGGGCTCGATAATTATTAAGAATATCATAAGAAGCCAACAAACAATGACACCAAGGACAACATAGGGGAAATTACTTGTACCTACTGATTGAAATAAAGAAATGATAAATTAATGGAAATGAAAATGGATGAAACGACAACTGTCTGCACGTGGGGAACGATCCCACGTCTTCGCATTACGCGTGCGATGCTCTTACCATTGAGCTACGTTTTCCCATCCACTTTCTGGGGTATTTTATGTTTTTTACAACTTGAACTAACCCTGGGAGTGTTAGCCAGCGCCACCACTCACAAACCATGGCGGCGGATGTGAAACATTCTTTCTGCCGCAGGCGTCACAAGCACGGGATCTTTTTGGGTGATGACAACTGGTCAATCAACCCACATATGCTACCTGAAGGCATCAATGTTGCCGGATTCAAGCCCTCATTATATAATGAGCGATAAGAAAGGAAACCGAGGGGCCCGATAATTGTTAATCATGTCATAAGAAGCCAAAAAACAATGACACCAAGGACAACATAGGGAAACTTACTTGTACTTACTAATTGAATTAAAGAAATGATAAACTAATGAAAATGAAAATAGATGAGAAAACAACTGTCTGCAGGTTGGGAAGGATCCCACGTCTTCGCATTACGCGTGCGATGCTCTTACCATTGAGCTACCGCGGAGCCGTTTTCCCATCCACTTTCTGTGGTATTTATGTTTTTAGAACTACAACTAACCATGGGAGTGTTAGCCAGCGCCACCACTCACAAGCCATGGCGGCGGATGTGGAACATCTTCTCTGCGCAGGCGTCACGAGCACGTGATCTTTTGGGGCTCCTTTAGAGAGGCAAATGACTTCATTTTTTATATCAATGTGAGCACTGGATGTTTCGCGAAGAGCAGCAGTGGATATATTACTAGAGCTTGGATACTGGCTATGTCTGCCTGAATATGTCCTGGTGAAGAGAAGTGGCCTATCCTGGCAACCACAACCGTGCGAGGGAATGTTGGTGTTTAGGTATACTATTTTGTCTGCGATACCCTCAATAGGTATCTCACTGCTTGGGCCGAATATGTGTATATAACTATTTTCGTTGTTTGGGTTTGTAGTTTTGATTGCAAGGTAGGGCAATGGGTTTTACATGGCCTGCTCCTCGGCAAATGGACACTGGGCCGCAAACGGAACGTGATAGCGACATTTTTGAGCCGGAATTAAAGGGGGACAATTTATGGCTTTACCGGCTACGCTAGCATTGACAAATTACTGAACTTGGTCAATCCGGATGCGATCAAGAGACTTGCATTCTATTAGCTGCATAGCGCGACCATGGCGATAGCTTGCTTCTCTCGCCCTAGCCGCAGCCGAGCCAGGGGCCGCAATTCGAAGACCTAAAGCTCGAACAGACTCCGTGTACGGAACTGCTCTACCGTAAAGTGTCAGAGAAAGAGGTCTGCTCTTTTTTCTAGTGATAGCTGCAGACAGATAACTTTGAACGAAGAATTAGTCACATTCATAACGCCTTGCAAAGGACGTGTGATGGAGAATGTGCGTGTAATCCCATACAGTAATGAAGGATTTGAATTGCTGGAGTATCTGACAGCTTGACACGACGTGACGAGCCCTGCTGATGAACTGATTCATCTGACACGTTGAGACCTGCTTCCCCCCGTGGAGTAGGGATGGAGAGGAAGCGTACTAGACAGGTGATGGACCGGCATTACATCTTCGGTTTCCAATTCTAACCGATCGCAACATCAGTGCTGAAACTGAGTTTCATAAACAAGCCATTGCAGTGCAATACACCATGGACAAGTATCAGGCTATTTCAGGTCTAGTGTCCCCGGTTGTTCAAGATATTCGCCTAACGAGAAGCAGTCACTAGGTTGAGTGACGGCGTGCTTCTTACAGCTAAGGAGCAGCGGAGCCGGAAACCGCAATGACTACCGTAAAGTGTAAGAGAAAGAGGTCTGCTCTGCAGCGGGTGGTGGCCCGGATGATTATTAACTGAAATCATAGCTTTTCCAGCGCGTGAGCTTCAGGGAGATGGCTTCGCACCAAGAAACACTCACGTTTCGAACCTCGAGATTTGGGATTAGATACAGCTATCGCAATATGTCTTTATTCCAAATACTTCACCAGCCCATCGTGATCGGTGAAAATGTCTCGCGCGCAGCCTGTAGGAGTGGGCACCCTACCCTTATGGTGTGGGCCAGAGCCATTTTGGCCCATTGCGGTAGGCTGATGGCAGAGTTGGAATAGAAACAGATTGGAATAGTTTTACGTTATCCCAGCCCTGGTCTAGATTACGCATTCTAGACAGATTGCTTCAACAAAAGTTTGTGGCCCTTCCGTTCGCAGATCTGCACCCATATTCACGATAAGGTCTTACGCTAGAATTGTTCGTAAGAGGAAATCTCAGGCAGTCCTGACGCTGGACATATCATTATCGAAGGCGGCCGGGCAAGGGCAAGCAGCACTTATGAAGGAAAACATTTGTTAATTCGTCCTGTTTAATCATTAGGAATGCCAGAAACAAAGGCGTATGACTCTTGGTCATGTCCGTGTGAAGCGGGAGGAGCGGGTCGACGGAGAGGAGTGACTACGAAGGGGCACTCCGCCTGTCTACTCACACGGCCTTCCTTGGCCACAACTTCATCCCACAAGTTTCACATTGAAGATGCTAAAGGTGGCTAGCGTCCCTGCGGCCACACACCCGCTTCTCCGACTCGCATATGTTTAAAGACTGCCCGACCTTTAAGGGAAATCAACGAAGCACGCTGCGTCACATATACCTCAGACATCAGTCCCGCTGCCTATCATGTCAACGTCTCTAAGTGAGCATCCGCATGGACTGCTGTTTGTATTTCAGCACAGCTTGCGAACGGTGCTGCGCATAATAATAAAGATAGCACAACATCAAAGTAGTGGCCCGTTCAGTGCATAAGCATAAACAATGCAAGACATAATGGTAGTAATAGTAGTAATATGATGAAAATAAATGCAATTTTACGCATGGCATTAAGCATAGCTTCACATAGATGCCAGCATATTGGCTGGATCTGCATAATCTTTGCACCAGTCCGTGCGCGCTTGGCAGTAGCGGCGCAAAAGTTCTCACCTCCGTAGAACGATCGCAAGTAGGCGAAGTCGGAATGTATTCATTATAAACGATTCGTCACAGAACGACGACAGAAAGCTAAGAATGATGTTTTCCTTTGTGTCCTTGTTATTTTGCGCATTGGTTATAACAGGATGTTTGCCTCTAGTGATCTTCATTCCTGTCTTCCTGTTTTTATTTTCCTTTTTGTGGTCTTCCTTTTTTTGTTTTTTTTTCTTTCCTCTGCACTGAGTTAGAGGTAAAGCTTGACATTTGAAATCTACCTGCTGACGTTCTCCCGCGTAAGCTTTCTTCTTTCTGTCGGGAGCCACCCTACACACTTGCTGCAGACTTGCGCATAAGTATGGGACAGGCGAACAACAACGCACTGAAAAAGAATACCATATAGGTTTTACTGAGGAGCGCCGTCCCTATTTCGAAATTGCAGTGCCTTAACACAGTGGTAATAAATATCTAGGCCTACTTAGAATATTCTGGTTGATGAAAATTTATTAAGTGCTTCAAAGGTCCGACAGACCTTTCCAATCATCCATTCAGCTTACTGCTTTGCGTGAAATAAACTAATATTTGATGACCCTTGCGCCCCGTGATTTAATAACTGGGAACACTGAGCCCGTGTGCCTTTATTTCCATTGGTTACATGAACAGAAGAGCTTATTTTCTGGAGGCTGACACAAAGCAGAGCACTCGTATTATTGTGTATGCGAAACTGATAGGCAATGGATCATCATATACATAACTATGTATTCCATGTAACGCGTAGGATGGATAACCGATGTACCATTATAGTTAAACAATGGGTGCCAAGGGAAGGGAAGCGCAGTCGAGGATGGTAGAAAACTAGATTGGGTGATGAAATTAGGAAATTTGCAAGCGCATGAAGGAATCAGCGCAAGACAGGGGTAATTGGAGATCACAGGGAGAGGCCTTCGCCCTGCAGTGGACATAAATATAGGCTGATTGTGATGATACGTAACTATACTCTTTCCGTCGTGAATGGTTTGTTCAAATACGCAGTTATTAGTAGCGACGCAGAATAGTTCATTTTCTAAATTTTTGTCCCCATTCAGAGACCGAATAGGCGCATACTGTTTATGGCTGGAGAAATGAATCGCGCATCAGCGGTGGTATCGGATTAATTACCTGTCCCTGACATACCGACCTTCACTCATGGAGAAGTAGATGAAATCTAATGCATTTAACGTGCAATTTAATACCCAATCTAACCCATGCATCAATACAGGTCTTAACAAAACCCGGCCTGTGAAAGAATAGCAACAACGGGAACCAAATGGGATTAACTGCATAACACTACTAACCTTCTGGAAGTTGACTAGATTAGCAATATCTATTGATGTCCATTGATACGAAGTAACATTGAAGAGAATGACAAAACTATAAGAGAAATACTGAACACCGGGACTTCGTACTTGTGATATAGAGAATATCTATGTACCCAAAAGTAGAACACTGCACTGGCCGGTTTTTTCAGCCCAGGCCAGGCCCGGGCCAGTTTTTACGTTGGGCTGCCCGCGTGAGCCCGATCAAAAGTTTTATGGCGAGATCCAGATAATCTACGTTACCCGCCCGGCCCAGCCCGCCACCCCTTTACCTCAGGCCCGAGCCCGGCCCGAGCCCGAGCCCGGCCCGAGACCGAAAAAGACATGTTTTTCAGAGTCAAGTCACGCGAGGATAACTCGCTGCACGTTACATATGCACACCACCAGAAAGTCGGAGCCCGGCCCAGGCCCGCGTCAAAAAAACCAAGAGTGGCCCGGGCCCGGGTCAAAAAGCACATACCATGCCCGAGCCCAGCCCCAGTCTGTTAAAGAGTGCCCTACCCGGCCCGGCCCGGGCTTTCGAGTAAGCCCGAGCCCATGCAGTGCTCTACGCAAAAGGACCTTCATTGATTCCTTCCTGGCAAATGTCCGCCACTGTGCTACCCAAGGAAAAAAAAAATTTAGCCTACAGAAGTGCAACATAATCTCCCTCCCGGCATCTCACTATATGCTTAAGTGTCGAAATGTTTATTCTAATTTAGTACATTGTGCGAATTGAAATAGATCTCTTAGAAAAGTTCGCCGGAGTACAGGCGTAGTGTCCAAACACCAGTGCGAAGCTTGAACCACGAAGTTCAGATGTTTTTGCTCTTATTTTTGCTCTTGTTTGAGTCTAACATCCTTTAATCCTTTTAAGTTATACCCAACTCATCTTGTTACCCTTCTTCAGAGACACGAACAAGTTGCAAATGTAGGAATATTGTACTAATACATAACAATGTGGGTAACGGTGTCTATGTACGTTTGCTACGTCCATTCATTGAACCCCGATGGGGTAGTACTGGGAAGCTGTCGAGTGGAACGGAAGTAGTGAGCAGCGAAGGCAAGGATGTAGGCTTAGATTCTTTATATTAGACATTAAAATCTATTAAAAGCACGCCAAACAAGAGCGTGGGTCGTTTGGATGCTCCAGGAAGTGATTTACGTTAGTCGCAGCCCGATAGCAAAGCTCAAATGCTGATACGGCGGTAAAAGGGCTTGTGACTGTAGACGAAGCCCTGTTCTTGCGTTGCCTGAACGATTTCTAAGAAGTGAGAAATGCATCGCGCATTTCTATATGTAGGATTAGAGTTCCATTAGAGTTACAGAATGGATACTAAGAGAAGGAAATCGTAGCCGAGGACGGCAGAAAGCTAGGTGGGGCGATGAAGTTAGGAAATTGGCAGGTGCAAGTTGGAATCAGCTAGCGCAAGACAGGGGTAATTGGAGATCAGAGGGAGAGGCCTTCGCCCTGCAGTGGACATAAATATAGGCTGATGATGATGATATCAGATGACGTGAAAATAACAAGAATCCGTTCGAAAAGATGGCTCCAGACATATTAGGTAAAGAGGGAGTGAATTAGTTGTGCGTATGTCTGACTATGAAAGCCTCGGTATAAGTGTTTTTTTCAGAACAAGGAGCTCTTTTTTGTAAGCGGATACTTCAAAGAACGCATCAGGGGGCCTTATTTCAGGCTTGGGAAAGTAATCAAGCTTCAGCAATGAAGTCGGCGTCATGAGACTATTATGGAAAACCTCTAGTTTTGTTAAGTGCAGTAGGCGAACCATGATAAGTTTAACAAGAAATCTAATTCCCCACAGGTGCGCATAATGTCAGGTGAACAATACAGTACTTAAGTGATTGCAAGGATAAAGTACACAATGACTGACGAAAAAGAAAGCAACCAATCTGAGATACCCTTTATTGCGCGAAGAATGAGTACACCAACTATGCTCGCTGAACTTAGCTGAGGCAGTAAGTAAAGCTTAAATAGGCTCGTTTATGAAACGGCCAACCATACATAATATTGGCAACGTGAAGTCCACACCTCAGAAAACAGGATGTTTACTTGCAGTTCGATGTGTAGAACAGTCAACATATTCGCTAAGTACGTTTTATGACACTGCGCCTTTGAGAAGACTTAAATTGCACTTCTGATAGCGTGGTTTCTATATATAGCGCTCCCTGTCCATGCCGCAACGCACGTAAGTATGGGCATTCCTTTGTTGCGTGTAGCCCGCGTTGAACCTTGCGCTATAACATCGAAGTCCCATTTTACGAAAAACAGCGTAGCAACAGGACCAGTGAAAGATAACACGCTTGTGCTGTTTTGCCTTTGTCGTGTCATGTTGCTTGCGCCGTTCGTGAGATGTCGCACATCCAATTATGTGTCGTGAAGCATGTGAACCACTTTATTATGACCTAGCGTGCAGATATAGCGCTTTGCCGACAAAATGCGTTAGAACTACCTATGACGTGACGAACACCACAAAGCGAGGTCATGACCCATCATCTATGCACACAAACCACATATCACTCACTCACTCACTCACTCACTCACTCACTCACTCACTCACTCACTCACTCACTCACTCACTCACTCACTCACTCACTCACTCACTCACTCACTCACTCACTCACTCACTCACTCACTCACTCACTCACTCACTCACTCACTCGATTTCATTTAACTTAACTGGCATCTAAACTCTCATACCTTACTACACGGCTGGCGAACTCGAATGACCGGCTTGATTTCGCACAAAATGCGGTGGCAACGGGACCAGAGAGCACGTCGCCACGCATGGGAACAGAGCTTAAAAAATGAAGATAAACGTAAAACCTGAGCAGCGATTGCATGTTGCAAGTGTTGAGGGGTTCCGGGGCGTCGCTTGCGCTGGGAAAAAGCAAAGGCCGAAACCCACAGTCGACGCGAGAGCCTATGTGCTGACGTCGTTAACGAGAAGTCACGAAATGGAACAGCGTTTTGTCGCGACTGCGCTCAGGCCAGACATGGATAATTTTCGCAATGCCCCGCTTCTAGAGGGAATGTCAGCGAAGCGGAGACAATGTGATTGTGACTTGTGTTGACAGAGCAGGCGGTAGTAGAGGTCGCTGCGTTTTCGAATTTTGTTCCTATATTTTCCCCAAATGAATTGTGTGCTTTTCGCTGTGGCCCAGTGGGACACCTCGGGGCGATTTTGCTTAAAGGCACCGCTTGGCTTTCTCAAAGGGTTTCGCGAAGGGTCGCAAACTCTCTCGTTAGCGAATTTTTAAGCGGCTTGTTCGGTAGGGAAAGTCTACGTGCGCGTTTCTTTTCTTCTGCACACTTGTTCAATGCCCTATGCATCTGTCGTAATTGTTCATAGAAAGAACGCCATGGAAATGATTACTCCATTGTGTGCAATAACCAAATAATTTCGTAAAGAAACAACTTCCATACAAAGCTCAATGAATAGAAGAAATGAAATCAATCCAGAATTACATATGAACAATCAATTGAGGGTAATTTGAACCATACAAAAGATAATTATGTATACCGAGCAAGCATGATCTGGAAACTTTTTTTCATGACACAGTGGAGCATTCTGTACACCTCCAGGCAATGAATTGTGTAATAATAAAGATTAAGAGATTAGAGGGTATCCTTGGAACTTTCTAAGAATGCCAAGACAAAAGCCTAGTTGGAGCTTCGGTACGACGAGCGGCATTTCGAGCTGCTCTCGCCTCTTCCGCCGTAGCGTACTTTCTTGGTCTTCCCCACCCGAGACTAGTGCCTGGTGCGTCATTGCCCATAGCGACGTGGAATGGAGCCACGAGCCCGCCCGGCGACGTATGAAAGGCACTCGAGGGTGCTGCCGCCGTTTCCAGAACGTTCTACGGGCGCCGCCGCTGATATTTTCCTCCTACTCCCTAGCGCCGCCACCGCGCTGCTGCTGACATTTCCCTCTCCCTCAGCAGCGCCGCCGTTGCCCTTTCCCTCCACGCTCCTACTGCGCCTACGGCGCTGATGTTTCCCTTTCCCCGCGAACTCCGTTTTTCTGTACCTCACAACGCGACCTTGACACAGAGAGAGCTAAGTCTTTCGCCTTAAAATTTAAGTGAGATTGCCGGGATATTCTGTAAAAAAATTAATTTATTTAATTGACTTCACTGGTAAGACAATAAAATAGGTGCCGGATAGTGGAAGGTATTTATTTGTTTTCTTCAATTTGTCAACGAACTACCAATAGCAGCTTCGAGCAGCGAACACAAAAATTGCCTTTTACATGCATTTCTTTCTTTCTTCCGTTTTTTTTTTTCGTGGCTGTTTCTGTAGTAATTTTTTTTTTTGCTAGCAACCGCGGTAGCGCAATGGCTGTGGCATTGTGCAGCTGAGCTTGAAGTCGCGGGTTTGATCCCGGCCGTGAGGGCCGGATTTCGATCAGGACATAATGCATAAATGCTCGTGTACCGTGCATAGAGTGCACGTTTAAAACCGCATGTGGTCAAAATTAAACGCCAATTGCAACAAAATTCTGGACCACAAACAAATTATTGTTTAAAATTGATTAGATGCAGAGAAGCGTCCATGGAAAATTTGACATTTGAAATAAGAGCGCGAGCTTCACAAAAAGCTCGAAAACAAAAACAACTGGCGTTTTTCAAACTGAATGTGAGAAAAATCAAAGCCCTTTTCTTAAAGAAAGATGGTTGAACACGAAGCATTCTCCCATGCAAACTGAATCAAAGTCCAAAGCCAACGACAACGCAACGCGCCTAAGAAATGCTGAGCGGCCCGATGCGATGCATATGGGATTTCATAGCTTGTTTAGGATTGTATTTTTTGAACGCTGAAGTTTCATAAGGACACATTTTGTCAAGTTGCATAGCCTTTTGCTTTAGATCATGTAGCCGTTGATTACACTTGCACACTCGCACTTTCACGGACGACTCTACACTTGCACAGTATTGCCTTGTGATCGCTGTGGTAGACGGTCAGAGGCTCTTCCGTTGCCGGTACACGGGATCTGCCTTACGCGCACGATCGCGCTCGCGCTTACGTTCGCGTACGGCAGCCTCGTCTGCCGTGCGCTGCACCCGCGGCCTAGCCATAGTGACGGCAGGGAATGCATTGCGTGACGCACGTAATGCAACGCAGATATATACAGTTCGTCTGGGTAGCGTCGCGTTGCAGTTACCATTGTTCTTATCGGTACAACAGCCAGTGTAAACTGTAGTGTTCTATTGTGTGCGCATAAGCTCAGATAGTTCCATTGTGTAAGTTGGCTTTCCTGCAGTGCATTTTCGGCGCTCACGGACGAATAAGTGATACATTGAAAGCTTCGCTTTAAAACACACCGCCATTACCGCTCACGTATGGCTCCTCGGCATAACCTACGAGCTGGCAAAGACACATTATTGTAATTTGGAAGGCCTCGCTGCCGCGTAGAGTAGATACAGCGGTCGCCGCGGCGTACCGCGACAAACCTTCTCACCGCCGAGACGCTCGGACTATTCCGTGCTCTGATTGGTCTCTGCGCTTATCCCACACGTGGTGACGTGATGCAGCGCTAGCGCCCTGCGCATGCGGCTGCCGGCGGCACGAGAGCTTTTTTTATCGCGTTGGCCCGACCCAAAAGTCCCCAGAGAGAAAACCTGGGGTCCTTTCCCTGGAGAATCTTGCTTTTCAATGCGCCCTTACCGAGGTACTACGGAGGACGGTGCGCTTTGCTCCGTTAGACCACCGCTTAAACTTAAGTCGAAACGGGATAATGACGGCGAATCAGAGTCCTAATGGCAAAGCGTCTGTTTTTTATCGTCGGTGATTGGCCCGTGTCACTGGGACGCACGTAACATAAGGTTTGCCGCTTTTACCAGATTACTGAATTGACCGGTAGCAAGTTTAACATGTCGCGTCCCCCCTCGGTGCCAGGCCCGCCCTGTTTTTAATTTTTCTGTATGATTTTATTTGTTTGCGTGCAAATTTTTTGCTCTGGTGTTGTTTTGCTCTTACCTGTCTTGTAGTTTTACTTTCTTTCAGAGTCCCAGTGTCGCCGGAAACACAGCGGTTTTTGTAATGAGCAGACATGTCCTAAGACCTGGTGTTCGGCGGTTTATATCGTTTCTCGTCTTCAACATGTGCCGTATAGAGATTTGCGAGGATCTCGGTCATGCCGCTTCACTAAACCACAGCTTCAATGAAATAGTCGAGCATTTGGCGCTGATGGGGGTGGCAGACGAGTGCCGACGCCGGGTACCTACTGGTAAAATAAGTACAAATCCTGCATTGCCGCGCCACTGGCCGCTCGAGCCACTTTGCTTGTGTTCGCAGGCTTCTTTCACGTTCGGAAAAACACTTTTCTTTAGTAAGTATTAAGGAACAGATAGCTGTATCAGGAGTTGTTCATGTTGCTCTCCAATTTTCGGATTGACACTTTTCATTTAATTATGGTATTTGAGAAGTGGAATAATTAATTAAGACAAATTGTGTAATTAGGCGGAATGCAAAAGTTAATCTGAGTATCACCAAGCGACACCAAACAATATTACCTTGGTTCTGTCCAGCTACGTGGCATTTGCATATTTTTAAATCTTAGTGAATGATAGTTGGGACACCCTGTATAATATATAAGATTTTCTTATTACTGTTCCTTAAGGTAACCCACACCGTATAAAAAGAAATGAGGTATCCATCATCCCCAAAATATAAATATTGTTCATGAAAGCGAACAAGCAGCCTTTTATTCTGCAATAAACGTAAAAAGAGGAAACGTTTCTCGCATATTAGACCAAACCCTGCAACAGTAAGAAACTCAAAACCGACAAGCACGAGCGCTTGTCTAAGTCTGTTTTGTGTTTGCGTCTGCCCCAGCATTCGGCGCTTATATGTGGCAGTTAGAATGAAGGAGTAACTAGCCCAACTGTCAGCCTTTCTAAGATGTCTTACCCAGTCGGTCAGATGTGTTAACGTTTTCGCGATACCATTCAAACTATAGCTCCGTGTTCGCACCGAGCCAAGTCGGCACTCGCAGGCTTCAGACTGTATGAGCGCCGAATCGATGACGCGGCCGACGGCACGATCACTCGATGGCCCGAATGAGACCCATTTGACTGCCTGGCCATCGAATTGACCCTGAAACGTACGGCACTGACGATGTCGTAATTCCCGTACATTTAGTGGATTCCCCTCCTCCGTTCTCTGTACTCGTATTTCGATTTTTTTTTCGTAGCCGCAAAAAAAATATAAAAAGAAACAGACGCACAAGACGAACTTGCATTGCGACATATGCGGCCGCTAACGATACCTCTACGAGGATTAGTGGCGCGTCACGTCGTCGAGTGCAGTGAGGCGTTTCGCAGCCCGAACCATGATCCGCGGTACGAACGAGAGTGTCCGGACAGCACGGTTGTCATTACCGGGCCCTGAATTTGAAGGGTCGATCTTCTCTCCCCAACTTCGCTTTCGATTCACTCTCTCCATATTTCTCTCTCTCTCAACGAGAGTCTCGTCGTACGATGTGGCCGCGTACACACCAGGCAGTCACTAAGCGCTTATAATGCATTGCAACCCTTCTCGCCGCCCAACAACGCTCCTCGGTCCCTAAAGCTAGGCGAGCAGAGAGTGACAGAAAGAACCAAAGCAGCATGTAAAGGGAGTGTCTTTCCATTTGGAGGCCGAATCGTTTCGGAGTTGGAAGTAAATACCTGTCTAGTTTACCCTCGCCGAGCATTTCGTTCGACGTAGATTACCAACGGCCACGCGCGACGCCGACCGTAATCATCGCTATTAAAACCTTCCGCTCCCGTTCTTTCGGAGCCATTTGCTTGCCGAGCTCCCTGCGCGCGTAGACCACGTGTGAGTCCGTCGTGCCGTCTCTCCTGCTCGGCGGACGTGGGGAAGCTAATTGGCCTACGCTGGATACACGCGACTGGACAAGAGCGCTGAGTGCGTTGCATGGCGCGACGCGATGTTGTAATGTAAATACGAGAACGGACGGAGCCGCTGTACAAGCCAGCGATGACCAAGGCGAGCTCGTTACTGCGGTTGCCTTGAATCGCTTAAGTTTATATGTCACGTGATGCGGAGGTTAGGGAGAGCGTGAGGGGGAAAGGGTGATAAGGCTGCTTGCGCTCTTAACGAGTTTCCGCGTCATTAGAAAGTGGTCACGTGGAGCGCAGGGTGCAGAGTCCGGCGGTGTATGACGAGCTGTGGCGAGGGCTTGTGTGTTCGCTCGGTCAACGAGCGCACACCTCTCTCATCGTACTGTCATATTGCGTCATCGGAATACTCTGCGTGAGAACGTGCCCATACAAGAGCGGGAATCTGTCATGGTCACGTGATTGGACAGCATTTGTATAGAGAATTTATGCCCAGCGAAAACATCGCCCAGAGGCGCGTACTTTCTTACTAATTAGAATGAAAGAGTCAGATCATGCGATATAAGAACAGAGTCGAATATTGCGTTTTCTTTTTATTATCCACACTGATTAGTGTCACTTTCAGTTAACATTAAAAAAAATACAAAGATTGTAACTCTTGGTTAGCAGAACCAAATAGTAACACTCGCAAAATGTTACGTGTATTCGGATGGTTAACGACAAATTAGTTTAGCATCTAAATAGTGCCTCCTTACATAATGTAAGCTTGCGTAATATTGTAACGGTATTTCTAGGATTAAAATATAATAACTCGTTTATTAAGGGCGAACCTGTGCCCTGAAATTAACTATGTACAAAAAGAGTTTTCAAGAACGTTCCACACCAGCGTCTCTGCGCCGAACGCACTTCTTTCTCTTCTCCAGTGATGGTCCGCGCCACTGCCTCGTGCGCGTGCACGAGCGGCATACATTGCGCCACCCCACGAAACCAAGCAGGCGCGCGAGACGTAGCAGGCGCTCTTTTCACAGAGTGGCTCGCTGGCTACAGAAGACTTGCTTAGGAGCAGACTTGCGGCAATATGTGTTCCCACAAGACGTCTAGTCTGTTATGGTAAACTCTAACAGTATAGGCTATAAGCAGTCAGGGTCGAGGACGGCGGAGAGATACTTCGTGTGGTGAGATTGAACCTAACACAGGGGCAATGGTGATCAGAATGATGACGATGAAGCTGCCTGTTGTAGATAACGTTTCGTGTATGCTGGGCTATTTATGTGGTAACCTATAAAAAGGCCGGTCTTGTTTAATATGTCTGTAATATAATAAAAAAACACCGCATATCCACGGGGTGAATGATGATGAGTGGGCGAAGCTCCGGAGGGAATCATCGGTAAACCGTGAATCTTCCGTGTAATTCGCCCAGTCTCGCCGCACTAAATCGAACGATTGACTTCCACCAATGACACGCGCCATATGTGACGTCATTCCTATTTTATAACGGCGCCCTTCATTATAATTACACCATCTCCCGCTTAAGGGGACGCTAGCACAAACGCGTTAGAAACGTGCAGTACTCTCTATAGTAAGGGGGAGAGGCCACAGCGTCTTACGCAGCCGTTTACACATGCCGGAACGTGCACCGCGTTTTCCGACGCCATCACATGACTGCTGAGAGGGTATAGCCCCCGTATTCATAAATGCTCCTCGACTTGAACTTGACTTGCCACCGCCTTCAACGCGTTTCGAACGCGCTGCCCAAGGCGGTGGCAAGTCAAGTTCAAGTCGAGGAGCGTTTACGAATACGGGGGTAAGGCGGAGGGGCCACAGCGTCTTACACCAGCTTCTTATACGGGCCGTAACGCGATAGCACAAACGCGTTAGAAACGCGGTCTTTCGTTAATGTTGGGTATTTATTGTCATCGTGGTGCGTGTGTCCATGTGCGCTTCGTGGCGTAGTGGTTAGCGCTTTATTGCCGGGCTTCGACACAGTACAAGAAATGAACACACAACAATAGACAATACGCCAGATCGCTCAAGTGGCCAACATGCCACTGCGGCCAAGTGTTGCTATTTTAAAATTACCTGAGCACTACCAAAGGCTCCAGCCTTGACAGCCACTCAGGAACATCTGTTTGTGCTTTCAATATCTCAAGAAACCTGTGCACACTTTCGCGGAAATAGATGCGTGCTGGTCTTGCGTCTGGGTCACAAATATAGCCGGCCATTCTGGAGCGCCATATACTGTGGAGGCCCATCAGCATAATCTGGTCAAACGGAAAACCATCCTCATTATCTGTTGGCAGGTACCTGATCCCATAAGAGTCGAGCGGTAATTCTTTTTTAATGGTTTTTTGTAGCACATCCCAAAAATATACCCCTTCCCAGCAGTGAAGAAAAACATGGTCTATTGTCTCAAGCTGCTTGCTTATGAGGCAGTGGGAACCCCAAGGTAGAAAGAAACCCCTTTCCTCTAGAAAAGACTTAACAGTTCAAGTTCCAGTGTGTAACATGAAAAAAAAAAAGGTTTTGGTTCCCGGTGACACCTGCATTTTTTAACTCTCTTGAAAACGTTTCCACCAAAAAAAAAAAAAAAAAAAAGCGTAGTGGTTAGCGCCGCGCGTTCCGAAGCGAGGGGTCCCTGGTTCGATTCCGCGCTACGGACACAACTTTCGGAATTTTTTTTTTCATAAAAGTAGACGTGGCTACCTCCTACTACGACGACGACGACTACTACTACTACTACTACATACTACAGAGGAGGGACAGACCCACACCCTAAGGAGCTTCGCCCCTAAAACTGGTATGTCCTAGTTTAGAACACGCTACTTGTGTTTAGGAACCGAGATTTGATTGTTCAATTAAATTCCGTCGAATGTTTTTGAAGAGAGTCTGTCCACTTTGCGGTTTCAAATTATGATAGTACCGTGACTTTTGTGCAAACAAAAGCTGTTCCTACACATATTTAATCATAGTTAGGCCGTATTATTGCGTGTTCAGCAATTTCATACCTTTATGGCTCCATCAATTACCATGCCACAATACGTATCGCAGCACACATCACTCACAGTCGCAAATTCGTAACTCTGACTTGCAACAGCAAGTGAAATACCCATTATGCTTTGTATCACTCACGCACTAGTCGGAACAACCTTCGCGCTTATAATCCAACCGTTAACAATAGGCTGCGGTTTTGTAACCCAATAGCTAGCATTGGGTAACTGAACTGCGTCCAGGTTCAGTCCGTGATTCTGGGAATGTAATTTTTGTGCCTTAGCTCTAGCAACATTTTTATTAAGAAATAAGCAAGCCATTTCTCCTTGCACCAAATAAAAAATAAATGAAACAGAAACGAAATTGATAAAGTTGGGAGCCCTTCCACCTCATGGACATTTTCTTATTCTGTAATGTAGTTTACCTTGTATTCTTGTATTCACATACTTGTGTAATGTCTGTTGCCTTAAAGATACGATAAAAAATTAACCATAACAATAATGTGACAGTTAAAAACAGAAATCAGAAGGGGAAAAAATCACCGGTCCTTCTCCTGTCGAGAAAATGGGGGTAAGCGAAGCTTGCCGTGTGTGTATCTGGCCTTCAATGTGATTTTTTTTTCTTTCTTTCTCTCGTTCTCTCTCTCTTTCTTTCCCTTTCTCCCTTTCTCTCTCTCTTGCTTGCTTTCTCTCTCGTTCCCCATTTATTTTTGTCCCTGGTATGTGCCCTTCCGCTTGGGCCCCTTCTGCACTACCACCAGGATCAGCCCACTTTTCAGCGCAAAACCACCGCCTCCGCCGACACTTGTGAGCCTACAAAGCTTCGCTTAAAAAGGATGTCTTGCAATAGTACGCTTCTAGTACAGGAAGACCAGGAGCAAAATTGAAGCAATCGCCTTAGTTAGGCGCCGATGTTTCAACGATTGCCAAGAACATGTTTTATATGTTTCATTGTGTAACACACTGGTAGTATGTTATGCAAGAGAAGGTCCCATAAAATATTGCACTGTGTGTTTCATCAGTAATTCCAAAAAGTAAACCTAATGCATAACTAGGGGCATAACAGGCATTAGTTAGGTTGGCTAAATAACAAGATAAAATCAGGAACCAATACGCATTCTAAAGCACAAACCGTACTCTCGTAGATTGAAGACGCACTACAGACCGAGAAAGAAGTTCACAACTACCTGTGAATATTAATACACATATTACATTGTAATATTGAATATAAAGAAAGGAACATCATTTATTGTAACGGATATGTTACAAAAGGTGTTTTAAAGACGCGACTGATGAGAATGATTTTAGCCAGTGTCAATTATTTCATTGTGGCATTT
The DNA here is from genome assembly GCF_013339745.2 of Dermacentor silvarum. Lineage (NCBI taxonomy): Eukaryota > Metazoa > Arthropoda > Arachnida > Ixodida > Ixodidae > Dermacentor > Dermacentor silvarum. The sequence continues at coordinate 108,736,976 of NC_051155.1, forward strand.
CTGCGTAAGAGGACTCGTCTTCGCGAAAGGCTTCATTGATCATTGTTTGTGGGGGTTAAAATGGGGCTCCTCAAGTACGGATGGAGCCTGCGAAAGGAAGGTGGGGCACAGATATTTTCAGAAAGCGTAGACAGGGCCAGTTAAATGGATAGGCTGGTAGTGCCGAAACGAGTTACGTGTGAGGCGTGTACAGCAGCGGGACTCGTCTTTGGCGCTTCCCTAAGAGCACTAGGCCCCATCTAGCCCCGCCACCGCTAAGCCTGTGCGTGGTCTCCGAAATACACGGCGCACCGTATACGCTGCGCGAACGCTGAGAAACGCGACATGCGGTAACCGGGTTCCTCTCTCGCGCTTCTTTCCGGACACGCCGCGACATCTAGTGGCGGTGCCGAGAAGTTCGCGCGTTGGCGTCGAATACGTTCATTGAGGAGCTGCACACACTTACTGGCATGGTACATATCGAGTAACCCAAGTTGGCATCACTTGGGAGAAGCACAGATTGAGTTGTGCACACCTAGTATTCCAAGTCAGCGTCAAAGAGCCTCAAAGAGCGGTACCTACCCAGAACAGCGGTACCTACCCAACGCCTCTCCCACGATCTGCCATATGGGGGGGAGAGGCGTTCTTCCCCACCCTCTACGCGGCGTGCGAGATAGCTGCGGCGGCCAACGTTACTAGACTCGGTTCAGTTCAACTTTCCGCAGGCGCCTTATATCGCGGGCACCTCCATGCTTTGGCTTGCCGCCATATTGCGGAAGCGCCGCAGGTAGCTCTACGCGGCTGCAGCTCTATGCGTTGGCGAAGACGCTCGGGTCCTCCGACTTCGCAAACAAGAGTTTTCACCGATGCCGTTTATTGGGAGAGCAATCGTATGAGCACTCCAGACGCATTTCTGCCGCCGGCGTCGCCGTGGTCGTCGTCGCCGTGAGGTTCCGTATAAAATCCAAGGGCGATAACATCGTTGCCGCGCGCCGTGTGCTGTATGTGCGACTGAAAGCTTACGAGGGTGAGCCGGAGATCGCGGCTCACTCTCGCCCACGCAAGGACGGGGAGTGGCAGGGACGCGTGACGTGTTCCAGTCGCGCGCAAGGCTCCGGAGGGAGGGTAGGGAGATGGTAGGCTGCGTAATACGCCGCGCGGCTGTATCTTGAGAGCCATCTGACGCGGAGGCAGAGTCCCTACCTTCATACTCTGTGCTTTCACGGTTTAGTTCGCGTTAGCGCGAGCGGCGGGACGAATTCAAGTTTGCTCTCTGGTGTGCCGCGCTTACTCACTACAGCGTTCTGACAGCGAGTTTCTGCGGTCATCGAGTAAGATGCGTTCAAGCTTGCTTATGCGTGCGTGACACCAGGCTTCTTAATTTAGTGAGTATGCCTATGGTTACAAGTTTAGACGGCCGATAAAACTACTATCCTTACTCCGTATAGGTGTCCAATAGTTTGCTATCGCAATCGATGCTTCGCCTTTCGGGCGAAACCACGACAATTTTTTTTTTCAATGTTTGCATTGCTTCGCGTTTAGCAGATTGATTGAAAAACTTTACTGAGCTGTGAAACTACTGCAGCGCTCCCCCGGACTGCGCAGCCCTGCCTATCCGCTGCACTCTACTAATATGCTGTGGCTGATTAGTGCTAATTAATTATGAATACGATATCATTATATGGCTCAAGAGGTGGAAAATCCGGCGTAGGCGGCGTTGGCGGAAACGCACTTTGGTCCAAAAAGTCAAGGGAGCCGAAGGTGAGCCAATCAAGGCAGTTGATGACGTCAATACGGACAAAGTTAATTAAATGGCAAATTTAATGAAAGCAGAATAGATTAGACAGCACTGAATTAGGGTTAGGTAATTAAGGTACATATAATTAAGATACAGATAATTGGGCACTCGAACCCACGACTATTGGTGATAGTGCGACTCACGACCGCTGGTGTTAAATAAAGCGAAATTAGTTATGGGCCAGGTAGTTAATATACAGTTAATTAAGGCACTCCGACCCATGATCGTTGATGGCAGTCGAACTCACGACCTGTGGTGTTAATCGAAGCAGAATTAATTCAGGCCTATTGAATTAATGCAGGGTGAATTAGGGCACACGTTTAATTACGATGGAGTTCATTACGGCACTCGAAACCCCGACCATTGGTGGGAGTCGTACCCACGACCTTTCGTGTTAATTAAGGCGAAGTCAATTAGGATAGAGTTAAGGCACTCAAACCCACGACGTTTGGTGGAAATCGAACCCTCGATCATTGGTGGTCGCCATAGAGTTTCACACTATAAAACCTAGAGGGAAATGTGGCGCTGCGGCGCTGTGGTATGCAAGGGAATGCCGGTATATTGTGGATTCGGATTGGCATCGTTCTTGAAGAGCCAGAACACCTTGAAGACGCGCCTGGCTAGCACCGTTCCGTCCTGTCACAATGATTCATTTCCTGCTAAAACAGGACGTAAAAAACTGCTTTAGCTTTATTATTACACAAACGCATGTTTTGTTTAACTTTGAGGACATACCATTGGATGCACAATATCTATGAAACGTAAAAAGTATCAGCTGGCCGCTAAAGTTGGAGGGCAGACGACAAGATTCTCGCTTGATTTGGAACAATCTTGTCGTCTGTTCTTGCTTTTCTTCGCTTGATTCTGCATGGTAGGTGAGTAAATTTTATTGAGATATGTAATATGGGTGAATGAAAGCCTTTTATGTAGACTTTACTTTAAGAACGCGTTATTTGTGCAGCAATATCCACGTTTTAGACGAAGCCTCGTACAACACCAGTCAACACAAGCCTCGCAGATAAATATCCCGTCATTCCCATGAGGGCACGGCAGCCCTTTAAGAAACTCGCATAGACGGTGGTGCCAGTTTACCCTCTAGGTGTTATAGTGAGAAACTCTATGGTGGTCGCAATGCTTTTGCATTTATCCACGTAGGGATAACTAAGTGCCTCCTAATTTTTTATTATTATTCAATCAATTGATTAATTAATTAATAATTTCGAATAGTGGTAGCGGTAAGCAGGCCAGTATGGTAATTAGGTATTTATTAATTGATAATTAGTACTAATAGTAGCTACTAATCAGCAGTTGTAGCAGTCAGCATACTAGTCGGTGCACTTCCTTTAACATAGTAGGAATAAATCCAAGGCACCTTCTCTCAATATATACACACTCTCAGCAGTTCATTTCGGGATAAAAAAATATTTAAGCTACCACTATCAGAGCACCACGTTCACAAGTGCAATGCTCAAACCAACGTTATTAGAACCAACTCAGTATTGCAGCTCCGCATATTGGCCAGCGCAAGCACGTGGCGCACGTGGTGGTCGCGCGAACTAACGGCGCTGCGGTCGTGTCCGGCTACCGGTTGGCCGCGTCGGCTGCTGCTGCAGCAGCGCGGCAGCTTGGTATTGCACACACGTTCGCTCGTCGGCGTCGAGTTATTACTGCTCTGAAAAGCTATACAGCCCTCGCAATCAGAAATCATGGTTTTCACTTTGACTGACAGCTTCTCAAACGCAGTACGAATGCTAAGGGCGACGCGTACGCTTCGATTTCAACGGCTTGGTCATACTGCGAATCCACTGCGACATCAGTTGCGACTGGATGTGCCCGCCAGATCAGGCAGTTCATAATCAATTATGTGGGAGGGGGATAAAAGCAGGATAGCTAATGAGGGAAGACGCAAAAAAAAAACAAAGCTACCGAATAACATTAAAAGCCTTAAAATTAATGTTTATTCGGCCAGCTGCAAATGGAGAGTTCCCTTGCATCCTATACAGGGTGTCCCAGCTATCGTGCACCGACATTTAAAGTATGCGAATGCCACGTAGCTGGTCAGAACCAAGGTAATGTTGTTTGCTGTCGCTTGGTGATACTCAGATTATTATTTGCATTCCGCCGAAATACATAATTAGTGTCAATTAATTATTCAACTTCTCAAATATGATAATTAGATGAAAAGTATCAATGAGAATATTGTAGAGTAACATGAAAAAATCCCGATACAGCTTTCTGTTGCTACACATAAATGTTTTTCCGAGCGTTAAAGGAGCCCGTGAATACACGCAAAATTGCGGCGCGACTGGCCACTCGAGGCACTTTGCGTAATATTCGCGGGCTTATTTCACGCTCGGAAAAACAATTTTAAGTACGACGCGTATTGAACAACAGAAAGCTGCATCGGGAGTTTTTCATCTTGCTTTACGATTTCCCGATTTACACTTTTATTCTCGTTATATTTGAGAAGTTGATTAATTATTTAGGACTAATTATGCAATTAGGGTAGAACGCAACCAAATAATCTGAGTATCTGCAAGCGACGGCAAACATTACCTTGGTGCTGTCCAGCTACGTGGCATTTGCATATTTTTAAACCTCGGTGTATGATGGTTGGGACACCCTGAAATATGAAATATGGAGGTAGGTCAACTTCAAGTTTGGACTGTGGCCAACTTAAATTTGGGGGTGGGCCAGCGCGCAATACGGCTGTAACTTTCTCCAAGGAAATGCATAGCGCTATGCATTTCCTTGGAGAAAGTTACCGCCGTATTGCGCGCTGGCCCACCCCCAAACTTATGTTGGCCACAGTCCAAACTTGAAGTTGGCCTACCTTCATATTTCATTTTAGAAGAACTTGATCGGCGAGTTGTTACATATTAGCGAACATTGTGTAACTGCGACAACAAACGGCCACGGAGACAGCATGGAACAAAGATAGGCGCACTTGCAACTGATGTTTATTCCACAAGACCACATATAAGTACATCCCAGACATAAACCACTGCGCATGCGAGGCAAAAAAGAAAAAGAAACTTTCTGTTTAAGCAATACGCAACCTACCTGCGCTCGTGAATAAACCTCATCTCACTGTTGCGCAGATAAACTGAGGTGTCGCCGCCACAACCTTCTTTCTTCTTTCTTATATGCATGGTACGCCTCGAGTAACTCTCTCGCTCGGCTATCTCGGCACCGACACACAATCTTTACTTTTTTCATGATCGGCTTACACGGGCACGCCAAGCAGTGGATAGGAAGGTGCCCACTTGCTTTATTCCTAATTCATGCTCACGCAAGCGCACATTGACGCATCTTATGATAGACGTATCCAACACTGCAATCTATGTGGGAATTGGTGTGCTTTATTCCGCACCCTTGGAACCTATAGTCTGTACTTCTTGCTATGCGCGAGCATATCCCAGCAACCTTGCCGGGAGCCGGGAACGGTACCTCAGCTCCATACCGTTTCACAACCTTTTCTAAGTTGTGGCAAGTCTTGTGAACATCTGGTACAACTTCACGTTTCTTGTCTTTGCACTCCCTTGCATCTTCCTTAATATGGTTTTCCGTTTTTATCTTCTTAAGCACTACCTCCTCTACTGCTGAAATAACTGATTGCGGGAAACTAACTTCTTCTAACCTTACAATCTACTTGTCAAAGCTTTCCTTTATTTTGTGTGTGCATGACTTTTTAAGGCTGACATGATACACAGGGTGGCAATCGCCCGCTTCACCGTTTTCGAATGAAAGCGGTTCTGCGCCTGTCTTTGCTCCATGCTCTCAGTGACCGTTTGTTCTCAGAGTTGATGTTCCCCATATTTCAGTTGGGCCACCTCCAAATTTCAAGTTGGGCGGCCCTAAAATTTTAAGTTGGCATCCCGTCCAAACTTCAACTTGGCCCACCCCCGACTATAATCTTCCCCATGCATTTTCTATGAAGCCCTATGTATCCCTTTGAGTATTCCCTCTCATCATTTTGTAATTGTTCCTTATCTCTTTTAAAGCTACCAATCATCTACATTTAAATTATTATATTGATTAAACATTTTGAGTTCGAAAATTACGAATTTTTTGTGCAGATACAAGGCATTACACTTTTCACTTGACGGACCTGTGGTACTCGCCAATGTTTACGCATTAAAATTAGCGCTTAGCTGACGACTTGTAGCCGCTTGTCTAAACCGGTGCGAAACACGTCAGCATATCGCATGTTCGACAAAGGCCAGGCTTCACATTTGTGCGGACCAGCGCGAGCTCCTAACACTCAAACCTCCAAACGAACTTCTGCAGGATGCAGCAAATGCACAGCACCAAAACAACCACACGGGACGCAGCCGCAGCGAAGAAGGCGCGCAACCGGAAGCGCTGCCGGCAGCGCGACTCGATTGCAGCGCCGTTAGTTCTCGCGACCACCACAGGGACCATGTTTTCAGCGGAGCTGTTAAACTGAGTTGGTTCTATTGACGTTGGTTCAAACTTACAATTACTTCACTCGCTAGAGAGCAGACTTTACTTTCACATTCAAGGCACGTTCTCGTTGCAGGAACCGCGCATAAAAAGGCATTCGCGTCACCAAAGAAAACTTGATGATACGGGCAGTAACTCTCGAAATATACACGGCATCCAACACGCACAAGAGTGCCGCAAAAAGCACCGAGGCTGCCGCAAAAAGCACCGAGGCTGCAGCAAAACACGCATGTATACACACCGACCAAACCAATTGAACAGCCGCGGACAGTGCTGCGCCACCCCATCCGCGCCGTGTTGACCGAGCAAAGTGCGACAGCAGCGCCACGAGATGTGAGAATCGGTGGCGGGTCCATGCACTCACAGAAGTTTGAAAACTGACCTAGATTACTAACGTTATCAGAGGCGGCAGAAGCATGAGGAGGAATGGAAAAGTCGAAAGGAGAGACAAAGAAAACTTCGCTTAAAAAAAAAGGAATTATGCTGATCTAATGGACTTGGTAGAACATATGTGAAGTGAAGTTTTCGTGAATCGGTTTAATTACATGTTACGAAACTAAATGTGATGCGTACAATTGTATTTATTGTAATCACATATGCAGCACGTATACTCAGGCGACGTTGATGCTTATGCCCCGCGCAGGTGACAACATTGTTGCTATGCAATTTTCATGTTTCTTACACCACACCATTTCACAAAGTGGGCCAAAATGCCAACAGCAATTCGTGTGCATGCACACAGGGAGACGTAAACACAGTGACGTCACGGGCACGAATGCAATGGCTGATGCTTGTGGAGGGAAGAATGGGGGAGAGATGTGTATGCAGAGGTGAGGACTACACGCACCATTGTAAATGTTGAGCATTATTGAGCCCTATCATTCTGCGTAATCGGCCTCACAGATACCGGCGCGCGCGCATGCGCGTTGAGTACAGATGACCTATGCATCAAAACACCATCAGCAGTCATGACCAGGAAAGTTTGCAAGGTTCGGTAAAAAAAGCTGCGCTCTAAAGGTCGTGCCATAAAGGTGCTATCTCTACAAGGGGCTTCGCTTCTCGAAGACGGTACCATCCTAAGGCAACGCAAAAGAAATAAAAGTTTCTTTCGAACTCCTCTGCATTAGCAGTGCTTGGCAACGAGCAAAAAGAGACAGGCCTCCCTTTGATTTTCTTCATAAGAGATTATCATCTATAGAAGATTTCAGAACTAAAACCTGACTGAAAAGCAGGTTGGAAGAGCGCATTTCTCGCTCAGTATATGTCAGAAAAGGATAACAAAGTTTGCAAAGGCTGAAGAAATGCGCGATAAAAAGGATACCAACTGCGACTGATGCCCTCTCTGATCCTGGATTATGTGCGTGCGGAGATGATTGAAATATGTTTCGTGGAACGCGGCTAATGATGTTGCCAGAAGAGATAATCTCAGTATGGACGCCAATCCTCGTGAGGAAGTTACCGCATGGTGAATTAGTCGTTAAACAATAGAAGCAACAGAAGTGAGCAGTGAAAAATCAGACTGAGGGGTAGTACTACAGAGGAAATATGAATAAAGAAAAGGCTTCGTGGAAAATAATCAATTGTTAATCATATACTCTATATTAGATAAGCAAATTGTGGTTAATTATACCAAATAGAAATTGTGCTGGCTTAAACCTTAAGCACAAGCCTAAACAATGAGAATCGCACATATCTTTCACAAGAAAAAAAAAACACACAGAAGCCGACAGCCTTGTGCACCTCATGAAATTATATGGCCATAATTTTCATTGTTAATCATGCCTAAAGAATAGCCATAGCCACTATAATTTTGTTTGGTGCCTAGATACAGCTATAGCTTCAAAATTGATCAAGCATGATCCCCTCGAACCAAACTATTGCTACAGCATTTATTTTTATACATTTCATATTCAGCACACACTACGTCTGAAAATGCATAGTCTGAACACCCGATAAAGCTCCACTGGGCACAAAACCGTAAACTTTATTGCCTCATTTCTGTTAACATAACTAATTACCTCACGTCTACTACGAAGTTTGGCCACAAATTACGCTTGACGTGCCTAGCATACATGAGTGATTTCATCGTGCTAGCTGCAATTATTGTTTTATGGGCTTCAGGCTGACATTTAGAGTGGACGTATGTGGGTGGTAACGGTGCTCCTGAATTTATTTGCAAAGGAAGCTTTGCCAGACGAATCAGTTACAAAAAGAACAATATGGAGATGATAAATGAAAAGTAATTTCACGGTAATCAATGCGAAGAAGTCAAGTTTCAGTCGCATGCAGATCAAATGCACGATGTGCGTGAACTTTCTATAAGAGGTGCCACTGTGCTGGGCTGCTGTGAAAAAAAAGAGAGAGAAAAAAAAGAAAACGTAAGAAAGAAAAAGAGCGAAATAAACGAAGCCTCTGCGACGCAGCCACACACACCGCGAAATCGCGAAATGCCGCCGGAACCCTTAGTAACAGGTACGCAAGAAGCACGAGGCCAAAGTTTAAAAGGCAATAGACAAGATTTCTTAGCAAGAAATCACAGGACAAAAGTGAATGAACGCCGCAATGCCAAATGTCGCATACTGCCCGTCAAACGCCGATAGAAAAGTGAGCGCGTAGGCGCAGCTTTTTCTGGGGGAAGAAGCATCAGACAAAGACACACACACAAGAAAAGAAACAGAATGAAACAACGTCACAGATAATGGTCGAGATTTTTTTTTTGCCGATAGCTAAACACAAAATGCCTAGTACTATTGCACGGAAATGCGGGTTCGCACAGAATTGTGGCGTCGCGCTTATAGGCAGGGCGCATAACTATAGCGGTGCGACGGCAGGTGGGAGCTGCTGCAACCAACCTCACGGCCCGTCGTTTTTCGACGTTTCGACGCGAGAAAAACGATCCTTACCCCCCATTTCTTGTTATGTTGCCAAAAAAAAAGAAGAAACCTTCTTGAATTTCAAAAACCTTTCTCTTTTTTTTCTCTCACCGCACCATCGATGTTGTCACAGGGCCTGTCAACGTGTCGACTCGCAAGCTGAAAAAAAAAAAAAACGCAGGAGACAATATACAACAAATAGAAATAAGAACAGTACGTGTGAGCCTAAGCGAGAATTTGGCTCTGCTTCGAGAGCAGCACCGGGGGTGAAACGTGAGTATCGACTCCGTTTGAAGAGGTCGAGTCTGAGCGAAAGACCAACTCTCGTCCATTTGAGGAATCGAACATGGAATGAACGGAAAATGTGTAAAGAGAGGTGAAAATTCGGGAAGAACGAAGTTGAAGCGATGACAGTTCAGCCAAGGAAATTGGAGGCTGCGTAACGTGACCAATGCCGAAAGGATGCAATGAATAAGCGAAAACAAAAAAGAGAACTGTGCCCCAAAAGCTAAGATGAACAAAAATTTTGTATATGGTGAAGGGCACCAAGGAATTAGAGGTTATGGTTAAATTATGTTCCTGCGACGAAGTGTCGATTGCTCAGTATATTTAGCTGCGATGGACGAATTTATTGAAGCGTCGTAATCAAATTGATGAAACAATAAAAAACGTAACCTGAATTGATCCGGTATAGTGTTCAACCGCACGACGAGCGGCAGAGAGGTCTTAAATTTTGGGGCAGTCATTCAGCCGGTTTTTTGTGGTCAAAGAGCTAACTACGAAGATAGGAAAGAATGCACACGAGTTGTCCGAAATAAGCAGTACACTTGTAGTCACAGCTTTACGCGCAACGACCCGATGGTGTGTCCTTGCCTTTTTCATGGGGCGAGTTTCACCATTGGAAGATACGAGAATGAAATGTCCTGGTATTGGTGGCGAGGACTTACGGAGTCGCCATCTGTCGGAAGCGCCCCGCGTGCGTAGTATGAGGGATAACGCGGCGTGCTCCTCATAAGTTTGGCTGTCGGCACTCAATAAGAACACCACGCAGGAGCCCTCCTGGCCATTTATGCAAGTGCTCTCCGAACGAGGGAAGTTTATTACTGTCAAAATAACAATCCTGGGCAAACAGAAAGCGCAGAATAGTTTACAGGCGCTATCTCTTTACCGAATACGTACACTGAACGCCCATTAAGCGCGGTCGCCGTGATGGAGTCCCCCGAACCAGCTTCTTGCGTGAAAGGTGTGAAATGTGTTCTTTTAGAGTGCTGTCTGTATAGCCAAATGGAGCCTAACAGAAGGAAGCCTCAATGCAGTGATCGCAAGGGCTCGCAGCGACCGACTGCGTGTCTGCATGCATGCATGTCCGCGCAAAATGTTTCGCTTTCGCTGCGAGCGCGTTTTCGCACCGCGCCGTGGGCTTTCGGCCGCAGCATATGAGCATTTGACAGTGCACAAGCAACCATTGTTGCGTAGTCGATATCACAGCTGTTAAAAAATAATTTCGTTATAACTAGGGACTTCAACGCTATACGGTGACTCGTTATGTGCTATCGCGACAATTCAATTGTTTTTTTTTTTTGCTTTTCTTCTAAATTCTCGGACGTTTCAATATCGTTATTTCTCAAGCTGCGTCACAGTGTATATTTATCGGTGATCTCAGCGAGGAATTTCCTGCTGCTTCTTTTTGTTAATCCAGTACATACGCTACATTGTTTGGTGCTAACACAAACATGAGCATATGCCACGCCTTTTGAAGCGAAAGCTTCATTACGCTACCTCGGGCAGCCGTAGGCGACTCAACACTTTTCACCTTGAGAGCTAGAGGTCAAACCACAAGAGATCATTAAGGCGCGTTTATAGTGCGACGTTATCGACACGCGGGCGAATGTCATCAGACGCCGGGCGCGTCGGAGCGCATTGGCCGCGCATCCGGTTACTTTGGCGGCGCCGGTACGTGGAACCATCGGTAGAACTATAGCCGCTGTTGTTCTCGCCAACGTGACATAACGTGTGCGCGCGTTCACGCTACGTCGGGCAATATTTACGCCTTTAGGGAGCCCTGAAAGGAGACATTGCCGCCGTTGCCCGAGTATAGTTGGGCCCGGCTGCAAGTTGCAACCAAGTCTCACTACTTTACTGATTATCGCAGTGTCTTTATAGGCATAAAAATGATAAATAAACACTGTATTTATTGCAAACATGTCTGTATATCATTGTGAAACTACACCTCGGCCACAGCTCGACAATGAGCCTAGCCAGAGCAGTGAAGCTTTCGCTATCGACCAGGGTTAACCAAAGGTAAACCACAGCAATTTTTAACGTGCTTCTTACCGTTCTCTTTCCATTCTGGTGAACTTGCAAGTATCTAGAATTAACAAGTTTATACACCAAATCTTCATGGCATTAGCCGGGCAGCGCGCGCGGGCGTGCTTCTCAGTGCGCGCTTTCTGCTGCTCACCGAACATCGCAGCCCCAACGCCGTAGCAGAAATCTTCCTCACAGAAGTGCTTGCAACACACCCGAGTTGCAGCCGATGGTTGCTTGCCGGTTCTAAGTTTCGCAATCCAAGCTACACGCAGCTTCTTGGCCTGCGGGCACGTGTGAAGGCAGACACCGGACTCCGCTTGCGTATACGCGTCCGGCACTCCGTTACCGAGCAATAGCCTACCTTGTCAGACGCTTTCAAAGGCAGCCACTACCTATTATAGTGCTTTCAAGTGTTGTAAAGCAGACACCTGAAGCGGGAAAACATTCACACTTAATCGGAACCGTAGCGCAGGTGGGACTTTAAACTTTTGTTTCAGCTCGCTTCGGTGCTTCCGAAGGTCACGATGCGGCCGCTGTACGTGTCCCCGTGATGCCTCATAGCACGTCACGCCGACGGTGGAGCCAGCTTTTCCAGTGGTGGAGCTTGCCCCCAATAGCAAATACGCGGGTACTCCCTGTAAAAATATTGGAGAACTAGAAACTGTTTTTTTTTTTGGGGGGGGGGGGGGGGAGGGGGTGTAAATGCCTGTCTCATATGTAACTCCACTCCAGAACATTATCGTACATCTTAAGTGAAGCACATGGAGTACCCAGGCAGCAGTTGAAAGTTTGCGCTCGTCCCCGTCTACTTCTGTGTCCGTGTTTTTTTGTTTTTGCGCATAACCATCTCCTTTGGAAGCATGCACGAGCTTTATTCGAGGTTGCTAGAACACCCGAAAAGATAATTACATATGGGTGCAACAGTGACTGCCGAAAAAGAAGTCGCCAGAGCGCTTCATTTGTTATGCATAGCACTCTCGGAGTGCATCCTCACTCCGAAGCTAGGAACGATGCTCATATGTAGCGTTCTTTTAAAGTCCACGCTTTGTCAGTCTTAACCACATCTACACGCGCGGCGCTTTAGTTCGACGAGAGCTTTATTCTCGTATTTACCCAATGCAAAAGCCTCCAGCGAGAAAGCTGTGGGCTTTTGCTGGGGACGTTTGCTTCTCAGAATCTGGCTTTGTATAGTTCTACTACGGAGGACGATGCGCTTTGCCCCTTTTAACCGTGGGTTAAACTTTCGTCCCAACAGGATTATAGTGGCCGATACAGAATCCATAATAGCGAAGCAGCAGTTCTTTTTTTTTTTCATCAGTGACTGATCCCTGGGGCACTGTAGCATCAAATTTGCCGCTTCACGGAGCACCGTGGCAGGGTCGTCGGAGACAGGGGGCAATTTTTATAGTATACGTAACCCATGGGCCCACGCTTAGCGTATGTGGTAGCCCAGACATGAACATGACCTTCAGGTTAACTTGCGAATGGTTATTTTACAATAAAACTGTGTCGCAGAGCCAACGTATTATCATTCATTGGTCTGAAAATCGCTCGTCTGCATATTTTTTTTTCTTTTTACCTGTTACTCCGTTGCTCCAGCCAATCACGGCGCTGCTCTGCTCTGATGATTTTCCCCTGCTGCTGCACCGTCATTCTCTCGGCGCGGCGCCTACCATGGAGACTTCATGACATACCTTTGGCGCTGAAAAGCCTGCCATGATACGTAGCCTTCTACCGAATAAAAAATGTACAAGGTTTTGTTTTGAGAACTAACAAGCTGTACTAACAAAAGTCCAAGAAGACCCACGTTATCTATATGATAAATATGTTTATACAAGCCCTTCAGAATGAGATTGTGCAATTTACAAGGTTCTGAGATCTAATTAATGTGTGTAGAGCCTGTTCATTTAGTCCGCTTATGTGACAAGTGTTTTAGGCTTAATATTTATCCAATTTCAGCCTTCATATTTATCCCAATAATATTTATCCCATTTATCCCATCTTTTTCGTTTATAAGCCGTAGCGCTTCGATGATTTAAATGATAGACGAGGCCTACACAAAGCATGTGAAATGGCCAATCTAATTGCCTCGCCCCGCACGTAGGTTAAGCTGCATGACACGCTCCGTTCCCACTACACCACGACTTGAAAAAGAGCCGCGCGATGTGTGAATGTAATAAATAAAGCCTGCGCAGAACAAGGAGATCGCGGATATCTGTTCGCCATGATAATGTTGAAGCAAGCCGCCTCACGAGTACGTTTATGCGGTCGTAATCGCGCTTCTCGAAGGAAATAATGCACACACACTGTTCCTAATTCTGTACGAAGTGTAGAAACTGTGTTACAGATGAAATAATTCGGCTGTCTTTAAAGAAGGGCGAAGCATTGGCAGCATTAGCAAGGGTTAGAGTTGCGCTTGATCTCCTCGCGCGGTCGTCTATTTACACGTTGGTGAGACATGTTGGCCAGACAAAGCATGCAGGGTAACTCCTGCAGGGCAGGAGGAATGGCGCCCTGGCAGGATTCTCTCAACGCTGCCGCAATGAGCGCTGCCAGTCATGTCACACTTCGATGATGAACGAGACGAGAGCAACAGGAAACCGTCGACGTTAGTCAGCGCCCAGTGACATATATTAGCTAACGTCAGCCATGGTCCATCTAGAGCATGCGTCCAGACTGGCCCTGTGTTAGTGTGACGGTTACTGCTCAGGTCAGAGCGCAGCAGCTCAGCAGGAATGGTCGTGTACTCAAAGATTGTGCACCCTAACCTACATATCCGCTGTGGGAGACGATTCTCCATCGTCCCGAGCCTCCGGTCTTGCTGTCCTTGATTCGGTGAGCACAAGCGGTGGCGGCAGCCTATTGCGCACGTCACGTGGTCACAGAGACGCGCTCGTGCCAATGCTCGCGAGATTGGCACGAGCACTGGTGTTGGCGGGCCGTGCACTAAGCTCCCCAATTACATCAATCCTTTGAACACATTACAATAGAGTTTGTTTCTTCTGCTACCCGCATTGCTCATGTCAGCAGCGGAAGGCAGAACGCTGCCCTTGCTTTGCCACCTAGGTGATTGAGCTAAGCGTTGATGGTGCGTCCACTTCGCTTCGTCATTTTTGTAGCCAAACGGACACCGCGTCTCTGTAGACCCTCCGCGCGCCAGCTGGGCTAGCACCATCAGTGGGACGACCCACTGATGGTGCAGGAGCATTGGCTTGCTATCGTTTGATTGCTAGAGCAATCAGATCTTAAAGTCAAGGTCATCTCAGTCTGCGCTGGCCTGTCTAGAAGCCCCAAAGACTTCCTTCCTCAATATCAGCGCTCGCGTTGCCATGGCGGAAGTGCCGTCTCACGGGTTGCTTGTTTCCACCGCGTCCTTGGGGGGGGGGGGGGGGGGGGGGGGGGTCGCGTTCCTGCTGTACGTGGAAGGTCTTGTTTGCGATGGCTGCAGCTGTGACGGCCCCGAAACGGCAGACTACGCATTACTGGAGTGTGGTTCACTGTCATGACAGATATGCAAACACAAATTGGCATAGACCTCCATCTCATTTCTACCGGTTCTCGAGGAAATGGTATGAGATAACCAGTCAACCATGCAGACGTGCTGACCCGAATGCGCTCACGGTGGTGTGACGGCGCCATCTGCAGGAAAAGAACTTAAGCGTTTACACGCCTGTACAACGGGAAGGCGAAAGCCTGCCAGCTGTGGAAGAAGAAGACGACGACGACGAACGTGGGAGCAGTGGCACGAGCGCGAGGGGCAGTATGGGAACGCTGGCATCATCAGCGACATCGGAGCCAGCTGTGGAGGAAGATGACGACGACAACGATCGCGCGAGCATTGGCACGAGCGCGTCTCTGTGACCACGTGACGTGCGCAATAGGCACGCACTAGGCACATCCCCAAGCTTGGAGCAGCCGTAGCTTCAGGGAAGCGTGCTCGTCTCGCACTGCGGAGGCCCGGGTTCGATTCTCAGCCAGACCGATATTTACAATATTTTCTTTTCAAAGCCACTAATTTACTTTGTTTACAGGAACCTCCCTGAGAAATGTGACGTCAATCCGAGCATAATTAGAAGTGTTACTACTCGTTGGGGCGTCGGCCATTTTAATTGCGAAGCACCTTAGGGGCTCTGGCTGTCGGCGGCGTCTGTCGTGATCACGCTCAGAAACAAGTGCTCAAAAGTGGGTCAAAACAAGTGCGCAATTGTCAAAACCGGTTAAAAAATTTACATAATAGAGAATAATTTGAAAGACAGGAACGATCGCGCATTAATTAGCACAAACTTCTTAAAACTGGTTCCGAAACGCCGGACTAGTACCAGCGCAGCGCAAGGGAGGGCGTCACCACCCTATAAGTGCTTGATTGCTCCTCCCTCCAGCGCCACGCCTGCACCGGCGCTGGAATTGAGCTGGATTGGAACTGAACTTGAGCTGCATTCTGCAAAACTGCAAGCAGTTGCCACAAATCGACCGACCACACCGAAGCCAACGGTCGCGCGCGGCAACCGTTTCGCGCAACGCGCTATTTCGCTTCTCTCTTGTCCGTCTGTTGATGATGACTTTCCTTTTTTTCACGGCACAGTTTCGCCAAGGTCACCGCCAACATGACCTCCGAAGGCGTTTGCCTTAAAAATAAAACAGAAGAAAAAAGTTGTCGCAGTTTCACCTAAAAGGCGAAGCATCAATTGCGATAGCAAATTTGTAGAGAGCTATACAGAGTAATGATATTAGCTTTATCAGCTGTATAAACTTGGACATGCAGCAGCACCGGAAACACGCAGAACTGTTGTCGACGCCGTCGGCGTTTTGCCCGCGTTCGCTCAAAATGCGTGCGGCGTTGGTGACTGTTGCCGGAGCCTCTGATATAAATAGGCACTTGGTGCCGCAGCTAAACGTCGCCTCCCTTCCCTCCCCCCTCCCCCACGGCCTCTCGCGCGTTGGAAGAAGGCGCGTTTTCTCTACATATATGGTGATTGTAAAGGAGGAAAGAGACGCCTACTTCTGCAGCCCTTAAGGGAGCACGGCGCAGAACGCGCGTTTGTTCTCCGCCGTGCGTTCACTCCCCGTGAAAGCGCGCGCCCCTCGCGCCCTTTCACTCGCAGATACAGCGTTCGGCGCGCGGCGACGATTTCATCTCCATTGACGTCATACGGAACCTCACGGCGACGGCGACAGCGACGGCGACGCCAACGGCAGAAATCTGCTTTTGAGCGTCCATATAATTGCTATCGCAATAAAAGAACAAAGAAAGCAAAAAAAATTCAGAGCGCTTCGACTACTGTGAAGATGGAAACCAGCGAAGCTGTGACTATGGTGGGTATGCTGTAGTGAATATTGCCATAGTAAATTTATATATTATCATTATTGATTATATTGAGCGTCTTCGGCATGTTCGTCAACGAGCAAGGACACCGGCGTCTTGTTTTCGCCGGGCGCGATGCCCAAGTAGTGTGTTTGCTGCGCCAAGTCCGCCCCATCGTCATAGACTAGCGTATGAGCCACAGCGTTCATAGCCTCGCTACACTGCCCGGCAGCGTCAGGATCCCGCGAGAGTTCTCCCGATCCTCCTCTCGGCGGTTCATACCCACATATCCAACGCGAGCCACACGTGATTTCTTTCTCTCTTTTGTCTTTATTTATTTCTTTCCTTCCTTCCTTCCTTCCTTCTTTCAATTTTCTTCTCCCTGGCTCATACCCAATGCGGGTATGAGCCGCACGTGATTTTATTATCGTTAATCCTGTCGTAACTGACGTGCATGTGATGCTATTTTTGTCATGACCTATCAGCCATGTTATTCATCCGTTATGACACCTGTGCTAAGGCACAACTGGCGGGAAACCGCCACGCACATGGAGCCAACCACCACTCACATGCAGCCGAAACAATGATGATGATAGTTTTTTTTCTACACGCGGACACGATCTTGGAGGGACTAGCCCTTAACAGCTTCGCTGTAAACAAATGCGACGCGCAGTTGCGCTCATGGTTAAGGTCCCCAGATAAAACGGACCTTACTCACGGTGGCACGACTGCGCCGTCCTTTTGTTGTCTATACGTGAATGTTATTATTTATCATGCTCTCGAGCGCTTAATTGTAAACGCCCCTTATGTCGTACACTAGCTGTTCATATATGGAGTCCGCAGTTTGCCCTACTTCTTGGTTGCAGAACCTTCACGACGGGCAAACTGCACAGTTATAAGTGCTAGTTTCAAATTATAGAGTATGTCTTGACTATTAGGTGGTTGCTGCAAAACATAATTGACAGCCCCTTGAACAGCTGCTAATTCTGGTGCTGTCAGCATCATAATGTCAGGAACTGATTTCCAAGAGAAGCGCTGAAGAGCGGAAACGACATTGCATTTCAATGGCTACTGAGCCTTTGCGGAATTGTCGACAAAGATTGCGCAGGTCAGGTTGCGCGCTCGCGTCATCAACAACACTTGTGCTTACCTATAACGCTCTTGAAAATAGGTGCTTCATAGCAAATTGAATTCCTTCCTCGGCCACATCCCGCTTTAACAATGGAATTCTGATTTCGAGCCTTACTTGCGACGTCGCCTGCCACCGTGACTCTCCCGCCTCTAAACAACTAGGCTGCATCGAATCTGGGTGGTTGTCGCCATTTACGAATGCCTATTCATTCCGGAGAGGATGCAATGATAGTCAATTTAATCAAAGATGGAGGAGCAATCATGCTAGCAAAGCTTGCAGCCCTTTATACTCAGTGCCTCACGACTTCAAGTGTAACAGAGAGCAGGAAGAAAGCCAACATTATACTAATCCATAAGACGGGAGACGTTAAAAAACTGAAGTATCATAGGCCCATAAGGTTGGTTTTAGTATTGCATAACATATTCACCCAGATAACTTCCTATTGAATCGAGGTAACACTTGACTTCATTAAATCCAATGAATTGGCTGGCTTGAGGAAGCGATATTCAATAAAAGATCACGTCCGTGTCATTCGTTAGGTAATTGAGAAGTCTCTGGAGTGCAATCAAATTCTCTATAGGCCTTTCATAGTTTATGAAAATGCATTTGATCCGGTATCTAGAGATGCAGGCAGTCATGGAGGCATTGCGTCATCAATCAATACAGGCGGTATACGTGAATATCTTGAGAAATATCGGGAAATATTTCTCAGCTAAGTTGTTTCTCTACAAGAACAATAGAAAATTACAAATCAAGAAAGGGGTCAGGCAAGGAGACCCAATCTCTCCAATGCTATACAGTGCCTGCTTAGCACTGAATTCAAGCTCTTACACTGGGAAAGGTTAGGAGTGAGGATCAACGGACAATATCTTAACCTTTGGTGTTTAGATGACATTGTCCTGCTCAGCAACACTGGGGATTAATTGCAGCAAATTTTTGCGGAACTTAACCAAGATAATGTATTCAAGAATAATATACAGAAGACAAATATAATGTTAGATACCATGGCAAGGGAACAAGAATTCAAGATCGCCAGTCAGCTTGTGGAGTCTGTGCAGAAGTAGGTTTATCTAGGTCAGTTACCCACAGTGGACCTTGATCACGGGAAATAAATTTTCAGAAGAATAAAAATGGGTTGGAGTGCATACGGCTGGAATTACCAAATCCTGACTGGGAGCTTACCACTGTCGTTGAAAAAAAAGTGTACAATCGTTGCATTCGACCGGCGCTAACATATGGGGCAAATCTTGGAGGTTAACAAAGAAGCTCATGAACAAGTTAAAGACCACAGAAAGCGCGATGTAACGAAAAATGGTAGGCATTACGTGAAGAGACCAGAAGAGAGCGGTGTCAATCAGAGAGCAAACGGAGATAGCCGATATGCTAGTGGACATTAAGAGAAAAAAAGGGAGCTGGGCAGGCCATGCAATGCGTAGGGCCGATAACCTGTGCGCCATTAGAGTTACAGAATTGTGTCAAGGGTAGAGAAGCGCCGTCGAGGGCGGCAGAAAATTACGTGGGGCTAAGAAATAACGAAGTTCGCAGGCGCAAGCTTGAATCGTCTAGCGCAAGACAGGGGTAATTGTAGGTCACTGGAAGAGGCCTTCGTCCTGCAGGGGACGTGAAAGACACACTGATGGTGATAATAATTCATTTCTTATTGAAATGTTCAACAGGGCCGCGTGCACTTTTTGCTGTTGGGACTAGAAATAACGCGAATTCTAGGCCACTGCCCATCATTTGGTGCTCAACAATATGATCTGCGAGCTAGCTTCTGCCGCTTGGATGACAGATTGCTGTCGCAGGCAAAGATCTCGGGATCTTGGTCTGTGCACTCTTGCGTTCTCCGAGCCATGGGTGCCCTATTGCGCTTCTTGACAGCCACTGAACTGTATGAACGCTTGCGACTGTCTGCGAAAACTCCACTGCGAGTTTGTTCGCACTAAGTGCCTCTTTATTGTCTTTTATTTAATTTTTCTAAACCCTCTTTAACTTTCTCTTTTCCCAAGTATAAGGTAGACAACCGGGCACAGCCTTGGTTATCCTCCTTGCTTCCTTTCATCGTCTCTCTCTTAATATGCATGTTTTTTTGTGTATTTTCGTACACACGAAGCAATGAAGAAAAAGTGCCATGCTTCAGCAATTAAAGCATCTGTCTCTATAAAATGAAGTGTGATGCGCTGAAGAGCATCTTGAAGTCAAGCATTCTTTATTTTTTAGCTCTGTGGTAACTAAGATAACGTATAAACAACGTGGAGGACGGCGGACATGATGGCGAAACAGTTACCGGCGTGAAAATGAAAAAAAAAAAAAACAATCTAGTCAATGCATTCAGCATCAGTCCATAACATGGTTCGCGAGATCCTAATTTTACTGGTAGCCCACGTCATTTTCCCCATCGCGTTTAGTCCGTGGTCATTACCTGATTAGTTTGGCATGATAAAGGTTGGGGAGCCTCCGGTCATTGTTGTCGAGCTTCGCCTGCGTGCTTTCGGGGCGTCAACGTGACGCGACCATGAGCAGCTTTATATGGTGACTCGTGCGAGGATCAGAATGGGTCTTTTTTGCGTACTCAGATCTCGATTTCCTTGCCGAACGCAGCATCGACACATACAAAGTCCGCACTGCACAAGGCTGAGTAGTTGGATATATATATTGCAACATCTGGTAAAACTGACTGTGATGATCCTGGCAGCATTGTGGCTGGTGGACCTGCTTTATGATGATGTAATTGCATTCCGCGGTTGGCACTTAATTCAGAAAAGCATACTTGTGCACCCAGGAGTGTCGCAAACAACGGTGTTAAGTTTAGCTAGCTCGCGTACAGTTCGTGTCATATGTTCCTTATTTTCGGAAATCCTTACCCGCCGTGGTGGCGTGGCCAGGCTTTCAAGTTGCGCTACTAAGCGCGAGGACGGGGTATCAAATCCCGGCCACGGCGGCGGGATTTCGACGGGGGCGAAAAGTATATATGGCTCTGTACTGTGTATTTATCACATGTTAAAGAAACCATACTGGTAAAAATTAATCTGGAGTCCCCCGACTACTCCGTGCCTCATAATGATATCGAAGATTTGGCAAGAAAATCCCACAAATATTTTTTTCCGGGAGTCTATGCTCAAACCTCAGTCGGAACAAGGGATGCAAGTGGCTTTATGCAACATGTGACCTCCTCTCGACCGCTAAGCTTTACCGACACTAAAACAATATGTTGAGGTCATGTAGTGTTGCAAATGAATACAGTATTCCTTCCAGTTCGCACTTTCACAAGCAAGCCCTTATACCATGCGCTCATATATGTGAAGACACCGGAAAAAAAAAAACATTTACACAGCAAAGCGGTAAGATGAAATCTGTTGAGAGACTTCACGAAGGCGTTTATTGCTACAGTAAGAATAAAACGATCCGAGGACGCACAGCGACAGTCAGCAACCAGGGTTTCCTACTCGAGCCAAGGCGCTTCAGAATCCGGTGTGCTTCGATGACAGTTCACCGGCCCGTGCGCGTCGACGACCGCGCGGCGCCGTCGACGGGCGCTCTTTGAGACGGCGCGACCACCGCCGACGGCGGTGTCTCGCCTTGCGCGCAGGGAGTGCGACGCTCCGCCCGCCACGGCTGCGCTCTCGGCGCGGACCGCCGGCTGCTGGGTGGAGTCCCAGCCCGCAGAGGCGGCGCGAACCGCCGGTCCGGCGTCCCGCCGCCACGACGCACTGCCGACGCCGGCGCGCTTTCTCCTTCCTCGCGGTCTCCCGAAAAACTCGGGACAAATCTTCCTCTCTCTTCCCGCCGAGAGGCGGCGGACACCCCGCGCGCTCTCGGGACCGGCGCAAAAACCCCCACCCCTTCGAGCGCGAACGCGGGAGCGGAGACAGCGGGCGAGGGTAGTCGGCAGCTCCAGCCGCTGCGCGGCGCTTGCACTCCAAGTCCGGCGGAGGGAACGGGGCCTTTATAGAGTTCTTCCGGTGGGGGCGCACCGTTTTTAGCGGACCGCGGCTCGGACCTCGACTATCGCGGACGGCGCACGGTTTGAAAACGGAGGCCGTTTGTAAAGCGAGTTTCGTTATTTTGTTCGTCCCGGCACGCGCGCGAAAAGCGTGCAGTACTCGCGGAGCCGTCTTCCGCCTACCCTCCCTGCCATCTGTGTAGCCCTTCATCTGGTTACGCCAGTGTTTGGACGATTGCGAAACACCTCGGACTGTCGGGCGGGCAGCACGTGCGCTGCTTTTATTTCGCCTACTGCAGGCTTAGCATTGCTATAGATGAAGAGTGCAACGAGATGTGTGGGAAAATAGGTAAGGCGGTGCGGCGCGGCTAGAATAAAGAAAGGGAAGATTGCGACGGAGAAGGGAAGCCGGCGTATCCGGCAGTGGCCGCAGACCAACTGAACTTATCCGACCATGGGTACAGTACTGACCGATGGTGCTGTCGGCTGCAGGCACCCCAAGCACTACCTAGGAACTCTTGTGTGTTTCGTCCTCGTGATGTCGACGGGACTGCGGACGTCGCAGCAGAGTGGTGTCGCTGCGCAGTATCTCCAGCCGCAAGGTGAGTAAATTCAAGGAGAACATCCACTTACCTTGAACATGCTGATATGTCGAATGGTGATATGTTTACATAGAGCCAGGCGTTAAGCAATTCCAATTCCGTGCTTGTCATCGCAGCGTTTGCATCACTATCACGCAGTGATAGCGAATGAGTTGTCGAAATGAACATGGCAATAGTAAGGTAGACAAGAAAACAGAATATCAAAAAAGTAACGTTGTTGAAATACCTAGCAAAAATAAAGCCATGAGGCCGATTCCCAAAAGGTCACTCCAATGTACGTGCTGGAATACTAGGCTGATGGAGGAAAATCAGAAGTTCAGATTATTGACATTAGCAATTGTCATGTGAGTGCCTTTAGCGTTTATTTGAACCACGTTACTCACTTAAGCGCAATAGAGTGTGACTAATTAGCAGACGGCCAACTTCCTCTTAAGCTTACAAAATAAAGCCTGGACAGTGCTTACAAAGCTTACAAAATAAATAAAGGACAGTGAGCTTATGCCCAACGGATAATGCCTGAAGTAGAAATCCCTAAGAAAACTTTCTTAGTGTTCCTAGGTTCATTTGGCATTCGGGTCTATAAGAATACAATGAAATATTATGAATACCTTGTTTTTATTTTTCTGAGAAGAGATTATTAACTGAAGTTTGCTGGCGCTTCTAAAGCAAGATTCTGTTCTCCGCGTTTAAGTGAATGCCTGGTATTCTACTGTGTTGCCTCCCCCCCTCATACGTTATTGATTTTTAACCTAAACATTTTACAAACATTTATTATCGCTTCGCGATTCTTAACCTACTCAATTATGTGATATCAGTGTACAGTACAGTCTTAATGTTATTAATATATGAGAATTTGTTCGCTGGTTGCTGCATCACATCACCCTGCAGCTCTGTAGAAGCGAAACGCCCGGCGTTAATTGATCTGCCGAATTACTATCGGCAGTAGTTTTGCTTTTCCGATTCGCTCTATGCAGTAGACGGAAAACTGGATGGCGGATTTAGTAACAACATGCCCGCAGTACGTACACCAGCTTTCAATTTTAGAAATATTTCTCGGGATCTAAATTTTATAACAATGCAAGAGTTGACTATGAGAGTCAGAGACACGTGTAAGACGGGTGGCTCAATACAACTTGTTGATGAGCTAGATGGTTCATGTTTCGGGCTTGTCCGGTCCTCTGCCTTTTCGGGATTGTTTGCTGTTGCGCAGTATCCTTTTTCTAAGCAATGCGCAAGACACTTTCACTAAAGCCGGTCGCCTGTTTCAACGTTTCCAGCCAATGTTTCGGCACTATTTTGCCTATGCGTTAAACAACTACAACAACAACAAAAGCACGTGGAAGGGGGATCGAGCAAAAGCTACAGACCAGTAAGAAGACAACAAAACGACACGAGGGGACAAAATGAAGCCGCAATCCGGGCTTCCACTGCGCGTCCATGAGTAGATGAGTAATGTTGCAGCACGACCGACGTTTACTTTTGCTATCTGAAGAAAGCCATCATCGGCATACATCAGCAGATTGTTTCTTTGTTGTTCCTCTGCTTTCCGAGCCATATACGCAAAGTGGGTGGACCGGCCCACGCGGAATCGATGGCGCTGTGTGTGGTGTCCTGTCGCGTGCTTTCGATTAAAGCGGGGGTTGGAATCGAGAAAGTGCGGCTACAAACCGCAGCGAGTACGGGGCTGGAGAGAACCGTTGCGTCCGCGCAGCGAGCGGCGACGAGACACGTGTCCTCTCGCAAAAGCCGGCAAAAGCGAATGGATCAGAGGCACCGGAAAGCGAGGAAGATAAGCGATATGGTTTTGTCTGAGCATTAGGGCCTGGTCTGCGCGGGCTGTCAGTGACCCCTTGGACAGGACACATAGTTACTATGAAGACAGATCGGACGACTTGTCCATTATTGAGGTTGACTATAACTAATAAAGTGGTCAAGCGCCCTCGCATCAACGGTTCTTGCAGTTACTCGTGCAGAGCAGCTGGCGCGTATTACAACGTAAGGCTTTAATGCGAAGCTTTTTAGGTACGCAGTTCTGGATTTGGCGTGGTTGCTTTTGCCGCCTGCTGCTCGGCTGGTCACTGTCTGGGCGGATGTATATTTGGGAATATATATTAGAAAGTTATATGTGCGCCGATTGTAAGTAGAACCTGACGGGCTAATAAATTATATAGCCCATGTACGCTGGCCGGCAACCTAATAGTAGTAAACGCACTTGGATTTGGCGTAAGAAAAATCCTACATGGAACCCGAACACCTAATGTCGTCTCACAGGTATCTCAAAAGCACACCGACGTGTACTCGGAACAGTGCGTATTATTCATCGGATTATTTTACCTTAGAACAAACAAATAATTTCTTTCGTCTTCCACACAAACAACGTGCTGGTTGGCTACGTCTTAAATAACAAGTTGACGACGTCTTGATTCTTTGGAAATAAGGACAACAGATAGACCATGCGCAGTGAGGAAGTGCATTTGTATTCTGTTATGAAAACGTACTACTTGGGAGAGCAACGCGTTTCTACTAGGGCGTTTCAAAAGCGTCTCAAAGGACATCGTCTGCGTCTTCGACCAGAATGACAGCGTCTGAAAGTGCTAGCTAACAGCAATTTCTTCTGAACGTC
Source organism: Dermacentor silvarum (assembly GCF_013339745.2). NCBI lineage: Eukaryota > Metazoa > Arthropoda > Arachnida > Ixodida > Ixodidae > Dermacentor > Dermacentor silvarum. Next base: position 108,762,005 of record NC_051155.1, read on the forward strand.
TAACTGGGTTCGTGAGCCGATCCTGAAGATTGTGTCGTGTAACAGATGGGATGACATCCACACGGTAGTACCACAGGTACCATGCAGTACCACACGACGGTACCACACTGTTGTAAGGGTCGTATTCGCGCTTTCTTCCCTCGTGACAGCTAGCAATTTGAAACGCTATCGTAGAGACGCGCCTTTGGTTCAAGACGCAGACGCTGTCGTTTGAGAGGATGCGCCTCTGGTAGCAAATGTCGCACGGCATATCGAACTGGTCCTTGAGAAAATGGCGCTCGAAGGAGTGGTTGTTTTCCGCATGTGGGCAAAGCGATGATAAGAGGAGTGCCGCTCATGACAAATAATATTGCCGGCAATAACCACCTCCCAAAGCAAGAGGAAGGCAGTCTTCGATTTTAACCGGACTTGGTTTTTCATACCCTTTGGCGATATGTGGTTACTAGGGCACAAACATTGCCCTCTGGCGTCCAAGGTCTCGCGGCAGGTGGGAAGCAAAATGGTATAGCCTCACGATGTGCGGATACCGTTCGGCAGAACGAGTCACGTGGTGTGTCCGCAGGTAGAGAGGCTATATGGTGGGAAGGAGTCAGGGCAAGGTGCCTTACGTGCATTCTTAGTGCTTCAACTGCGATGTGGGTCTTGATGAGATGCGATTGCAACAGTTGCCGCCAGTTGACACACTTCGAAAAAGACCCAGACAAATCCGGCCTCAATACTTTTGTATAGTACATAGGCTTGTTTTACTTGCGTCAGTCAGTGCTGGCAAGCTGTACCATCAAAAAGCCTAGAAATAGTACCCTATATAGTTGAAGCATAGCGCTTGTGGACATTCGGCCAGTTCTTTCCAGCAAGACAAAAAAAGAACACTTCTAAAGGTGACAGATGCCTGTCAACCGCTTTTTCTTGTACAATACATGGGGGCTCCATGAGATGTCTCTGTCAATTATGACACCCAAGAATTTGTATGACCGTACAAATGGTATCACCTGCCCATCTGCCCATAGATTAATTCAGTGTAGTGCGTCATGGGCTTGCGCGTAAATGCCACAAGTGCACATTTATCCTCCTTGGAGCCTCATTCAGCCAACGATCAACCTGACAGTACCTGGTGTCCGGAAAAAAGCAGACATGTCATCAGCGGCTCAAAAATAGCTTACCTTGCTCCTATTATATGAGAAGTACCGGAGTTACACCCACATATACACCGACGGGTCCGTCCTGCCGAACAACTCTACCGCAGCTGTCGTCGTTCCAGCAAGAGCCGCCGCTATCAATTTGAAAAATTGACGTCGACGGCAGCAGAACTCGCAGCGCTTCGATTCGCACTTCGGTGTATTATTTACGAACCAACACACAAATTGTCGATTTTCTGCGACTCGAAGACGGCACTGCAGTGTTTACTGTCAGCCATACGGCGAAGTCCGCATGAACAGTGGGTTTTCGAAATCACAGAGACCATACACCACCTTTTCCGTGGCTACCAAGTCACTGTGGTATAATTGGCAATGAACGTGCCGATCAAGCTGCTCGTTCAGCTCACCTACAAGAAAAGCGCCTATCAATCCCTCTGTCTGCGTACAGATGCTGCAAGGATATTCCGCCTACTTGCACGCCAATGCGCTACATCAGAGTGGAATGAACCACGTTTCATGCGCGCCCGTATACACACCCTGAATCCAAACTTAAGCCTTCGACTTCCACCAAGACTTCGGCGAAGAGACGCGACCCTTTTGTGTGGGTAGAGTGTACTAGATCTAGTGTGGGCTATCGTCGCGTTTACCAATGCCTACGCGTTCCCGATAGGGATGGCCGTCACCGCAGCATTGCGACGACGCGGAAACAATTCGACATGTTCTTTGTTAGTGCCCGCAGTACGGTCTGTAGAGACAATCGCTTACCGTTGTGCTCAACCAATTGGACGACCAGCCTCTGTCGGAAGAAATTATTTTGCAAGATCAATGCGACTTAACGCCGCATTAGAAGGCCGTGCAAGTGCTACTGCGCTTCCTCGAGATCGACCGGCCTACGTGAACGCCTGTGATTGGAACGCGTTTTCTGTTACCTGTTCCTGTTTTACCTGTCTTTTCTTTTTCTTTTTTCCCCCCTCTTTGCCCTCTTTCCAAACCCTGCATCCCCCACCCCAGTGCAGGGTAGCAAACCGGAAACTCGCTTCTGGTAAACCTCCCTGCCTTTCCTCTCTCTCTTGCCCTCTGGCATGTTCTGCACTTTGAAGTGTGTTTACATTGAGTCGAGCGTGGACGCATCTTCCTCATACCTTCCAGCCATATGAGTACGCCATGAACTCGTTCCCCAAATGTTATAAAATTTTTAAGGGTGCATCTACTTCTGAGGAAACGGTGACCCAATTTTCAGGTTGTGAATATAAATGGTATGGCTCTGATTTTCATAATAATTTTTTTTTCAAAATTTTTTGCCTGCGAACCAGATAGTGATAGGGTGGTCGAGGTAACCTAGATAGCACAATGCCTGTTCACTCCGATCTATGACGTCATGCCACCTGGTCCGAAATGTCCATTGCCAAGCCTGGCGTGACAAAAGCGGCAACGTCGAAATCACCACTGCTTACTCCTGAGCATCTCCATTAGATTCTATGGCAGTCGGGCCAGGTAGCATGGCGTAATGGATCGTAGTGAACAGGCCTTGTGCTATCTAGGTGATGTTATGTGTACCCAGCGTTAGTCTATCTAAAGCAGCCTATCTGCAACAGATATGTTAATGAGACAAGTGTTCTTTTTTTGCAACGTACCAATACGGGGTGATCATTCTTAATTTTTTCATACTTTCTAAATATCGCTGTGGCAGATAGCACATTTCTTGTGCTTGAGCTGGATTACACAAAGAGGCCGACATTAATACCACGAGAAATGAAAGCAAATATTAAAAAATTGAAAAAAGTTCACTAAATAACTTTCTAATTAATTACTTCATGCCACATATATGAACTTACGAATTGTAGCCTGTGAGTTTGCAAGCCGTATTCACTGGAAATTAATCTGCAGAATGACACCATTTTCGAGATAATACTTCCCACAGTGTGGGGATAAATACATAGGCGTTAATACATAGGCGTTCTGGTTACTTTTGTGATGCAATGCATAAAGGACTGTTTTGTTAAAAAACAAAGTGGAACTACAGTGAAATTTTGCGGCAATTTTGATGACGCATATCTGCCAGCTGGTGTCATCCTGGAAATTAATTCCAAGTGGATACGCCTTGAAAACTCACCGGCTACGATGCGTAAATTGCAATATGTGCTGTAAAGCAATTAATTAGGAAGTGAATTAAGGAAGTTTTTACTTAGCTGAGTATGTGTTTCTATTTCTCGTAGGTGTAATGTCGGGCTGTGAATATTCCAGCTCAAGGACTGGAATTATGTTATCGGCATCAGGTGATTTTTAAATATTCCGGAAAACTGAAACATGAATGCCCCGCAAAAAGCTCAAACATTTGGTAATAAAACTAAATATTATGAACATGAAAATTATTCTTTGTTTCATAGAGTAAAAATGCTTGGGTCATGTCGCATGCTGTGGCATCGTTCGGGGTTGGACGAGAATTTCGCGTGACCAAAAGAATTTCAAGTGTTAAAGTCGCCATCTTTCAACAAAGTTTCTTCCGAGCAACACTTTAAGAAAACGTTTTTCTGCAGACGTTCCCGCGATAAAAAAAGAACAATTCACACACAGTCCTAATCTACGCACCATCATAACCACATGTCAAGGCTCGTCTACGGCATTTCCTGATTTGTTCTTGCCACCGCGTTCAAAAGCCTAAAAAATCTGGACGAATCGGTATTTATAGATTTTGTCTCTAACAATTTGATGTCGCTTGTAGTTGTACCTGCGCACATTTCGTCTAGCATTTTGTTCTTTAAATGAACGCTTTTATATTATTCTTTAGACACGTGACCAGAACGAGAAATACATGCGAATTATTTTGATTTTTCGCGAGGTACAGTTTTGCGTGTCAATGTTCAGGCGAGAATCAGTCTTGTTTCACTATGCTGTACATTTTAACTCGTCTCTCGTCATACGCCTTCGGTTAGCCACAACAAAAGGTTTATATTGTAGCCGCGTGATTGAAAAGGGCCAAGAAAATATCGCGAAAACCTGATCTGCTAGTAGTAGTCGTAGAAAACATCGGTACCGGGCACAAAAATTGAGTGTAGCGGCTTATGAAACTTTAATCAGATGCTCTGAGTTGAGGAATGACAAGCCCAATAACAAATCGAGCAAACCAATCCATAACGTAAAAAGCAGGAACAGGAGAGCGAACGCATCAAGGAGAGCTTCGTATAGTAAATTGAAAATAAGCGCCAGGAGGCCGATCAAAATCAAACCAACATCATTTGTGTCGACGGTCCCACGCCTGAATATTATTTTCAGAACATGCGTGTATTGATCGGGGTAACTTATAAAAGCAGCGTAACTTGGTAATGGAAGAATGGCCTAAATGTACACTCCATGCTTGGAAATTTATTGGTGTTACAAAGAATGGCGTGACCTGCATAGCCGGAGAAAACACGACTGCCATGCTGACTCGCTATGTGTCTCTCAACGTCTTCGTAGCACTACTAAACTTACCCGTACCACTGGTCAACTAGCTTCAACTAAAGCTTTGGCCAAGTGCATTGTCTTTTTTTCGCGGTCATGAAAATATGCAGTTCTCATTAACAATCTAAGTATGGCTGCTTTGCTTAACGATTTACGTTGGTTGGTTGTGTGATCATGCGAGAATATTTCGAAAAAGAGCGATGGGCGATTCAAGAGTCCTTTGTTTACGCCAGTATGCAAAACTAGCACGAACAGCTAGCACGCACACCTATAACCGCAACACGTTGCGTATAATTTAATGCTATTGACCGGCCTAATGTCAGGCAGGTATTGAAAATCTAAATAGGAGCAGGTAACATTACTGCTATATTTTGTCACCGGTGTCATGTAGGTTCAGGTCAAAGAGAAGAAACCACTGGTCGAACATCAGCAGCACACCTGTGCGCCTAAAGAACATGAGAGATAGAGACGATGCTCTTGTTTCTCGTTTCGTAGCTTTCTAACACCATGATTTCACGGACACCGCATGACAAAGACGGCTGTTAGCAAGACTAATGCTCCACGTAGCTTGGCTTCGTTTCTTTTTTGGCAAAGGCTGCGCTTAACGCAAAATGAAGCCTTGCGAGGCTACGGCACCATGGCAGTCGTCTAGTCCAGTAGAAGTCCCTCCGTTATGAGGCGTGTCATCTTAATATAATACAGCAGCTCTAAGATACTCCGCAGTGGACACACCAGGATTACTTTTGACCCCATGTCATTCATCAAACTGTCCTTAAATTTAAGTTCGTGAGCCTCATTGTGCTCCACCCCAATACAGCCTCGGCTACTGCGGTCAGGCATTGAAGCCACGACCTTGTGCCATGAGTAGATGCCATAGCCCCTGAGTCGTCATGCCGGTAGCTAGATAAACAGGAGCTTCAGCTGGGGAACTTAAGCAAAGCTACATTGGTACCGCTACAAGACTGCGCAAGAAAACTAACAGAGAGAAGCTAGCTCAGGGTGACGCCTCCATATGCGGTAGACATAAGTGCGTGATGGGAACGTAATGCTTGTAGCACGTGGGTAGTGCATGTGCTCCTGCGTTTCCTGAAAACGACTGGCCTGTGTGAACGTCTGTGATGAGAACGCCTGTTCTGTTTCCTATGCCTGTGTTTGTTTTTCTTTTATTGCGCGCGCTCTCTCTCTCTCTTTGCACTCTTTCCGACCCCTACATCGCCCACCCCCGTGTAGGGTAGCAAACCGGAAATTCGCTTCTGGTTAACCTCCTGACTTTCCTCTCGCGCTCTCTCTTGCTTTTGCTCTATCCTTGGTACAGCTGGTGTGCGGGTCCGTCAAATTTGTAAAGTCACGTTCGTTGAAAACCGAGTAAGTGAGCTACGTGAACAGAAAGCAATAAAGGAGGATGAGCTGATTAAAAAAATTGTTGTGGAAATAGGCAATAAACATGGCGTTTGGGGTTTCTCCTGGCGAATGTTTGAACGGCGAATTCTTAAGTGATGTTAGAAGCTCTGATAGACAAGAGGCAGACGCGGAGTGCCGCGGAACATAAGCAGAAGTAGTACGTCGGAATGCCGTCGCCGATGGAGTGGTCGAGGGGAGCGATTTCTTGAAACAAAGCTTTTAAAGAAATCCTGGAGGGTTATATGCCCAAAACAGGATTATGAGGTAAGCCATATAGGGGAACTCCAGGTCGACTTTACCACCTAGGGTCCTTTAACTTGCACCTGAATCTAAGTACACCGGCATTTTTAATTACGCCAGCATAGAAATGTGGCCATCATGGCCGGTATCGAAACCGAGACCTCGAGCTAAGCAGCGTACCACCATAGCCACTAAGCTACCGTGTCGAGTCGAGCGATTTTTCACTAAGGCGGATCGCTCGTGGTTTGTCGTCAACAAAAAGCGGGTCGGGTGTCATACCGAATGAACTTCGTGCAGATTTTCTGCATTGTAATGGCAAGCTGACAACCGCAGTTTAAGTGTGTTTCAAGAAAAAAAAAATTCGGGGTAGCTTGCACTAGTGGCGCAAGGCTAAGGACACAGCGGAGCTGATCGGTTCCTAGCTGGTCCTGGCTATACGAAGTGAGGCTAAGTTATACGAAGTAATGAGAAGTGATGCTAAGTTATACGAAGTAATACCAAGTGATGGTAAGTTCAGCGGGTACATCGAGGCACCCAGCCGGACTCAATTATGTGCCCTCTGTGCCTGGCGTCATCGGCGAGTCCCTTGATGGCCGCGATCCGGCCAGTCTCGGGAGCGTCAAACTTTATCCAGAAGCACATGGGAAAGTCAACGGCCGGCTCCCACTCGCAAAGTTTGAGCACTCCCACCGAGCCATTGACCAGCCCGTCGATCACGTCGATATTCGTCGTTTTGCAGCGGCTTCTTCGGCTAACAGTGCTGGGTCCAATCGGCGTTGACGCTAGCAATCTATATCAGCAGCATGCCGCGATTCTTGGTAAGCAGCTTCTTCCTCGGCAGTGTGAACCTTCCTTGTCTCCCCATGTCTACGTCTGGCGCACCGCCACCGCGCACCGGCTTTCATACGGGACGAAGGAGTGCACGCACAGTTGGCCTTGACGTCACGTCTGACTCGCGGCGCGTGCGCAGTAGTGCGCAGCTGGTAGCGAAGTCGTAGGGAAAGCGGGGCGATAGCTATGCACAGTGTGCAGGCGGCGAGCACAAGCGTGTCAGGATGACGTCACGGCGCATGCACAGTAGCGCGTCTGTGTCGGGCAAAGCGAGCGCGCACCTGCGCCGGTGGTTACTAGGCAACGCGAGGTGACGTCATCGTTCCGCGGAGTTTTTTCTGGCTATGACAGACAGATTACACTCGGCATTGACTCCGCTGTCTAAAGATGCGCTGGTTTGATATACGAATACTGAGAAATGATGCTATGGGGCTAGCTCAGCGAGCCTCGATTGAATGCGTCACTTCTTTTTTTACAGCGAATGACGCAGACAGCGATGACACATTCCGCTATGGCTGGTTTGGTAGCTACAAATTAACTTCTCATTGAGAACAGCGGATAATTGTGTGTCGAAAAATTTTCCGCAAGCTGCAGGACAACGAGGTTACCTTTACAGCGAAGATGTTAAGCGCTACTTCCCCAAGGATCGTGCCCGCATGTAGAAGAAAAAACTATCAGCACTGGTTCGAGCGTCGTGGTCTTCTTCCGCAGCTGGCTGCGTGGCCGCTAATCATTCCAGCGTAGAATTTCACTTCTCTTCTGTCGTCGTAATGGGGAGGCCGCGTTTACGGGGGTATGAGCCATTGCTTAAGGGGCTATGAGCCATTGCTTAGGGAGATATGAGCCAATCATGAGCGATTGACGGCGTGTCCTAACGCGTTTGAGCAACGCGACCGAAAACGTGCTCGGGAAAGGGCACGTCGTCGACGTGCGGATTCTAGCGTGAGGGCTTCCGAAGCCCAGGCGAAACGTTAGCGAAGAGCCGCGGAAACTAAGTTGAGGGAGCGTGATGTTGAGGCCAAACGTCAGCGTCGTCTTGCCCTCCAGGAACCCGACAACGGTGGTGCACGCCTCGGCAACGCTAGCGCCACCTTCCCCGGTGTGACGGCAAGGTTTCAACGCGAGTTTCTCAACCGGAACGTTCATGATAGACATGTTCATTTGGGTGATGCCCAACGACGATACGTCCATTCTCATCGTGGGGGCAATATTCACTACAGCAGACCCACCATAGTCACAGCTTCGCTGGATTCAATCTTCACAGTAGTGGAAGGACTCTGAATTTTCGTACTACATTTGGCATCTAGAGGAGTCTTGCTGACGTTGCTGACCTTGCGAATAAAGGGTGCACCACAGGTGCTACAAAACGAGACGGTTTAACAGAAGTAGACCTCTGTATATGCAGTGCGGGCGAACGGCTGCAGAGGTCGTCGTCTACGAACTTCGCCGAAGCAGGCCAGCGAAAGGAAGTCCTAATTTAAATAAATGGTGAGGCAACCGGCGTGCGCGAGGCGGCCTGTCAGCCCTGGGCGGACCACGCCACAGGGCACCAGTTGGGCGAGGACGGAGGAGGTTGCGACAGCGGATCGCCGAGAGAGGGAGGAAGGCGTTCGTCGAAGCAAAAAAAGACGATTTATACGCATTACCTGCGCATACCCGGAGCAGCGCCGACAATGCGACGTACGGCCCCGGGGCCGTTCGAGATAAAGGGAAAAATTATCGCTCGAGCAGGCCGTGCGATTTATCGTCTCGGGAGGCATCAGTTTTCGGCGGATGTGTCATCGATTGTGTAAACCGCAGAGGCGAATAGTGCGCCGTTAGTGAGCAGGGGGAGTGGACCGCGCTGGCGGAAGGTGTGAGCGCAACCACCGGCCGTGCCGTATTTATGGCAGATGCATTCGTTATGGTTTGTCGTGCGCTACGGAGAACGCCCTCCATGATTCCAACGCGCAAACAAGCGAGCCACAGTAGAGTGCGATTCTCATAGGGTTGGGCGTCACGCATCCAGCGTTGCAGTTTATCCACATCGTTTTCGGGACCCCAGATCATGCCGCCGTTGATACACAGGATCGTTTGTTTTTTTATGTAAGAAGAGAGTGAATTGTTGCCACCAATAGCCGCTCGCGGAGAAAGGTGACAACAACGGTGATCTTCTCCTGATGTCTGACTTATGCAAGACCTCCGGCTGTTCGTATGGCGGTGGTTCAAGTGCGCGCAGGGAAGCGAACGAAGACAGAAAGCGCTAAATTACGGAATTATAAATACAAGCACGTTCATGTTAATGAAAAATGTCAGGCGTAACGTTAAGAGAGAGGAAGGTAGCAGTGTGAATCATAGATCAAACTGGCATAGCGGATATTGTAGTTGGCATAGTGGCAGGCCATGTAATGCGTAGGGTATACGGCCTGTGGAACATTAGAGTTACAGAATCAGCGCCAAGGGAAGCGAAGCGCAGTTGAGGACGGCAGAAAACTATATGGGGTGAGGAAATTAGTAAATTTGCAGGCGAAAGTTGGAATCAGCTAGCGCAAGACAGGGGTAATTGGAGATCGCAGGGAGAGGCGGTCGTCCGGCAGTGGACCTAAAGATAGGCTGATGACGATGACATACTGGCACATTCTTGAAGTTGTAGTTCACATTTTTGGACTTACTGAAAGTGCAGCGAGAGAGCGCGTGTGAGTTGGTTAGTCTAGCATGGGAGTAGACAAAAGGAGAGGATGGTCTAGGAATAAACAAAATGTAAAGGCGTCTTACTGCTGTGCTGATCTCAGTTCCAAATCAGCCAGTTAAGCATGTCGCACAAAAATAGCATTACAAGCTCGTGCATAGGAACTTGCGATTCAATGTTTCACAGTTATTGTGAAGCTTCTCAGCTCAGCTGCTCGTAAATTCCGGATCTAAAGCCAGATATTATGAAGTAAGGAAGTGACAAAGGTGGCCACAACCAAATTCATCACGACGGCCAATGCGCCAACGAAAACTTGTTGCGCAACATCCAGGAAATCCTGCCAGTAATACGTGAAGAAAAAAGTTGTGTACTTAAGGATGCAACAATGATTTTTACGATGAGTAGTGGGGGAATGAAAGGCGGCCTGCGTGACCATTGTATTTCAGCCTTTGCGCCTAAAATTATGAATAACGGGATACGGTATCCGGCGAACACAGATGCCTATCCGCACGGACGTACGTACGCGCACGCGCATATGCACATACACTTTCCACGCCCTGGCAATAATAAAGACGTGCCCGATACCCTGCTCCAGCACTTTAGGATGTGCATGGAATAAGCATCAATTATCTCTGCGCACGCGCCGTAATCCACACGCGCTAATCTGCCGAGACAAGTGTACCTTCCTTCTCGCCCAACGCTTCCCGCATGGCATGTCGGCTGCAGCAGGATCCAGTGGTCTGTCGCCCATGCGCGCGAGGACACAGGGATACCAGCCGCGATTTCGCAGGAGTTCGGCGCCCGTACGAAAACCAGTGTCAACAAACGCTTCGGTGCCCGTGGCAGCGGCGACAACCGGCTTCAAACAAAGCGGCCGTGTCGCGTGGATGGACGCGAGGAAATGGAGTGGAGGTACCCTGGTTACATGGGCTCAAGTGAAGAGGCAAACGGACACCCGGCCTAGAACACTGAAGGTGCGAGAAATAGTGTCAGTGGACGCACTACACTCATAATGGTGATACGCTGAATGATGGTATTATTTTAATTTTTAAAAAAGAAGCGCTAGAACAGCTAACGGTACCGAATAGCACGAGGGAGAATAAAGGAGACAAAAACAAGGTGTTTGTGCTCGTACCGGTGTCCCTTCGCGTCCCTCGTGTTCTTTGGAGCCGTTTTCTGCTATAATGAATGAACTAGCCCCACAAAGCTTTTTGACTAAGTCACGGTTACGAAACACTGCGAAATTTACCACGATAATCAAATTGCGTCAGATAAAAATAAAACTACAGTGACAAATTTTCACCCTTCCGAGGTGCAGCTTTTCTGAAATTAGGAAATATTTCTGCTCACTGTACGGAGATCAGGTCAGTGGAATTGGGTCAGACGTAAATCACATAACAAATACATGAACCTCTGATAGTTTGACTGACGCTTGGGATTTGTGCGACATCGGCATACAGCCACCTTACAATGACAGCGTTCTAACTCTTCTAGACTCTTCTAGCGAAGTTAGCTTGTGACGAACGGGTGATGAAAGTGTAAGCATTACGACGTTATTAGATCTTTTTCGTAAAATGGCATCATAGGTTTACCTCAAGCTTCATTCGCGACAGACCTTGATTTGAGTAGGGTAGCACTGTGGGCTTGTTGATGTAGCATGGCAGAGAACTAGTTGTAGCGCTAAAAGCCATAGGGATAGAAGAACAAGGTAGGCACAGAGCGCGCGCACGTGTGTGTCTCCCTTGTTATTCTGTCCATCTTCCTTTTAGCGCTGTAACCAGTTCTCTGTCTTGATTTGGGAGTCGGCGTTTGTGTTATCGTGTCTTATCGTTGTCGCGCCATTCTCCGAAATGTACTCATACCAACTTGCCCAACATCAGTTCTTTTTAACGTTATTAGTTCGCAGTGTAGTCTTATTTACAATGCAGAAATGTATATAGTATAACAAGCCACACTATGTTGACGGCATACCAAGGCGTATATCTGCTGCTCTATAGTGAACATGGTATCCAGTGGCAGAGGATCCCATTTAGCTTCGCTTCAGCGTTAAATTATGAAACGGCGCGCTAAGGTAAAGTGGAAACGAGGCTAACCAAAAAAGTTAGCACAAAAGTAAGCGAGGAAGAATTCATAGCCCGAATTAATACATCCAATAAAGATCAGGCTCCAATCGAAAGGGTGGTACAAAACCTTGATTAATACAAAACCACAGCCAGAATTGGTGCGTCAGGAGCTACTGGAACCTCAACCGTTACTAGATCTCTCGGTGGTGCAAGCTCTCTCTCTCATAGCTGCCACAAAAAAAAAAAAAAGAAACGGTAATGCGAAATTTGTATGTAAGACAGCTTCAGTACAACTTCAGCAACTCTGACCGTTAATGTAGCAAAGTTAGCCAGATCACTCAGTAAAGGCATCGCTTTAAGAACCCAGGCCAACACCGACTTGAAAGCAGGCACTCTTCTTTCAGTCGAAGGAGAAGACAACCGCTTTGGACGGGCTTCGTGTTTTCCATTTACTCGCCTCGCCCAAGCGGAACAGGAGTGAAAATTGCCCGCCAGAGGTGTTGCTTTCGTAATCTCCCGCTCGCTCACATTGTTCGCCAGCTACAATATGGGTTTCGTGAAGTAGCCATAATAGCTAGTTTGAGTGTCCGCATTGATCGTAATGTCGTTAGTAATACTACTGTGAAAATGCAAACTCTAGCACAGATTCATGCAACATGGTCAAGTGAAGTGGCGGCAGCCTTTCCATACGGGCCTACACAAAATACCACCACCCTGCACGTACCAGTCGTCCTCGTCCCCCGGTGCTGCGAACCGAAGCTCTGACGGCGTGGAAAGAGCCCCTCACCTTTTCCTGCGTAACCCCCCCCCCCCTTTTTTTTTTTCTCTTTGTCCTTTTTACAAGTCGTTGCTTGGCTTCATTTCTCCGTGTGTGTGCTCTTGTGCCCGCCATGCCTTTCAGGTGGTACGGGGGGTGGGGGGCGGGGGGGGGGGGGGGGAGAGTGGAGTGAACGGGTAGGTACGAGTCCGAAGGGCTCAGTCTCTGGTCACGTCCACGCTAAATATCCGCTGAAAAATGAATGAACTCGGCGCGCGGGGCGGTCCGAGAGTTTGCCGCGCGACGGCAGCCCGAAAGCAGAATCACAAGCGGGCTGGCGCAGTGCCGACCGCCGCCGGACTGGTAACACACGCGAACGAGACCCATCCGGCCGTGACGACGAGGACCGTTCGCGGCAATTAAACAGATCAAAGCACTCTGAGCGGTCGCGGGGCGGTCGGCAGCCGCTCCCGGAAACACCGCAGAGTCGCCCCTGTACGCGGAGCGCGTCGAGCGCTCTCTGTACGCACTCTTCGTGGCACACGCCACTGTAAGCAAATGGCATATTCGACTGGTCGGTTATTATGAAAGCTCCGGCAGCGCTTCGAACGTCGTGTAAGACATCACGTAAGCTTCGACGCGAGCATAAGTGAGCTCGAACGGCAATAATGATGCGCGAGTAACGCTATTTGACCCGCTTATTCTCGTAATGTTGCTTGCACGACTTTAGCACGGGCCATTAGGGTGCTCCGAAAATACCACTAAATATGTCATAAGGAAGGACGAGTGTGCGGGCTTTAACCTCTGTTGCTGCCTGTAACATTGAGCTCTGTCGTGGCAATCGAATCAACGCCCGCATTCCAGAAAGCGGGTTTTACTTGAAATCGTTTTTTCAAAGGCCGGTATAGGTGTGCTGGCGGCTTATGATAGCGATTTGCGTGATAGTGATTGTCGCGGTGATGTCAGTTCTCTGAAAGCGTTTATGTTGTATAAAGTTTATTGCTACGCGTCCCGGCGCGCAAAGCGTCATGCAAACACTTTGGTGACCCAATCAATTAGTGGTCTACCGGTGCGCAAGCGCACACTTTAAGGCAGCTTTTCGATTCGCATCGACTACATGACAGAAAATATAGAAACGGCACTGGCTCCCAAGACGTTTCTGGTTTTCTTTGCAGAGAAGCCCAAGAAACGTAAATATCCGAAACCAGCCAGAGGCAAAGCTTTCATTGTTCGCGTGTAATCGGGTAACAATGTACATGAGCGCGCGTTGTATGCGAGGACGCTCTTCACAATCGGGGCCTGACGGAGACATTCTACGTGAAGTGAGGTTTATCTTTTTGGTGAATATAGGCTCTATAGGCATGTATTTAGGAAAGTTATTTCACGTAAACGTGCTTGAAGCTGGGCTTGTTAACAAGTTCAGTATTCTACGACAGACCTTTCTATATATAGTTCAATGGTGCGGCAATGTCTTCGTATATGCTGTGTGCTTTCTTGTCCCTGTTTCTATTCTGCTGTCCGTACTAGGAGGTTTCTCAGAAGTAACGGTGCTTCGTTATTGGCCAGCGTTCATGATAAGTGACTGCCGTCATTAAACGAGACTTCCGTTTGGGCGATGGCCAATCGTGAGCGAACCATGAGGTTTGGTGAATACTGACCGCGCTGTGCGCCCACTTCATATAACTAGCGCTCTGGACCTTTAGTTTGTCGCAAGTTTGGCACATGATGCCGCTTCTACATAAACGCCGTTTTATTTGTGTTTATTTTAGTTGCCCTCAGTTGGCTTTCTATTGAGACTACGACGCATTGCTTTGCATGGGCATGCTCAGGCAGCCGTCAAGCTTTACATAAAACGCTAAAAGTATGTTCACTAAGTCTTCTAAAAACTAAAACACGACAAAAAGAGTTACAAGTGCCCTAAATTGAATCCTCTATGACACATTCAATTTAATCATGTACATCATTTGTCGTACAGTCGTTTGGCTGAAATACGTTGCTGAGGAAACTATGGGACAGGCTTTGCTGTCGAACTTACGTGTCTTCCACAAGCTATGCATTCCCACGATGATGAACAACTTTTAGGCGGCCTTCTGTAATGTGCGTCGCCATGCAAGTGGAAGAGACTCTCATCAGCTGGTTTGCTTGTTTACGCTACCCGGAAGACTCATTTGTGCCCTGCAATAAAGACAATGGAAGAAAGAAAAAGGTCTTTTTTATGCTGGAAAAATTGGACAAATTTTCCTTCGAAACACTGCGCAGTAAAAAGTGTCAATAATTGTTTCTCCTCGAGAACATGTCAAATCCTGCAGGAGGATTAGACAGCCTTTTCTTCACGGGAGAGTTAAGTTGCGGGAATTAGAAGAACGTGCCAATCTCATTCTTTCAAAGCATAAGGTAAGATTTACTGTTTCCTTTGTAAGAAAGAAAGTGAGCACGAACACGGCGAATAGCACTCACAGCCTTCAGATGTCGTGTGATTGAAGACACTCTCCAGTACAGTACAACGCTAGTGGCATGGCCAGTTCTATTATTATTTCATTTCTGTTTTCAAGCTACTGGCAGTATCTTGAATACAAGAAGTCAACGACCGGCATCGAAACTGTGAAACTTGTCAGGAGGCAAGCGCGAGATGCCGGCATTGAAACACTTGACGCCCTCCGGCGATCAATCCAGGACACGAACGTTTGGCCGTCGAATGTCGCCACTATGTTTTGCCAACAGCCGGTATCGGAAGCGCACTGGTAAGCGTGTGAATCGCTTGTGGCCTCATATTTATCCTTCCGGCCTGTGCGCTGGGGATGGCGGGTCACCTAGAAGTTTACTCGAAAGGAAATTTACGATTACCGACAAAATATATGCTTGGTAAAGTACATTGCCATGTATTATAGAAGATTGGCCTTCACTCGAACCGCTGCAACTATATTTCTGGGCGCTACAGCGCCAAAACTAATAGAGAGAGAGAAAAAAATAACAAAAGAAAGGCTGGGAGACTTAAACAGACGCACGTCCGGTTTGCTACCTTGCATTGACGAACGTGACATATAGGGATGAAAAGAAAGACAGAGGGGAGACAGCACAGAACTAATAGAGATTCTAATGGATGGACGGTAGGCGTTATACAGAGGCGTTTCCACCCACGTGATAACAGGCCTTGCACACACTCGTAAAAGCCAAACTCAGCCGTTTTATGAACAGAACTAATAAGATCACTGATCCGAGCCCGTATTCACTAAAATGCTCTTACCTTAGAACTCTTCGCAAGAAGAGATTCCAGCCAATCGCGATGTTGGAGATATTAGCGATGACGCCTAGCCAATAATTAACATCGCGTGGGAATGAAAAGCTTTGTGCATTCGGATTTCGATGTGCAGCCCCAAAATAATCTCCTGTGCCTTGAAAAAAGTGTTTACAGGAACTATGATAGCTGTATTTTTTTTAGACTAGCCATGTCAAAGCGGCCATCAGCTGCAATTTGTAAAGGGGAGGGGGGAGGGGGCGTAGATTTCACTGACTGAGAAGCACGAGCTTTTCGCGCACTCCTCCTTAGAGAAAAAAGAAAGAAGAAGAGGCGCAGAAAAAACGATCACGACATTCCTAAAACTTTCCCTGTAGTTGATCCTTTCTGATAGTCTGAGAGTGATATTTCGGACCGCATAATAATGCTGTTTTTTGTGACAAGCTTTTGTACAGTAAGTGCAACATTCCTGGCGATAAACTTTTAAGTGTTATTGATTTCATTCATTCTAGCCTAATGCGTGCGTTAGAATGTTTGAATTTGTCAAAATACTCTTCATAAGCGCGACTGCGCGAAGGGCGTGTTTAGAGAATATAGAAATTGTTGCTCGAAACTCAACTGGGTATTTCCGTCTTCCTTATGCTGTCGCGTACGCTGCCAACGCACTTTGTGGTCATCGCAAACTTATAGGCAACTAAACGTAGGCACATTTTGAGGAGTGGCGGTATGCGCTCCGAGTTTGATTTGTTCGATTTCATTTTGAAAATAGGTGAAATAATTTGTATTGGGGATGTTTTTTTAAAATTGCCGTGGTACGGTAGAGGTCATAACTAGCCGCACCCGAGGTCATTATTGAAACGTTTACCGCTCCACCTTGATTTGTGCCATTTCTTCGAATTTCTAAATCGCGATCGATCAGCCGAATGATGATACAAGATATTCAATTTGCAGAAGTACTCCTTATCGTCGATAAGCGGACATGCGTACGGGTCTAAACGCGCCATGAGTTGGCTTGTTCGCGAAGCACTGTGCATCAAAACGAATTGATAGTGTATCCGACGCATTGAATGCTCGAAGGAGTGGCAACGGCGTCCTATACGTGGATTGTGACTCGATAGTGTTTTTCTGGGAGTTAAAATGAGTCTTCTAATTTTGTGCAGTGGAATGGCGAACCGGCATAAGCAAGGTGCGCTTTGTGAGCGTGCTTCGCCTCATAATTTTGATACCTGTGGTGGTGCACGCTTTACAGGGGTTAGGCTAAATCAGGACGGACAATGACTTGAGAATTGCTGGGGTTTAACTGCGGAGATCCAACAAACGTTTTCTGGAGTGGAAGCTCCCGTAGCTGCTTACAAGCGGAGGTGAAGCCATCGCTTGCCCCTACTTAACCTCTGCAACAGACCCTTGTCGGCCGAAGTTCGATTACGCATCAAATGATTTAGCAATCTTAAGGTACATGCTTGGCTAAATAGTCGTCGAAAATCGCAGCTGGTTGTTGCAGACGCAAGTATAATTTTCGGCTGAGTTCTGATGATGTGAGCTTCATTAAAATAAAGGCTCGGACTTAATACTAACGCCAGTAACACAAAGATACACGCCGAACCGTATCGACACTCCAAAATTAGCCATCTTAAACACGCGAGGAGTGAGAGGAAAACCCCATTTTTGTTTTGCTGTAACCAGAAAAGTATTGTAGCACCCTGCTATAAGCTAATGTCTTATCACGCACCTCCTAAAATGGCTGCCGTACGGCCTAGCTTTCGATACATTTCCACTCAGGATTTTTTAAAATTACGAAATCTTTCTTGGTGGGTCACACCCCTTTTCCATATGTGTATGTGTGTTTATAACTTCTTTCACGGGCTGATCCCGGATACAACGCAGTGTAAATATAAGTGGCAAGGGGGCCACTGGCTATGTGTGACAGGGCTTGTACCCCTGGGGTTACTAAGTATATACGCGGCACGGCGTATGCTGCCCCTTGAACCACTAGGCACATGCCTCTAGAGGACACAGTGCCACAGGGTATGTTGAACTGGGACCATTGCGTATGTAATGGTATGGGCCACTGGCACGATCCACTGGGTATTTTCCACTGAATATGTGGCCTTGAAGTTATTGGGTATGTGTCCCTGGGGCGCCACTGAATATGTGCAACTTCTGCCACTGGGTATGGGACGACCATGGTGATGATGATTAGTGATGATAACAGATAATAACTGATGACAAACATTGCGAAGGTGATTGTACCTCTAGTTGATGTCGATCAAATGGTGTCACTTCAGCACGGCTCTCAAAATAAAGTATAGGATTCATACACCCCATTCAACCCCCCCCCCCCCCTCATTCAAGAAGACTTTGTCTTTCATAGACGTCAACTCAAGGTTGGATCACATTTCAACTTTTTTTTTACCTTCATGGTTACGAAAATTCAGCGCAAACACAAGGGAAAAAAGATGCAAATGGATGACATGACTGCTTTGTTGGCCCTTGTGTTTGCGCTGTATTTTCGTAACCATGAATCCAAGATTACGAATCGCCCATTTAGATGTCTTGATTTTTTTACCTCCTCTGTTTAACGCTCAAAAAGTTTCACTTGCGACTTTGATAATCGCCTCCGGGAATGATACCAGATTTTAACCTCGTTGTGTTCTTTAACTTGCAGGTAAATCGAGGTAGACACGCTTACTCAGCTTTTCCCACTGAAACATACGGTGGAGAAGGCTCGCACTCTAGGATGACAAATGGCTCCGGCCATTCGATGCGCTCCGTACGTCGGTACCATTTTTCTCGCATTGCCACGCGTTTTGCTTTGCCGAACCAGCCACATCGTATGGGGAACAGGCGGTATCCGCTTACTTAGAGGGCTGCTGTGACGGCACTGTGCCATTGCGCCGCAATAGCAAGGCGCTGAAATAGTCCGTAGCGAAGTTTCATGGTCGATGTCCAAACTTGGAGGTGGCGCTGCGTAAATAAATCACCCGCGATGGACTTCGTACTTTCTTAGTTTTCACTTTGTGCGTGCCAGAGCATTTACGGTTTAAAATCAATAGCTGGAAAAAATGTAAGGTTACTTGTTAT
Source organism: Dermacentor silvarum (assembly GCF_013339745.2). Classification (NCBI taxonomy): domain Eukaryota; kingdom Metazoa; phylum Arthropoda; class Arachnida; order Ixodida; family Ixodidae; genus Dermacentor; species Dermacentor silvarum. The sequence goes on from NC_051155.1 coordinate 108,780,858, forward strand.
AAAATGTAAGGGTGGGACGGGAGACACAGGAGAAATTAACAGTTGTTCGTTTTCAGAAATAAGTTGCACATTTCAATAGCCTGCCACGTTCACTTAAATTTGATTAGAAAGGTATCACGGGTCTTGTCTGTTTGCACCACAAAAACTCATTTTACGGCTTGCTGCTTTTTGTGATGGACACACGTGTACCGTACTAATTTTTTATTATACTTTAAGTATTATCGCTTTGTATCATGCGACTCTCACCCTCAGTGTGTGAATGGTGACGTTTACCATACCGCAGCACGCTAGAGCTCAGTGGTTAACTTGGACCACAAGCCGACGCCACTGAATCGGCCGGTAGCTGCCATACCGGAGGCTGTTCATCACTTCTTGAGACCCACTGGTGAACCGATCAGCGATGCAGGCTATTTGGCTGCTTCAATAGGAGAGGCTCATGTCCCACATTCTCCGCAGACGTCGCTAAACGGCTACGACATTACCGCCCAAGAACACTCCCTCACTTCTGCTGGGGAGCAAGGAATTCAGAAGCAGCTCTTAGCTTCCGTTTACGACGATGTCGAAATACATGCTAGAGGCTTAATACGAATTACTTGCTTCTTACAACTTGCACTTCGCATACTGAAAGGCTCGAAGCAATCGCTCAGTTTCTTTTAGATCTCCATTTCCTATATTTCCTTTATTATTTTAGAGCGAAGCGTTCTTTTCTTCGGTTTAAGTACGGAAATTTCTCTCTGAATAGGGCACTGATACAGTGCTGAATGTTGACCTAGAAAGCAGCTCCAGTGAGCGCACCTGTGCTCTGCTTAATTAAACAAAAAAAGGACATATGAAGCCGGTACATATAAGTTACCTCATAGATATCTCTAACAGACAACAAATGCTTAGTGAAATTAGGCATAATATTGAACGGATTCCTTGATGTTCTTATATTTCTTATGTTTGAGCTGCCCCTATCTGGAGAAAGTGGGTAAGTGTTCATTCTCTGCCAGACAGCAAGAATGGATTTCTGACACTGGGATACAAGTAATCATGAGCCTTGAAATGTATAGACAAGGCGTACTTTCCTGTCTATACACCTTTCAATAATGTTATTTCATCAACAAACAACATAATCTTCGTACTCCTGGCACAGAAAACTACCAGCTAGAGGTGACGAAGCCGTGCGCATGTCATCCATGACTGCTGCTGCTACCTCACTTACTCAAACTAGGTCCGCGTCATTTAGAACTGTTCTAAACAACGAGTTGGATCTGCGTTTCTTTACTTGTATTCGATTGATCGTTTTTCTGCCCCCAACGCTAACTTTTCCTTGCACCCAATGTACTGCGAAAACTAAGGCCACCCGGTTTATGGTGGCCATTTACACGTAGAGCACCTTTTCTGTTTTCTTCACCCCATTTTTCGGAAGAGCCAGCAGCCCTCGCACCCTCTCTTACCTCATCACCATTACAAGTAAACCTCGTCCCCATTTTTGACACGATGACTTTCCTACTCTACACACCTACTTATTCTAATCTCTCAGCGGGAAGAGTGAACTATGTAACGCCACCAAGGAAATGAGTTGTTCCCCGATGAAGACAAGTTGCCTTGTCAAAACGTTGGCTCCGGTGACTGCTCTTATACTTCCAGCACCGATTCATTCTTCATTGGGGAAAGACGACACGGGGTCAAAATTGAAAAAGTAACGTAATAGGAACAATGACTAATACCTTGTGACGTCAAAGCTGAAATCAAGTAGCTTAAGCTTACTAGAACAAATTTGCCTTGCCGGCTCTTGGACATAGCCGTAATGCAAAACTGATCGCTCGCACCAAGGGGACTCCAGCAGTGGGCGTTACCGCTTCTCTGAAAGCCGATACCTTGACCTTGGTGCTTCACCTGCATACGCGTGAGAGGTGTGGGCGCTGCCCGTAGCTGTAAACTTTGCCTGAAAACAAACACGGCATCTATTCTTTCTGATCCGCTCAACGTTCGTAATTCCCTTTTTCTTCTTTCTCTTCACCTTTCCCCTTCCCATTCCAGCAAGGGCGCTAGTGTGCACAGCCTAATTATTTTGAATCTCAATTCACTTCCTCCTATTAGTGTCCCTTCTGTCTGTCTAAAGTTACTTGTTTTGCGCAATTGTAACGTTTTACTTGTAGGAATTCTGCGTGTAGGCAAACTTAATTGGAAATGTCTTACAGTTTAAGCAGGGACGTTCAAGTTCACCGTAAGCTGCCAGGATTTTCGAAAGATCGACGCTACTGTCTTATGGGTACCTATTGAAAAAAAAAAACAGATTTCCGGAGCTAACGGCAAGAGCACTATATTGATTTTTGTCTTGTAATCATAACCATGAGCTAAAGTGACAGCAACCACACTGTCACCCATATATACGTTCGTCCAAATGTCAGTTCTCTCAATAAAATCTTTAAAAAATGCGGACCCCACGCATTGTGGTAATCGATGTAAGCCAAGCTTTCTTTGCTGATTGCTTTGACTGACGATAATTAGCGGTGATGTTAAAAGCGAATGTTAATTTCTTCAGCGTTTCGTCCAATACGAGAGTGAGGAGTTGGTGTTAAACGTTACCTTGCGTGCACCACTGCAGTTTGTCTGCGTAGTACACAGAACACACAGGGAAGCCGTGTTTGCTTGAGGCGTTGTTGTGCGCCATTGTTCATTATCTCGGACAGGGTTGAGCATTGTCATTGCCTCACATGGCACATGGCATCGTGACAGAAGTGTTAAAGGTTAATTGAATTATGGAGCTGTTTGTGCCAAAACCAGATCCAATAATGAGGCACGCTATAGGGAGGGACTTCGGATTAATTTTGACAGCCTGGTGTGCTTTAACGTTCACCTAAATCTAAGCGTACTAGTGTTTTTGTATTCGGATCCCGTTTGAAATGTAGCTGCCACGGTCGGGATTGAACCCACGACCTAGAGCATTACCATATTCGACAAGCTACCACGGCGGGCACCAAAGTGTTGATTTGACGTGCGACCGCTTCCGTAGTGTCACTATATACCCTATGGTGTTTTAGTGCGGCTTTGCGTGTGCACGCCCTGCGTCAGTTGTCCGCTTGACAAATTTCAAAGTTTATTCCACGGCTCCACTCTTTCTAGTTTTCCGCTATCGTTGGCGTTGATGTACAGTTGGACCTTATTAAACGTAACCCTCAAGAGACCGGAGAAATATACTCCTATTCACAGGAGTTCCGTTTCCTGAAATACATGTGCCGACGTGCGGCAGCTATAATTTCATGCACCCTATTAACGCTGTTAGATATGTTAAGCATAGAGGAGTTAATGTAGCAGCTTTCTTGTCCCGCTGTTTGGGCGCGGTCAACGGGTACTGGATTGACTGGGCTTCGCTAGTTTTATTCGGAGAAGGCGCCAGTGGCGTATAGAAACCATAAAATAGCTCGTACTGCTTCAGTCGATAGCCGAATGACACGGGTGCAGGTGCAGATGGAGGTGATGCATGTGGAGGCGAAATTATCCAGCAGCGTGCTCTAAAGCTTCCGAAATGTCACTTGTCTTCATTTTTGTCGTCTGTAGGGCGAGTTGCGGTGACGCCATGATGTGCAAGTCTGCGCAAGCTATGCATTAAGAATCTATCATATCTTTCTATGTTATCAAACCTCCTTTAGTCTTAGCCAACACTTTTTAAGGATGGCTTTCTGGATAGGAGAAAGGTGACGAAAAAATATATTAAAATAGATTTCAGATCTCGTTTATATCTGAAAAGAAAAGGTGTTTTAGAGCTTGCTTCTCTAGTTTCGTTTACAGAGACATGCGACAATGTTGGTTCCGAAAAGTGCTTTTTTTTCGCAATTCCGAAATTCAAAACAAACCAGGTTAAAAAGCTGTTGTTTTAGAAGGACGCTTTAGCTCGGGCCCAACTCCGATGCCGCCTATCCAAATACGCGTACATGTAAAACGCAGAAAGGTTTTATGAGACAGCCATACTCGGCCGATTTTAATGAAATTCCTTGCATTTGAGAGAAAAAGTTAATTTCTACTGACTGTGGGAAGTGGAATTTTGATTTAAGGCCTGAATAGTTTAATAGGAGTCTACAGAAATTGCTAAGCTTGGAAAAGAAATAGACGCAAGAAGTTTAGAAATTCGTAGATTTACACCAAGAACGCATATCGCAGTTCCGTAAGCTGCATCCATTAGAGCATCCAAAGTGGACAAATTTGATATAATAATTTATATCTTACGTTAATTTGTTACATTGTTTACAAGGGCTTTTCAAACGTCCTACTCACATATTAGTGGTATTTTTGAGAGCATTGTTTAGTACATGCGTTTTTTTGCGCTTTAGATGTACTATTAGATCGATGCAGTTTACATTATTTATTTATTTATTTATTTATTTATTTATTTATTTATTTATTTATTTATTTATTTATTTATTTATTTATTTATTTATTTATTTATTATACCCTCAAAGTACAGTTGTACATTGCAGAGGGGAGGGGCAAGGTAAATACAGAGGCAAATCACACGATCGTTGATTATAGAAAAAAAATACAAGTACAAATAAGCGAAAACTTTCCAAGAAAACGTCAAGCTAAATGCGTTGACATCAATAAACAATAAAAAGAACAAGAAGAAATAAGGAAGGAAGACAAAAAAAAGAATAAAAATGAATTGTCCTGGAAATGTTAGATAATTACTTGATGCAACACCTGGAAAAAAACATGGCAGAACATCGCAAAACGTGGTATACAAAATGATAGTAAAGGTAAATAGAAACTTGGTAAGCCTAGCAAAAATACACGGCGTAACAAAAAGAAAAGAAACGATAAAGAAGCATCATATAAAAATACAAGCCATCACTTAAAATTATGGCATAAGAACAGATATTATGCAGAACAAGCAATCGCAACATTAATTTATAAAATGAAACTTTGAAGTGTGGTTTTAAAGTTTACAACTTTAAAGACTGTTCATGTTCGGCCGCCAACTTCAACTGACGACCGCGTTCAAATGTTGATGTCATCTTTGCTTGTTGAGTTACAGAGTTGTAAACTTGATAGTTTTCGTTTTCTGAAAGATTACGATTTTCAACAATTTTTGTTAAGCGATAGACGACCTAGATCTAAAGTTCGCTACCAACAGTCAAAAGGTTTCAAACTTTTGCTTTAAATGCAACTAACCTCATCCAATATGGTGCAGTGAATGGAGAGAAAAACGATTTCTGCTTTCCCACGTATTTAGATAGGAGCGCGCGAGCTAAAGCTTCCTCGCAATTTCTTTCTATCAGTATTTTAATAGTCACTCAGATTTCGTTTCATATATTAAAACGAAGCACACTGCAAATCACTACTAGCTCTGAAGTGCTTACGGCAACCTTATAACGGAAATCAGATGTGCATGAACTCGCGTGACCACTGAAAGGATCTCAATTCTGCATGATGACAAAGAAATATACTTCAAGAGACTCAAGATCACCTATGCATGCGCGCGTAGGCCTCCGCGCTGCGCGCGACGAACCTCTATGAATAGAAGTCCACACTCGTGCTGAAAGCCGGCACCGAGAGGTGGTTTTACGAACTGAGGAGTGCAGGAACTGGGGTCACTTGTTTGTCAGGTCCACCTGGCGCGGGAGCGCAGCCCTAATTCAGGTGTGTGGAAAGCACCGCCAGACAGATTGGTCCAGGAGTTCCTCGCGAGATGCCCAGTTTGCCTAGTCGCCGTCATCGTCAAAACGCGAGAGGACCCCGCGTTCGAGCCCGCACAAAAGGAGCGCCTCCACGGGTGCACTCCTGAACCGTGTGTAAAGCGTACGAGGCTCGTCAGGTGCAGCGTATAGAAGCGAAGGGCGGGGACACTCGCTTATGCGCGGCCAATGCACCCGGCACGAAGTTCAATGCTTTGTGCGCTGAAACGTCGTGCGCGCGCAGGGCACTCTACTGCTGACTTTCCCAACAGATGTCGGGTTCTTGTGTAGGCTTACGTTGGAGCGACCGGCGCTGTGCGCGACGATATGCCGCGAGCGAATGACGGTCTTACTCTTCAACCTCGCGTGTTTTGAAGATTACGCACGTGGTGCGAAACAGCTAGCGCGCATGGCGCAGTAGTAAAGTAGGCTTGTTGCCCTACAAGACGATGGGATTGTTCAATTTTAGACCACTCCCAGGTTCCTCTTAGGAATGCGAATGAAGGTGACGTTGAAGTTGGCGGCCGAGATCATTTTGATCTCGCGAAAAATACTGCTGTTGGTGCACTTGACGTTCTATTGCGCGCGAGCACGCTGTGGACAGACGTGAAATACCCTTTAGCAGAAACATAGCTGCATAGGTATACGCTTGATCTAATGAACACTTTCGCTGAATGTTTAACCACAACATTTCAAGCGCGTCTATAGAAAGGCAGTGAACAGGAGATTAAAAGCAGCGATGCTAGCGAGAACGGCATCCCGTTGACTACCCTGCGCTGAGGAGAGCAACAAGTAAATAGAAATCGATAGATAAGAGTTTTAGTGCGTAGAAAAGATGTGCTGAATGCCTGCACATGATAAAACATCGTCACGCAGTCGAACACGCTCACACGGGACTCTCCTTCTGATAAATTAAAGCATAGAAATGTGTTCATTGCCTCTCGCACTAGACAACCGGTGAGGCCCTCAGTATATCTTACCCGCCGCAGTGGCTTATCGTCTATGGTGTTGAGCTGCTAAGCACAAGGCCGCGGGATCAAATCCCGGCCGCAGCGGCCGCATTTTGACGGGGGCAAAATGCAAAAACGCGTGTGTCCCGTGCCTTGGAGGCACGTTAAAGATCCTATGGTGGTGAAACTTAATCTGGAGTCCCCCGAATTATGATATTGAAATCATGGTTTTGGCACCTAAAGCCCCAAAATTCAATGGAATTCTCTGTATCTTCTGAACGGGCAGTGACCGGTCGTCCTGTCGTTTCAATGCGTTTGAGAGTGATTGTCTGCGCAAATGAATTCAAGAGAGTAATTAGTACAAGAGGTGGTCGATGACCCCGTCACCGCCGTTGACGTCGCATGGAGCTCTGTCAGCTATCCCAAAGCATGACCCAATTCCGACGAGTGACAAGAGCTATCGGAAATGCAGTCAAATAACGGACTAGTTCGTCTGAAAACAGGAGTTTCCATCGCTTTTAAAGTTCTCCGTAGAGTCTAGGAAGCACCTAATTGTTGCTCTTGGATCGTAAACCACCCCAGTATTTCGATAGTCTCGATGGAACAGTGCGAAAGAACAGCGAGCGCTGGAACCAAATGGCGCTTTGGCAAAAAGAGAACAAAAGTTTAAAGTTAAACAAACCCTGAGCGCAAGAAGGGGCATGGTAAAACATTCATGCACTCGACCTGCTGTCCCGACGCCGTACCACAAACGAAGCGAGTGCTTGCTTCGTCGTCCCTCCCTCTCTTCTCACCCGTGCAAAATCGCACATATACACCGCGACCCCTTCTCGACCGACCCACGCACCACCAGCAAGACCCGGGGCTCACAGCGGTGCCGCCGCCGGCGATGGGATATGGGGCAGGTGCATTCCATTTGCGAAATGATGTATGCGCCGGCGACTGCGAACCGACACCGGCGGCTTGAAAGAGTTTCGCGCGGAATAATTCTGACACTCTCGATTCTCGATTTGACACTCCCCGGCGCCGTGCTCTTCTTCACTCATTCTGCTTTCTACATATACTTTTGAAAAAAAAAGTCTGCTTCATGTTCGAAGCAGCCTTTGAAGCGCTTATTTCGATTCTGTCTGGATTCTAGCGTATGCTCAGTGAACGCAGTTTGCTATTTTTTTATTTTTCTCGTGTGCTCGGGAGTGCAGCCGCAACTGTTTGACGATGCTTTAGATGCGTTGGATTCGAAATGCCAGCAGTTGCCTGTATCAATCGCGCGCCGCCCGTAAGAGCTGCTATCAGGGTGTTTCTATGTTTAATTGCGTACCCGTTTTGTTTACTATTATTATTGTCGCATAAGATGACGCAGTAGTTTCTTGTATTAGTGTACGCGTGCGGTCTCGCATGCACTACGGTGGTGCACCAATGCAGACGGCATAGCGCATGTGCTAATATATAAAGTTGTCCTTGTGCAACGGTGATAACCTGTCGAGAACTTCGAGTGAATGAATGGTTGGCTCGGCTTACTTGGAACGTTTCATACATCTCGAAAGGGTCATCATAATCGTCATTATCGTCATCAGCCTATTTTATAGCGCAGCTCTTAGGCACCCGTTCCTTGGTTGAAGTTCGGCGTCCCTCGGTGGCACTAGCGTGAACGCGCTCGTACCATTGCTCGCGCGTTAGTCGTCGTCTTCTTCCACGGCCGACTCCGATACTGCTCATCATGCCAGTGTTCACATCCTGCCCGTCATTCTTCGAAGGCGCTGATGGCTGACGGAACTGGCCCGCTGCTAGTCGGTTCGGTGATTTCGGCCTCAAGTTCTTTGACTCAACATATAGCATACATGTCTCTTTGAAATTATTCGTCTCAATAAATCGCGAAGTGAAAACACGTATACAGCTGTGCTCAAATTTTGCATTAGGGAGTATCATAACAGTCGGTGACTTTTTTTTTATGTCCGCTGCAGGACGAAGGCCTGGCGCAGCGATCTACAATTACCCTTGTCTTGCGCTGGCTGATTCCGTCTTGCACCTACAAATATCCCAATTTCATCAGCCCACCTGATTTTCTGCCGTCCTCTTCTGCGCTTCTATTCCTGTTGCACCCATGATGTAACCCTAATTGTCCACCGGTTACCTACTCTATGCATTACATGAGCTGCCCAGCTCCTTTTTTACAGCGGAGCGGTTATACGCTTGTTTCCAGCGGATCGCTGCATGCGTAGACCGAGCGCGTACACCAAAAACGCGCTAGCCTCGATACAAAGCAGGAGCGTATCGCCGGTGTGCCAAAGCTGCGTTTAATTTCCAATGGGTATTTCTCTTTGGCTGGTGACGTCACGCAATGCATAGGCACGTTATCTCAGTTGCGTTCCTGCCGTGTAATGGGTAGACCGCACATTGTGCGGACTGAGGAAGAACAGCATGCCTAGGAAGAACGACCAAGGTAAATACATCTGGCAGCGAAGCTACCATAGAAGCCCATACGTTCAAAACATGGCGGCTTATCGGCGGTTCATGGGGCTTAGCGCCATCTGTGTGAGGAGGGAACATTCCGGCGGAATAAAAAATAATTTGACGTCATATCCGCTAAAACAGAACTGACGTCATTTTGTTCTCATAAGCGCGAAATTTGTTTTCGTAGGCCTGCCATTAGAGCTGTGTATTCAAATACCCCGCCATTCGACTTGATGGGCGTTCCGAGCTTCCAGCGCGGAATGCGATGCAGGAAAAGGTCAGCCGTAGGCCTGTCGAAATCACATCGCTGCACAGAAAAAACTTTCTTTGGCAGGGCGACGAACGCTTTGGGCGTAGATTGCGTAGAGTGCTCGTCCTTTCGTCGGACGCCAAGCCCGTCGGCCAGCGCTGTCGCACGAAAACAACTAAAGTAAACAAGTATCTGACGGTCGCAACTCCCTACTTTTGACTGCACAGGTTAAGAAACAATAAAACTACCCGCGTCACCTAATTCAGACAAACGTCGTCATGCAAAACAACAACACATGGGAGGGGGGCGTATTGTAACGGGTGAACTTTACGAGCGCGCCTTTCCACGCACTCCAAGAGCTGCATCCCAATGCAAGTGATAGCGGCGTCAACGCCCGCCGCTACCGATGGGCCCTCTCACGGTGGGCGCTGAAGAAAAGGTGTTTATTGATAATGATCAAGTAAAATAGAGTTGTATCTTCTTTTCTTGCCATGCGTATACAAAATGTATTAGGAATTTTATTTTCGTTGAATGAATCTAACTGCGTATGGCTTTAATTAAAAAACGCTTTTTTTCTTTCCCAGTGTTTATTCCCTCCAAACATAGTCGCGCTTCAATCGCTGCTCCCATAACCACCCTTGCTGATGTCGGTGACAATTGGTTCTGAACCGCTTTTCGCACGAAGCTTCGCGACCTATGTGGATCGACCTTGGAACGACGGCGTGAGCAGAAGCGGGAATGGGCGCGAAGGCGGCGAGAGGCTGTTAACGCCTCCCGCCGCCTTCGTGCCCATTACCGCTCGAGCATCGTTACAGAACCCGTGGCCGTCTGCCATGGTGACCACGAAGCTATAGTCGCCTTATTGACAAAACAATAAAGACGGTAGAAAATGACAGTTCAGGCGGTACGTGTCTTATTCAAATCAATAAAGTTTATCACAGCTCCGTTGGTCATCCACCTTCACAGAGTGGAATGGCACTGAATTTTCTTTTCTCTTAATGTCAGCTAGAATATCGGCTATCAACGTTTGCTCTCTGATCCCCACCGCTCTCGTCCTGTCTCTTAACGTTACGCCGAATGTTGTTCGGTCAATCGCTATTTGCTCGGTCCTTAACTTGTTCTCCAGATTGCTTGTTAACCTCCACGTTTCTGTCCCATATGTTGGCACCTGGATAATGCAGTGATTGTGCACTTTTCTTTTTTCGATGACAGTGGTAAGCATCCAGTCAGGATTTGGTAATGCCTGCCGTATGAATTCTAACCCACGTTTATTCTGTAAATTTCCTTCTCATGATCAGGGTCCGCTATGAGTGATTCTGCTAGATAAACGTACTGAGTACAGGCTCCAGAGGCTGACTGGCGACCATGAATTCTTGTTCCCTTGCCAGGCTATTGAACATTATCTTTGTGTTCTGCATAACGACCTTCTGCCCTACTCTCATACTTTCTCGGTTATGGTCCTTGATCATTTGTTCCAATCCATCCCCAGTGTTGCTGAACAGCACAATGCCATCTGCTAATCGAAGGTTACTCATATATTCGCCGTGTTCTCACTCCTAAGCCCTCCCAGTATAAAAGCTTGAACACTTCTTCTAAGCATGCTGGTACCTCTAGTGTATGAAATGCATTTTCATAATTTACGAAATCCATATTGAGAGGTTGATTTCACTTCGTAGATTTCTGTTTTACCTGATTGATGACACGGATGTTATTCATTGTAAAATATTCTTTCCTGAAGCCAACCTGTTGTCTTGGTTGTTTGAAGTCAAGTGTTGCCCTGATTCTATTGGAAATGATCCTGGAGAACATTTTATGCGATACTACACTATAAAAAAGAAAATTTGAGGACGCTTAAGCTTCGCCTTCAAAGTGGAACGCGATAGCATTCAATGATCCCTGAACGCTTGTCAGGCTTCCCGGCAACTACAGCTTTTTTTAGGGGCGAAGCTCCTTATAGCGGCACCCGTTCCGTCCCCGTCGTAGTAGTAGTAGTAGTGTGTAACCAGTCTGAGAAAAATGAGAAAAAAAAATGTGGTTGATCCCTCTTATATAGGAATCGGTATAGAACACGAAAGTGAAACGTGTCTTCACAGAAGTAGTGTAATGTTTATTGCACATTGATATATAATGTATATTGGTGTTTTGTGGCTAAAGCGCCCTTAGGCGTTGATGCACCCACGCTGACGCCTGGTGGCACGTCTCCTCCATCACGACTACCAACGTCGATGACCATGAGCAATCGTCGTGCATATGGAAGCTGCACTACGCTGCACACGCTAGCACAACGCGAAAGACGAAGCACGTAACTGACACACTAATACAACGCGCAAGACAAAGCACGTAACTGAATCGTCACCGAGTCAAATCAGCGCGTACAGCGCGTCGTAATTGCAGCCTCCGCGATCAACTTCAGAAACATTTTCAGAGCTAATTGCGGAGGCCACGCTCCGCTGTGCTGAGTACGGTGAACGCCACCTAGGTGGCGTTGGTAGTGCTTCTTGATGCCAGCGTCCCTTCGAATGCTGGCATCGAGGCGTCGTAGTGCTGAGACCACCGAAGCGTTCACTGTCGGTGCGCGTTAAGGCCGGAATACATGGAGCGAATAACCGGCGTCCGAGCGAAGAACTTCGTCGGGCGGCGAACGTCCGACGGCCGGCGTCAAGAAATTTGCCGTCCGCAGCCGATCTGCCTGTCCAAACATTTTCGTCGGGCGAACGCCGCCGCCGGAAGCGTCTAGCGCGCAGCGGTGGACGACAGCCAGTCAGGAGGCACTAGTTCCGGTCGCAATGCATGCTGGTGTTTCGCGCGTGCGCGCGCCTTTTCGCGGCGTCTGCAATCGCGTTGGTGTTGCCATGTCTGCATGTCTCTGCACCGATTGAGTAGTTCCTAGTATGATCTCTCAGGAATCGCGTTCTATTTGTACATCCCATATCCGCTGATCTGCGAGGAAACAGACAAGCAGTGCAAGCTCTCTACAACAACCTTCAACAGAAATCTTCTAATCTCAGAGGCCACATACTGTCGTAATGCCTATCTCCCGACTTCCCCGATAGATGGCGCTGGCATCGGATATTTCTTTCGCTAGGCTTAGACGCGTTCGAAACGAGAAGCGATCTCGAAAACTACTCAAGGTTACCCATAATACTCTGTCGTCGAAGTGGCCTGAGACTAAGCGAAAGCCGTTTACGCAGTCATTTGCTACCAACGAAGTGAATTCTACAAGGACAACGCCAAATTCAGTTCGAAGCGGGCGGCCGGGACCGCCGCCAACACGGCGGCCAACGCGCGGCGGCGTTCGCCGCATGTATCGCGACACAGCGAACATCCTGCGTCGTGTCGCCGCGTCGTTACTTGACGCGTGAAGTTCGTCGAGAAAGTTCGCTCCATGTATCCCGGGCTTTAGTGTCATAATGCAGTACTTCTCTTTTCTGCTCGTATTCGGCGGCACCGCCCCGAGCAAGAGCGCGGGTACACGGAGGAGTGTTAGATATATAAGGCGCGTCTGTGTAGCTCTCTGCAAATGCGTTTGTGGCGCAATGGGTTAAACGCTCGGCGATCTATCGTCGCGGACCGAAAGGTCGTGGGTTCGATTTCCAAATTTTGCATGTTTGTGGAACTTTTTCTTCTGGTTTCTTTCTTTGTATTATGTTCTATGACGTATTTCCGTGACGGAAATACGTCAGTGAAGTCTTGGTGGACCCCGGCATAAAACACTTTCGTGTTAAAAATTCTGAAGTTGTGTCCGTAGCGCGGAATCGAACCAGGGACCCCTCGCTTCCGAGCATGCGGCGTTAGCCCACTACGCGACGAAGCGGACATGGACAAACGCACCACGATGGCTATAAATACCCAACATTAACGAAAGGCCGCGTTTCTAACGCGTTTGTGCTAGCGCGTTACGGCCCGTGTAAGAAGCTGGTGTAAGACGCTGTGGCCTCTCCACCTTACCTTCAACGCGTTTCGAACGCGCTGCCCAAAGCGGTGGCAAGTCAAGTTCAAGTCGAGGAGCGTTTATGAATACGGGGGGTATACTCTCTCAGCAGTCATGCGATGGCGTCGGCAAACGCGGTGCACGTTCCGGCATGTGTAAATGGCTGCGTAAGACGCTGTGGCCGCTCCCCCTTACTAGAGAGTACTGCACGTTTCTAACGCGTTTGTGCTAGCGTCCCCTTAAGCGGGAGATCCGATGATTCCCTCCGGAGCTTCGCCCACTCGTCATCATTCACCTCGTGGATCTGCTGTCATTTTTCTTTCTTTACCATCGCCTCTGCGCGCCGCTGTCGTTTTAGGCTGCCTAAAGTCACTAGAACCTGGAAAGTGCCACATCCGCTGGAGCGCGCGCAGGCAACACTGTGCTGTTGTTCCAGATTTGGTCCAACGCGTCTCTCGGGTGGCAGCAGCTCAGTTATGTAGCTTCGCTTTCAGCGGTTTAGAGTATCGCAAATCAACACATTTACATTTCCTTTAAATAAAATATGAGATGGTGCATCTAATATGTGTGCGAAGAAGTACAGATAAGTATGATCGGAAGATTTTTACAGGCGCCAAATTGCATGAAGCAAAGACCAGTGGCAGAACGGGCTCTTGAGCGACCGTCCTTTCGTTTGTTCTCCTTCGTGATAAGTTTTGTGCACGTTGGGAAGCTATCCAAGGAGTAATCTAAATTGCTTGACAACGTGCATAATTAGGCAACGTTACTCGTATCTTGAGCATTTTATACCTCGCAGGCCTATGCGTGAATCTCGGGTTTGTTTACATTGTCCGTTTTACCCTCGTAGCTAATTCATAGCTGTTCGACGCGTTGCGAAAACCGCGAGCAGCTCTTACTGCGGTTTTCTAGGCCTGCTACAGTGAAGAACGACACGATGATTGTCGCAGTTGGCCCTGCGAAATCCACAAGCAAAACAGTATGTTGCTTAGCTAGATACGATTTAAATTGCATGTACTCAGAAAGTGAAGCATTCAACTGTACGCCACCCGTTCTAAATGCAAAACGAACCCGATGCTCGTGTGTCAAAATTTTTAGGCTGACTAGGTATAAAGTGCTGATACGCATCGTTTATAAGCGTGGGTCTAATCGATTTATAGCATTGCTACTGTTTTACCTGCGCTCGAAACGATTGGTAGAGATCGAGTTCAACGAAAATAAACGATCCCTGGCGGTAGTACAAGAAAAGGGATGTTAAAACAGAGTTACCTGGGCCACTATCGCGTTGTCTTAGCAGTAATAAACAACAGCACACGAGAAAATGCATACTTTATTATTCAGCATTGACAGGTGAATAGATCTGTATCGCTGTGGCTTTCTCACTGCATTGTTATTTTTGAAACAGTCGCCCACATTCCAACCCTCTTCGAGACACATTTTGCTAGGTTCTGCAAATTTCTGAGCATCTCCTCGCTTTTCATGTGCAAGAGAAACCTCAGTCCGCTAAGAAAAAAATCTTGCGAAGAAACTTCTTGATGCCATCACGGCATTTAGGCAGTTCGATGATACCGCAAAGCTGATATCATCAAATTCACCATAGTGGGAGGGAAATTGTCGTGCTTTGTCCGGTGCAGCCAGACAGTACGGCGCTTGCAGTCGCTCCTTCCGCTTGGTATCGCGAAAAGCGCTTTTCCGGACCCTCGGCGGTTACTACACCTAAAAGCGCAGCGCCCGTGCATTTTGTTTTGTTTTAGGTCTTTGAAAGTTACAAATGACCTATGTTACACAATATGCAAAGTCCGACCTCGTCGATGGCTCATACGCGTGGCGTATGCGAGCGATGCCTCTGTCTGTGTGTCCGCTCCGGCGCGGCGTGGACCGTTTATGGCGGAAAGTGATCACGTGATGGCAACTGACCTATCGGCAGCGCGGCGGCGAAGAGAAAAGGGCTGCGGTACTTTGCAGGTTCCAGTGATTTAAGGCTGCCGAGGAGGCGAGCGCCATCTGGACGGTGTTTCTGCAAGTAACATACCCAGGCGCGCCGCTTCATGAATGGTGGAAATGCTGGCAAAGGGGTCTGTGTTTGAGTTTTCTCGTTATAGAATTATGTTTTCTCGTATATTCAAATTACAATCCGACGCTGTCATTCCTGTAGGTTGTGGTTAAGTCGTTCTTCTGGATTCTTCTGACGTATTTTACTTTGAGAAATTCAATTAGTGTGCTAATTCCTGTGCGTCATGCGGAGTGCCTGCGTGGTCGGGGTGGTTCGGGATGATTTTTTCCGCCACGGACGCTGGCGCTTCCGCCGATACAGACGCCGACGCCGACACGGGACCCTTAACGCTGTCGCATTAATACGCCAGTATACCGATATAGAAAAGCAGCCAGCCGCTGGCACACGGTCATGATCTGTCGTTAGTGGCTCAGTTCGCAACGCCTAGTGCAAAGCCTGCTCCCACGTAACCCTGCAACGACGTTTGTTCTTTACAGTCAAGGTCGTGGCAGGGCTGTTTATATTTGAATGTCTAGCGAGAATTTCGCGAGCTTGCCTTTGGGACCTAATACTGGCATGGTCAGACACTCCTAATAATGGCAGAAGTTGACACCAGCACCACCAACACGAATTCATCCTCTGCTGCCAGGCTTATGACCACTTCTGTCGTAGGCCTGCGAGACTTGAGGAGTGGCTGGCGTGGACTTGGCCTCAAGAAGTTATGAACCATGACCGAGGTGACCGACATCTCGGCTTGGCAGACAACAATTAGAACAAAGCGAGGGCCATCGAACCGGGGGTTTTAGGAATAAAGTTTACTTTCTTTCTCTGGTTCTATTACTACTACCACTACTGCTAAACTGATGCTGCTACTGCGATAACTCCTTTAAAAGCTAGTAGAGCTACTCCTATTGTCCACACTTGATTCAATAACAACCTCGCGCATTGCCGCTTGGAATACTATTACCAGTTTTACTACTACTACTACGTACTGCTCCTACTACAACAATTACTACTATTATTACTGCTGCTTCTACTACTACTACTAGTACTACTACTACTACTACTCCCACTACTACTATTATTAGTACTGCTACTACTACTACTACTACTACTACTACTACTACTACTCCCATTACTACTAGAATTAATAGAACTACTACTACTACTACTACTACTACTACTACTACTACTACAACTACTACTACTTCTACTACTACTACTACTACTACTACTACTACTACTACTACAACTACTACTACTACTACTGCTGCTGCTGCTGCTGCTGCTACATGCGTTACTGACAAAGACTAGGGTTTCTCGATACCACGCGTCTCCGTACGGCGGGAGACAGCGTTGACATGGAGACACCCTAACAAAGACCACTGCCACTGCCCGTCTTAAAACTGAAAGAAATTTTTGCCCCACCGTTAATGTGAGCACACCCACAACTATTACCGCTGATACTAACCACTTGATATAGCGACAACGCTGCCCCCCGCCCAACATATCAGCAGCATCAGTTGCATGACTACAGTACTTCTCACTTTAGCTAAATTACACCGGACGGATGTGTTAAGCGCTCCGTCTGACTGCACCGACCACGAATCAAAGGCGACACCCGTCCTCGCGCGCCTCATCTCCTCTGGCGCTGCTGCGAGATGGCACCGGTGGGCGCGCAGCCGAGGGTGTGTCACGCGATCGCAGCGCCTCGTGCCGGTCCAGCAGCGAGGAGGAGGGCGCGAAAGAGAAATCGGAAAGCGAAATGCACAGAAGACGACTGAACTCGTGGGCCAAAACAGGGGACAAAAAAAAAAAAAAAAATAGAGAGAAAGGAGCCCCCCACCCCCGTCCACGGCGTTTTGTTTTTCTGCATCGCGAGGTGATTAGAAGCGTCCACGTAGGAAACCAACGAAGGGAGACCTATATGCGCGTGTATATTTATACGCATACGTATGGAGTGGGAGTTGGGACAGGGGGTTGGGGGGGCAGGGATGGAGGGGGGGAGGGGGATCAGGGCAAGTCGTGCCGCTTCGCGGCGGCCGATTCCGTGACGCGACCACTCCAAATATTAACCCAACGCAGACATTTCTGCTCTCTTCTTGCCTGTCCTTTACTCGCCCGCTCAGTCAATGCGTGAAACGAGAGAATACGTAGGTGGAACGATTTGCGCGTCGCAGAAGTGAAGAGCCCAGAGGAAGCGCAATAACGTGAGAGCAAAAAACTGGAACGGTCGAGTGGTGAGTGGAAAGGGAAGCAGCTGAGGAGGAGGAGGATCGGTGTTTTCGCTTTGTCTCGCTGTCGCGGCTTCCACGAGGGTTCTCTTGTCATCGGGCGCGTTCTGTATCCCGTTTTGTCGCTGTTTGTGAGTGTCCTTTGGTGGCTACTCTAACCAGGCCCTCTTAGCGTACGCGCTTTAGCGAGAGTGGACGAAGAAGGAGGAGAGAAGGGGAGTTCAGAGAGGAAGCGTGGTAGAAAGGGAGGGCAGTGATTCCAATAAGTCACGCACCTCGCAAAATGGAGAATAACGGTGCGACGTCGCATACGTCGCCATGCGCGCACCGCCAAATGGTGCGGAGCGTAATCATCGTATCTTGGAAAGAAAAAATAAAGTATGGCAGGCAGAGAGCTTGTGAAAAAGAAAAAAAAAAAGAAAAACGTCAGTTCAACCACGTGACAACGGAACCTCCAAACGCGAGTTCATTGGGCGTGGGGGAGAGGCGGGTAAAGCCAGACGGGCTTAGACAGGGCGCCAGTGGCTTGTTGTGTGATGGAAGGTGAGGGCAAGAGTGAGAGAGAGAGAAAGAGAAACCGAAATGAAGTTGGAAAGTCGTGCCAGACGG